>NC_051186.1:45865787-46218963 GCF_013339695.2 Rhipicephalus sanguineus | reverse complement strand
GCAGACATTAGAGTCAAAAGTGTGAAAGCAATTATTTTGAAAAGAAATCTGTAATTTCCATTTGGACTGGTGCCCTTAAAGCGCAAAAGAGAGACAAAGCTTTCCAGAGAGTCTACGTTTCTGTGCACTGCCTCTGGCGCAGCTTGTTGCTGAGACACGAAGTCTCGCAACTTTCTAACATACTCTACGACCTACCGTGTCGGCTAGAGTTACAGGATTGAACCTGCCTCACCGTTACGACTTCCTCGTCGCACTCTTCTTCTTCTGGTTCCGGACGAAACACTCGAAACAATTTCCAAATCAGATAGTTCTCACATGTGACAAGATCACTGTCACACTGCACATAGTCCTCAAATGAAGCACCACTGTCAACGTCCAGCTGTTGTTCCCGAAATGAACATGTCCGCACAATACCGATGATGCCGATGAGACAGCCAAAAGAAGAAGGGGCGAACTGATGCGCACGTGGCTCGCTTTCGTCACCCGCACGGCCGCTTTGCCTCGGCGGCGCTGCATGCACAAGCGATGTCGCGCCGCCGCCGATGGATGGGCGATTTAGTGGCGGCTCGCATCGGCTATGCCAGTGCTGCAGTGCACAAAACTTCGTTGAATTGGTTTAAAAAATGAGCTTGGGTCCGCGGATCAAGTTCGTTCAACTGAAAAATTCAGTATTCTGAATTCGTTTAACTGAAAGATTTTTGCATAGAATGCATAAGAAAATGGCCGGGGATTTTCTAAAAGTTCGTTATTCTGAAATATTCGTTAAACCGACGTTCGTACAAGTGAGAGTTTACTGTATTTTAAAAACTACACATTATACTAGAAAAATAATTGCATATTTCAAATCAGCACACAAATATACATACAGTCGCCAAGTCTCATCAAGATCGATCAAAAAATAAAGAAAAAGTTTTAAGAGCAGTGTCCCCCCTTAATTGTAATAGGCAACAGAATTGAGAATAAGAGGAAATGCTGTGCTTAAGAACTTTTTTAATTCTTGATCAATATTGATGAAACTTGCAGAGTTTAGTATATTTGTGTGCCAATTGAAATGCGCAAATATTTTTCTAGTACATAATATGTAGATCTTAAAAATAGCACAACTTTCATGTGCTTTTTCATGAGCAAGACTTTTCCTAAACTGAGAGAAGCAAACTGTATTTGCATATCACAATAACTTGGAGTGAGACCTGTATGCAATAAAACAATAATTTGTTTTAAAGCTGTTTGAACGAAAGTTATATGTTTAACATTCACAAGTGAGTCAATGTGGAGCTGGGATATTGGTCACGAATGTTCAACTTGCCATAACTTCTGTGCGAACGGGTCCAGAACATTCATTCTTGTTTCATTGCAAACAGTTCTCATTTCAGATTATTCTGGTATGCCGATTTACTCAGTTTAGGAAAGAAATTTTGCTCAAGAAAAGGCAGATGAAGTATTTGGTATCTTGGAAAACTGCAAATCATGCTAGAAAAGCAATTGCACGTTTGAAATCGTCACACAAATTTACCTAAACTCGGCAAGTTTCATCAAAATGGATGAAGAGTTCTCGCACAAAGTTTTAAAGCACAGTGTACCACTTAAAATTTCTTACCTCCGATTTAGTGTGCACAAGCATGCATATGTGTGTTGCTAGTATGATTCTCTTGCACTCTTCACTGAATATTTTTTCATTCTTCCTTTTCCTTCTGCATTCCTAGTGAGCAACGGTCTCATCGTTCCACAAGTAAAGAGCTTCACAAGAACCTTTTTCGTCGTTCCTCAAGGAGCAGGGTAAGTCGGCAGCCTGATGAGTTTAGCTCATTAGTTTTTGATCGTGGCTGAAAAATTTTCTCATTCTTTGTTTAATTGTGGCGCTCACACCTTTCTGATAGTTGTTCATTGTAGGCAAAATATCTTTTGAAATCTTTATTAGAGTTCTGTCGTTCGAAAGTTGTCGATAACATGAAGTTCTTTCGGCATTTTGTTTCAGTAAGCTGTGCATTTGCGGTGTTCAACATACCATACAATCCTGATAAATGAGACTTGAGGGAATCGAAAAAATGTGTTTTGTGAGTCCTGTTTGCTCAGAGTAAAGTGCAGGAGTACAGCAAACTATCAAATGCAAAACCGACCAAATTAGAGACTGTTCCATACAAGTTATTTTTGTTAATCGAGATTCCACTGTACATTTCATTTTATGCCACAAGCTTGCTAATCGTGAATGCTGGGAAAGGTCATTTGTTCAGAAAGCCATTCTATGTTAAATTTATTTGTAGCACTATTTTAAAAATGTTTAAAATTGTCTACTAAAGTTACTGTTTCACCCACCTGTTATGTGGGACAACAGTAAGCTGCATTTGTAGTCTAGTCAAAACCTGAAAGATCCAGTGTAAGAGATGTCTGGTAGTCTCTGTATAGGTCTTCGCTTTTGGGCCTTAAGAAAACACCTTCGAAATGATCCTGACAGAGCTTGGTGTTCTTTGTTTCTTTTTTCATCGCAGGTTTTCCATCATAAATGAGACACTCTTCATCACGGGTGGGACTGATGATCAGATCAGAGTGAGTGAACTGTTCTCACACATTTTAGTGTGGAGTGTGTGAGAACCCTAAAGGGTTCCCAAATGCCATGATAGTTAGTCGAACAATTACATGTGTTTCTCTCTGAGCTTTGTCAGTCTTTGCATGTCACAACGCCGCCAGGGTCGTGATGCTACTGAGGTGAAAGCTGTTGATTGGTCTGATTATAAGGATCTTGGTGCCGATTCACTTGCCAACGTGGCTTTGCCACGCAATCGCACGACCGTGCTTTGCGGCCACATTTTCGCGTGATTTGCAATCAGCAATTCCCCAACGTCGTGTAGTGAAATGGTGGTTGGGTATATAAGACCCGATAAGCAGGAGCACTGCACGCCATTTCTTTCGGCTCTACACTCAATAATCGAAGCACTAGCGCAATTCAAACAAGCCACTGTTTCGTAATGTCACATTTCTGCCACCTGGGTAACAAAACCAGGAAACTGCCTCGCATAAACTAGTGTTGCGGGAAATCGTTAAGGGCACTCTTGACTCTTGCCAGTATTTCTTTTATCGTGTCGACCAGGTTCTGTGTTTTCATTTTATTTAACAGGAACGACAAGTCACCAAATGCAATTTTTTTTTACTCAGTTTATATATAATTTTAGCTGTGTGCTCCATTGTATAGCTGCTCATATGGCTTTTCCTTTAACACCTTTATATTGTTGCACGAAGAAAACAGGCACACGAGTGCAGAGTTGGTGTTTTACGATAAATACAGCTGGTGCTCAAGCGGCGGTAAGAGACGTCGTCTTCCTCTAATCTGGAGCCAGCTTCCTCGTTCTTTTCACCGCAACATCACCCTCCCGGCGGGTTTAGCTCCGTCCCGGTGCAAATCATGGCACATCACTTAATGTGGGTATATAAGGCTTGAGTCTGGCGACGTGAACAACATCGCTTGTGACCTGAGGTAGCAAAGACACGTCGGCTGGTGCGATCTCGTACGTCACGTCAGACAGTTGGCGCAATATCTTGTACGGACCAGAGCAACGAGAAAGGAGTTTTTCCGCTAAGCCGACACGACGAGATGGCGTCCGGAGAAGGACAAGGGAACCAGGCGAAAATTGTGGTTCTCGGTGCCGATGATCGTAGCGTCGCTTTTGAGAAACTTGCGATTTCTTCCCGAACAACAGCTTGTATGAGGGAGATGGAGGGCATGTTGTTCCCAAAGTCCGAACGAACTGGAGCCGGAGACATGGCCTCGAGCTCACGGCGAATAAGGCGCGTGATGTCTTCAGGTGCTGTCGATTGGACGAGCCGTGGTGGGTCTTCGCAGGAAGAGGTCGCGGCGGTATTCGGCAATGTGTCGTACGCTTGAGCAACTCGACGGCCCTTTGCCTGTTCGAAGCGCCAACACTCCTTGATTTCATTGACCGTAGAGCAGTCTTTGCACATTAGGAGGTTAAAGGCATCGTCGGCAATACCTTTTAATATGTGCCCGATCTTGTCTGCCTCGGTCATGCTCTCATCAGCTTTGCGGCAGAGAGACAGCACATCTTGTATGTAGACGACATACGATTCTGTTGACGTCTGAGCGCGGCCCGCAAGTTCTTTCTTTGCGGCCAGCTGACGACCGACCGGTCTGCCAAACAGATCTCGCATTTTCTGTTTACAGACGTCCCAGCTCCTTAGGTCAGCTTCATGCGTGTCATACCATTGCCGCGCAGTTCCCTGAAGATAAAATATCAGGTTCGCTAGCATGAGGGTCGGGTCCCACCTGTAGCTGTCACTCACCCTCTCGTACAGTGTTAGCCACTCCTCGACATCAGTCTTATCCGTGCCACAAAACGGCCCAGAGTCCCGCGGATGGGTGAGGAAGACCGCTGGCATGGAAGTTGACGGTGGGTGTGCCATCGAGGCGGCAGGCAGATGACGTCCGCTGCGAAGTTCCGTACTGGTACCCAGCACGTCCACCAAATGTTGCACGAAGAAAACAGGCACACGAGTGCAGAGTTGGTGTTTTACGATAAATACAGCTGGTGCTCAAGCGGCGGTAAGAGACGTCGTCTTCCTCTAATCTGGGGCCAGCTTCCTCGTTCTTTTCACCGCAACAATATGCTCACATGACCTGTCATAAGTACAGTCCTTGCGAATTGAAACATGACATCAAAAATTTCAGTATAACGATTGATACGCACAACTGCTTGAAATAACCACGTCATGTCGCTACGAATGTGGCCGCTAAAGGTAATCATTAGGCTTGTGCGAATATTCGAATGAATGTTACAGTATTCGAATTTGCTTCGAAAAGAATTTAATTTATTCTTAATTTCAAAGTATTGAGATGAACGCATAGGCATATACAAACTGCATGTAACCCCCTGTAAAGGTGGTTTCACTGCAGTGGAGGGGTGCTATACCATGAATATACCTTGCCAGGGGAATTCCGCACTGCTGCGAAGCCCCATTTCAAGTTTAAAGCTCGTTATACCGGCTTATATGCTGTAAGTATGGTAAATTTTTAAATGTAACATATTTTACAGGTTATCACTTGCATTCTACCGAAAGTCAAATCCTCCTACTATTCAAAGCTGCTTCCACTTCCCTTTGAACCAAAAAGGACATTTGCACATGCCTCGTTTGAATTCTAAAAAATATTGTGCAGGTTTGTTTGGTCATGACAAATATGCTAATTTTTCATTATATTATGTGATATATACTATTCGAATTCGATTCAAAATTATTCGACCAAATCACTATCTGCTTAGAATTCTCTTCGAACCTAAAATTTACTGTTCACACAAGCGTAGTAATCATGGCTCTAATGTAAATGTTCGAGTCGAAATTAAGCCAATAGGACATGGACTGAAGATGCAGGAAACAAAATTGCACAAAATTGCTTAGCCTGAAGTTTTCATCTTTCAATCTGTGAGCATTGTACTACAGTAAAACCTCGTTAATTCGAAGGCCTCGGGACCAAGAAAAATATCCCAATTAAGCGGGATTCCCAATTATCCGAAACAACGCGAAATCAAAGAAATCAGCCAGAAAACGTGATGTACGGAGTCACACCTTTATTGTGGCAAGTCAGCCTACTTGGAGAAAATTCCTCCATGCGTGACTGACGCGTTCGGTAGTTCCAGCACTGAAAGTCATATTTTCCAGCCTGTCAATGAGGCGCAGCATCTCAGCCTCGCCGCCGTTGCACTCGACGAAGCTGCGCACAGCACTCAAGGCATCGATGACATCCGCCAAAGGGGGTGCTCGGGAGGGCTCGTCATCGCTGTCAACATTAGAGGCCGAATCGGTCGATCTCGCAGCTATCTCGCTGTCGATGTCGGCGTAACACGTCTGCACTGTGCACTCGACATTTGCGTACTCGGAGAAATCCGATTGGAGTGCACTCCTCGTCCGCTGTGCAAAGCCTCATATCGAGCGCAGAGAGTCTCCCCTTCTTCATCAACGGGCAAGTGACAGCGGTGACAGCAAACTCAGCGGAGGTTGCCTCTTCTTTCACAAAACCGGCGTGCTCAAAACACCGTCGAATAACGGTGGCCTCCACCTGCCTCCATGTGTGAACAATGAGGCAAATACCACCAAGGAGGTCAATGTTATACTCCTTTCCGTTGTCATAGCAAAGGAGCATTCGCTTCAACAGATTGTAGCGATATATTTTCCTGGTATGGTGTATGACGCCCTGGTCCATCGGCTGCGATAGCGACGTCGTGTTCGGGGGTAGAAAGACCAGCCTGATTGCCTGCAGGTTCTGAATGTCGCCGTGAGCTGGGCAATTATCGACGACGAACAAAACGCTGCGCCCTGTGGCCGCAAACCTTGCGGTCAAGGTGCCGCACGTATTCTTCAAAGAGTGCAGCCGTCATCCAAGCTTTCTTGTTGTTTTTATAGATCAGGTCATCCTTGGATGGCAGTCGTGCATTTTTGAAACAACGAGGCTTTTCTGTCTTCCCAATAACAAGCAGTGGCAGCTTGTGCTCACCGCACATGCTTGCACCAAACAAACAGTGATTCTATCTTTGTTCTGTTTCCGCCCCTTAATGTCTGCCTCCTTCAAAGCGAACGTCTTCGTAGGCAACATTTTGTAGAACAGAGCAGCTTCATCAAGGTTGTAAACATCTGCTGCTTCGTACTTGGCGAGTAGTGGAGCCAAGGTGTGCTGCTTCCAGCCGTCGACACGGACTGATCCGCGCTGCCACTCTCGCCACAAACAGTCACGAATGTCAGGATGTTGCGCTCCTTAAATCGGCAAAACCATCCATTGCTGCATTTAAACTCAGAATGTCCAAGTTGCAGCGCCAGCTGGTTGGCCTTCTCACGCAATATGGTCCCATTCACAGGAAGGGTGTGCTGCGTTGGCTTTCTGCAGCCAGTCGATCAGAGCTGCTTCAACGTTGGCGTACGTAGGCGGGCGTACTTGTGTACGCTTTGACGAGTGCGTCTTGCTGTAAGCATCGAGAATTTTCTCCTTATTCTTGATGATGTTGCACAGCGGTTGACAGAGGCACGTGGTGCTTTTCGGCGAGAGCCGTTTTCGACGCCGTCGACTTGCTGGCCTCTTCAATTAAGCACACCTTTTCGTGCAGGGACAAGCTCTTGTACTTCGGCATCTTCCTTCCAAGCACACCTCAATCAACTAATTCACAGGGAAGACACTCAAGCGGAGACAGGAGACAAATGGAGCAGTCGCACCGAATCGCACAATGCTCGCCAGCCGACATCCAAATGGCACAAAGACTCCACAAAACATTCACTTCGCTAGAGTGGCTAACATCGCTGTTGAGATGATGATGATCATTGATCGCAACCGCACGCATCGCCGCCTGGCAATTCCTAAAACGTGGCGTCTACGACGTATTTCCGGTAAAAAAAAACATGGCCTTCGAGATCCGTACATCAAAAAAAAAATGCATGTTTTAGTTACAGCCTCCGAGATTCGCAACACCCTTTGCATATCTTGGAAGTCGCGGCCAAGTGTGCCAATTAACCGGGAAGTCGCAGACTGGCCGCACCAATTATCCGGTTAAATTTACATGTAAAATTTGGGACCGCGCAAATAATACAAATTATCCGGGATTCCCAATTAACCGAGTACAAATTACCGAGGTTTTACTGTACTTGTGTTACTCATCGTGTCACTTATTGCTAATCGCATCCTTTTTTGTTAGCTATTCCCTGCCACCTTTCCACTTAGGTAATGCCCTACAGGGCTCTTAGCATACCTAAATAAACGTGTCTTTTCAATGCTACTTTACGATGATGATAGACAGTTGTTTACTGTGTACTATCTGTGCCACGTTTCTGCAGGCATACCCCACACCTGAAAACACGCCCCCGGCACCCGCGCCAGCCCCAACTCCGGCTGTACCCACTCCGGTGCTCACTCCGGCAGCGCCGCTTGCAACGAACGAGCGGGACAGCTTACTAGTACAACTGTGTTCACAGACACGGATGAACAGGGCCTTTGCGGAAAGGTCAGTTTTTGTTGCTAGCGGTGAGGATTCAAACCTGCAACTTGACCTCACTCAGCTTTAGCTGACAAAAAAATTTGGCTCCTCAGTTCCCCCTTATTCGTCCAATGTATCTAACAGGTGATGGTTTCTTACCTGAGCATAAATTTGTCTAAGGTAAAGATTTGCTTGGCAGCTGTTTTTTACCGCGTATAATCAATCTTGTGTTTGTAATTTTGGTGACTCGTGGTCAAGCAATTTGGTAGGGTTATTTGACTTGTTTCGTCAATTCTTTTGCGGTCATCAAAGAAAAATCAAACTGCTGAGTCATGAGTGTGCACTTTTACATCAATTTGGAGATACAATTTGACGTTCCGAAGCGCGCATGTCTTCCGTCCTTCCTTCATCTTACATGTCGGCCTAAAGCTTCACTTCAAAACTTGCCATAAAGGCTACCCTAATGTGCCAATTATATGAGCTGTTTTCATGCAAAAGCCTTTAGGCTTTTAATTCGACCAAACTTTAAAAAATTGTTTTTCGTTGCAGGTGTTTAGAGCAGAACGAGTGGAACTTGCAGAAGGCGCTCACGGTGTTTGCCGAACTAAACGTGAGTTTGCGTGCATGCATCTCTTCTGGTTCAGAACTTTTGTCACTGTGATGCAGGTGGAAAGGCTTACTTGCTTATGAGTTACGCTTCAGTATGTGATGAAAGATTTATATAATGAAAGAAATCTGAAGTTTGCAGGTGCTTTTTTGTTTAACCTTTATCAGCTTTTATACTTGTGATTGATAACAGTCCTAAGTAAGCTATTTTCGTTTTGATTATGTCGTATGCAAGGAACCGGCTTCATAATAAACTCCACTCATAACAGTATTCACAAAAGCCAATTCGGATAATATTCATACCACAATATAATTGCCTTTCTTCCAGGATTTTCTTTTTTTCTTTCGTTCAGTGAAATTTTGTTTTCTGCTAGGTTTGTTTCTTATTACCAAAAATCACTGCTGCTAAAAGCTTTTTCTTACTGGCGGTTTTATTTGCAAAATATTTCTGAAAAATTGGAATTAGAAAGTAAAGTGAGTTTTAATAGCATTGTGCTTATGGTGTGCTCCATTCATGTTTACAACTTTGTATCCATACTAACATTTGCGCCCCCATGTGTTGGGTGCATGTACTTTATTATATACGTTAAATTCTTAATAATTTCATAAAAGAATATCGAAGGATCTTAGCTAACATTCTGCTTCTGTAGCTAACGTCTTAAAACTTCTTAAATGCATAAACATGTTAAATTACCTAAGTGATCGCCATACGCGACCATTCCAATTGAAACATTCCATATGCATACCACTAATTCCACATCTTGTCCGTAAGACTGTTACGGGAACTTATGAGTACTATTTATATGGAATTCACATAATTCCGTAAAATTGTACGGAAATAATATGGACTCATTGGAATGTCCCAATGGCGATATGTTTCTCTTGCATCATATGCCAGGCTCACATATTGCTTGTGGTGGTGCAAGCTGTGGCTAACTGCAGCATCCTTTTTTTTTTTGTTCCGCAGGTTCGAGGAGCGATACCCCCGGAGGCATTTCAAAGCTGAGCGCGTCATCCCGACCATGGCTATCATAGTTAATGGCAATAAAGCAAAGCGGGGAGGGTGGGGAGGGGAGTTACTGTTAATTTCATGTAAATAGGCACTTTTTAAAGAAAAATCATGTAAATAATCGGCCATCAGGCGATACCCGAGTGTTAACCGATGTACATAAGATGAAAAGCAGAAAAAAACAAAACAAGTGCGCAACAAATCTTGTGCCACAATAAATGCATCTCACTGAATGTTGTCTTGTTGGTGTCACAATGCCAAGCTGGCGCTTATGGCGGACAGCTGGGCTAGATAAAATATTCAAATTCACTGAATCCAGTGCATGGAAGGTAAGTAGGAAGAGAAAAGACAAAAGAACAGTGTACATCGGGAACAATGCAATCGGCAAAGAATGTCAACATAATATAATCGGTGCCCCTTGCACTGTGGCTCGTTACATCTTGCAAGAAGTCTGGTCGTTGATAGCATAACTTATTAGTTAGCAAGTGTGCAACAGGCAATGAATGCAATAGCAACAAATTAGTTTCATTTTCAAGTGTTGCAGAGAGTGTAACGTGCTGCCAACTTTTTGCTTTAGAACTCGGCAAGCCAGGCACAACGCAAGCCTTAACTTGATAACGTGTTTTGGGTGTGTTTGTATGAAAACTGGCGGGGCGACACCTTTTACAGCGTGCCGTTAGCGCCATTTGGCCCATTGCGCCATCTCGTGGGTGATAGTGAACAACCCTCTGCCACGCAGAAGCTCGTCGGAGATTTTTCAAGATTGCTAAACTTTTAGTACCAGCAGAGGCTAACACGCGAAAAGATTATTGAGGCTGAATTGATTGATCAGCTGGCAGATTACTGTTTCCAAGCCATCGATTGCCCTCTTCAGGAAGGAGTTATTAGCCTATCTACGTTAAGATAGTTGAGTATTGCAAACTGCACAGTGATGACGGTAGTAAAACGATGTTTCCTATATACGGGGTTCCCCGTTTTTCAAAATAAATCATTGTTGCAAGTTAGCGCCCGTGTGCGTCACGTCCTTCCTTGTCCGTGTTTTTTCGTGCGCTATCACTCTAACTTGATCAACTTGCCTCAGGGGGCTGGAGCCTGCCGAAATTACCGCCTCCATTTGTTCTTGCTCCGTGTGAGGCTTGATGTTCGAAGAAGTCAGTTTCCCCGTAAGGAGGAAGCGATGAATGCGATAGCAACAAATTGGAACGTGACACGAAGAAATCGTTAGCGCCTCGCTCCTTTAAAAAACGCTGCAGCGAGCGTAGTGACTGTACGGTCTATGGCTTCAACACAAACTTTGCGATGAAAGCACAACACGTACGAAGCTACTAACCATCTGCCGAGCCCCCCTCTAGAGATAAGTGCGCGAGCACAGCCGAATATAACCCGTAGGTCTCGCTCAGCCCTACTTCGGCGAAAGTCGCGCGTGGCGACGCCGTTTCAAGCGTGCCATTCGGCCCTTGCGCCATCTTGCGCGTGATAGTGAACAAGCCTCTGCCGCGCTGAGGCACCTCAGGGATCTGCGTATCAGTGATCTCGACAAACGCTTCAGGTGCACTCTACTGTCGTGACACCTAGTGCGCAGCAGTGTAAGCACGATTCGTTCCTACGCCACTTCTCCCCTCTAGCACTACTGCGCACCAGGTGTCGCGATCGTCGAGTGCGCCTGAAGCGTTGGACGAGATCGATGTCTGTGACCAACGCTTGCTTGCGAGGAACAAAGACAGAAAATTTGCAAAACAGCAACAGCCAGGGCTACCTAGGTGCCCATCAGCTTCACTAGCTGTCTCTTATTTAGAATTGCGCCTCCAGCGCAAGCTATTTCTTTTTATCGCCGATACGACGCATTCATATGGTTCAGATATATTCATGCTTAGGAAACGTTGGTGTTTAGCCCAGTTTTTTTTTTTTTTAAGCCGCTAGTTTACTGAGCGTGAGGTTTTAGGTTCGACACCGAACACCGCAAAGGAAGTATACTTTTTTTTCTTTTCAGCGATTCGCCTTACGTCAGAAAGGGACGGACGGACGGGCACAGTGATTCCGTTGAGTCGGCACGGAAAAGCTTAAAAATGCACGTCACACGCATTGCGTCCCTTATGCCATAGTATCGAAAGTCGGTCTAGTTGGAACGGTAGCACGTTTGGGTCCGTGTCCCTTCTGTTCTATTCCGTCTTCCTCGTTCTCGCGCTCTACCCAAACAGGCTACGTGTCCCTTATCGGCTGTTGCAATGGTGCATATGAATAGCTCGCCGTTAGTAAGCTGGGGTATGTATGCGTGGTGGCCGAGCTGATAAACGCATCGCGCCACAGGAGCGAGGGGTCGCAGGTTCGAATCCCCGGTCCCACTCGGACCGAGTGTCTTTTTAATTATTTCTTTATTTGCATCTACCGCGAATTTTCGTTCACGGATAATGCTAACGAGTTCTTTAACGCCATCGCGTTAATATTATAGGGAGCTCTGTGGGTCGTATAGCGATGCTGTCTGTGCGCGATGATCCCTCTTGCGGCATACCTTGCAGTGGGCCTTGCTGCCCTCAGTAGTGGCGGCTGCCCTTCGTTGCCGTGTTGCCGGGGCTTCGCGAACTAGCAACGCTGCCTCTTCGGCATGGCGACGTCCATATCCGCGAGACTATAAGATTGGCTAGCCAGATCACGAATGTTTACGAAAGCGCGCGAGTCTATATGATTGGCTAACGAGATCACGTGATGTCTTGAATCCATCGCTAGATTTCAAATGTTCCCGATCAGCCAATAACGTTTCAGCGGGCGCCTTGTGGTGTCGTGAAACCAGCCGCCAGATTTGAAATGCGCGCGCTTACACCTGAGAGGGCAAAGCGAGACCACGTGACCTGCAGGCTCAATCATGGTTTTCGGGGACGCCAGAACTACTACTACTACGGCACACGCTAGCATAACACAGCTTCGATGTCAAAATCGAGAGTATCAGTCTTTCCAGCCGCAGCGACACCCTCTCCACAATTCGCGAACAGGAAGTTGTCTGCAAGGTGTGACGTCAGACAAAAGTTGAGCCTTATCATGGGTGATAGGGCCTCAACTTTTTCGACTGGTTTTGGCCATCTATTGTGGTGTAGCTAACGCATCAGTGGAACCTTAGCTCGGAAGGAGCGCATGGTAGGCACATCGCTTCAAGCTGTGACGTCAGACAAAAGTTGAGCCTTATCATGGGTGATAAGGGCCCCAACTTTTTCGACTGCTTTTCGACATCTATTGAGGTGAAGCAAACCTATCAGGGAAACTTTAGCTCGGAAAATACGCATACTGGTGCATCGCTGCAAGGTGTGACGTCAGACAAAAGTTGCGCCTTATCATGGGTGATAAGGGCCTCAACTTTTTCGACTGGTTTTGACCATCTACTGCGGTGTAGCTAACGCATCAGGGGAACCTTAGCTCGGAAGGAGCGCATGGTAGGCACATCGCTTCAAGCTGTGACGTCAGACAAAAGTTGAGCCTTATCATGGGTGATAAGGGCCCCAACTTTTTCGACTGCTTTTCGACATCTATTGAGGTGAAGCAAACCTATCAGGGAAACTTTAGCTCGGAAAATACGCATACTAGGTGCATCGCTGCAAGGTGTGACGTCAGACAAAAGTTGCGCCTTATCATGGGTGATAAGGGCCTCAACTTTTTCGACTGGTTTTGACCATCTACTGCGGTGTAGCTAACGCATCAGGGGACCTTAGCTCGGAAGGAGCGCATGGTAGGCACATCGCTTCAGCTGTGACGTCAGACCCTTATCATGGGTGATAAGGGCCACTTTTTCGACTGCTTTTCGACATCTATTGAGGTGAAGCGGGAAACTTTAGCTCGGAAAATACGCATACTGGTGCATCGCTGCAAGACGTCAGACAAAAGTTGCGCCTTATCGCCTCGACTGGTTTGACCATCTACTGCGGTGTAGCTAACGCATCAGGGGAACCTTCTCGGAAGGAGCGCATGGTAGGCACATCGCTTCAAGCTGTGACGTCAGACAAAAGTTGAGCCTTATCATGGGTGATAAGGGCCCCCACTTTTTCGACTGCTTTTCGACATCTATTGAGGTGAAGCAAACCTATCAGGGACTTTAGCTCGTACGCATACTGGTGCACGCTGCAAGGTGTGACGTCATTGCTTATCGTGGGTGATAAGGGCCCTCAACTTTTTCGACTGGTTTTGGCCATCTACTGTGGTGTAAGCTAACGCATTCAGTGGAACCTTAGCTCGGAAGGAGCGCATGGTAGGCACATCGCTTCAAGCTGTGACGTCAGACAAAAGTTGAGCCTTATCGTGAGGTGATAAGGGGCCTCAACTTTTTCGACTGTTTTGACCATCTACTGCGGTGTAGCCAACGCATCAGGGGAACCTTAGCTCGTAAGGAACGCATGGTAAGCACAGCGCTTCAAGCTGTGACGTCAGACAAAAGTTGAGCCTTATCGTGGGTGATAAGGGCCTCAACTTTTTCGACTGGTTTTGGCCATCTACTGTGGTGTAGCTAACGCATCAGTGGAAACCTTAGCTCGGAAGGAGGCATGGTAGGCACATCGCTTCAAGCTGTGACGTCAGACAAAAGTTGAGCCTTATCGTGGCTGAAAGGGCCTCAACTTTTTCGACTGGTTTTGACCATCTACTGCGGTGTAGCCAACGCATCAGGGGAACCTTAGCTCGTAAGGAACGCATGGTAAGCACATCGCTTCAAGCTGTGACGTCAGACAAAAGTTGAGCCTTATCATGGGTGATAAGGGCCCCAACTTTTTCGACTGCTTTTCGACATCTATTGAGGTGAAGCAAACCTATCAGGGAACCTTTAGCTCGGAAAATACGCATACTAGGTGCATCGTTGCAAGGTGTGACGTCAGACAAAAGTTGAGCCTTATCGTGGGTGATAAGGGCCTCAACTTTTTCGACTGCTTTTTGACATCTATTGAGGTGATTGGTGTGTGATCGAGGTGTAGAACGCCACAAGTTGCAGGGATGGACCTACTGTGCGTATTTTTCATTCCAAGTGCGGCAGACGCGCGCCCGCAAAATTCTCCCATGGTCTGCGTTGGGGAGAAGCCAACCCAATGTCGCGACTTGTGGAGAGGATCTCGTCGTTGCTGGAAATAGGAAACTGCAATATTTTGTCAGAGCCCCATTCGGACTGCGGATTGTTCGTTGTACTGTTCGTACATTAGCAAACATAACACATTTCAGGTATTTCCGATGTTTCTATACATAAACACAATCGGGCTCTATGGGGTAAATTTTGAAAGTGCGTAACCATTCCTGCGCCGACACAACGAGAGTACTGCTGTATTTCCATCCCTCCATCACGTAAGACGAATCAATAGAAAGAAATAAAAAAGCAGACGGACTTCATTCGCGGTGTTGTGTTTCGAACCTAAGACCTCACGCTCCGTAAGCCAGCGCCTTAACCACTGGGCTGAATCACAACGTTTCGGAAGCAGGAATATATCTGAACCACATGGATGCGTTGTACCGTCGAGACAAAAAAAAAAAAAAAAAAAAAAAGGATGTAAACGGATAGCAATTTTTACGACGGTATTTTTTAGGTCTTTCGTGTTGGTTGAACTAAAGCCTACGAGAAAATGTAAAGCCGACATTCAGCATTGCAATTATCGGCAAAATGCTTACGAACAGAAATGAGTAAGCATTTTTATGCGCCTCATGAAGAATGCTGTCCGTCCGCCTGTCCCTCATCTCTCTGTCACGTAAGACGATTACAGCCATAAAGAAATAAATTTAAAAAAATAAATTTTCTTCATGTGCTGCGATTCGAACCCGCGCCCTAACGACCCCAAAGCGAGTACCTTACCCACTCAGCTACACAACCGCGCCTGCAGAATGTGAATATACAGGGTGTTTCAGCTAAAAAGCACCAAGTATTAAAAAATTAAGCATGGGCGCTACGCGTCTCCAATAATCGTAGTATTGTTCTGAGCCATATAGAGCACGTCAGATTATTTTTTCCAATCCACTAAGCTCAGCAATTAACTAAGATTGCTTAATGAACTTTTTAAATATTGACTCTAGAGAAAAATCTTCAATGCAAAAGTTGTAGCACTTGTTCTGAAACGTCAGAATATTTTATCCATGTTAGTATAACTGCCAATCCGATAAGCTGGGTAATTAACCAAGACTGCTTAACTAACCTTTAAAATAGTAACTATAACGAAAAATATTAACTAGGAAAGTTATAACGTGTGTTAAGCAACTTCGAATTGCTTCATCTATGCTAAGATAACTGCCCTGTTAAACTTTTTTCCAGCTTTTTTCTAGAGTGCGCGAAATTAAAAAGTATACTTGGCGCAAGTTAACTGAAACACCCTGTATATATGAACCATATGAATACGTTGTACCAACGATATAAAAATATATACACACAAAAGGAGAATAATTAAAACGACGGCTTTGCTGAAATATATCTCCGCTGTTTAGTAAAAGCCCTCAGTATGAGCATAGGCGTGTGCACGGGGGGGTGTCACCCCCCCCCCCCCCGTCACCTGAGAGGGAGGGGCGCAATGTCTGCCTCATGCATTAACTTTGTAGGGAGCGGGGGCGCTGCAATGAACCCTCCCACCACCCCTCATCTGATTGGTTATAGCCTTTGGTTATTTAGTATTTTTCATGCTTTCAATGTTTCATTGGATAAAGACAACATTCGTTTTCGGCGCATTTCTGACGAAAATTGTATTTTTGGCGAAAATTTCGTATTTTTCATGTTTTCAATGTTCCATCGGATAAGGACAAGATTCATTTTCGGAGCATTTCTGACGAAAATGGTAAGCCTTTGGAAATTTCGTATTTCTCATGTTGTCAATGTTTCATCGGATCAGGACAAGATTCATTTTCGGAGTATTTCTGACGAAAATGGTAAGCCTATATATATATCCTTTGGAAATTTCGCATTTTTCATGTTTTCAATGTTTCATCGGATCAGGACAAGATTCATTTTCGGAGCACTTCTGAAGAAAATGGTAAGCTTATAACCTTTGGAAATCTGCTAAAGGAGAAGATTAATTTTCGGTGCATTTCTGACGAATATATAAGTGTAGTATTGACATTAGCAGCGAAATAGTACTTATGCGGTTATAATGGAGACCACCTTATAAGACCTCCTTCCGCAGATGAATTACAGGCGCGCCGTCGTTTTTGGGGCGGACTTTGTATTCATTCTTAGGTTGTAACCGACTATAGCGACTCCATCACACAACAAACAAGGTCTTCAATCATCTGATTACGTTCGAGCCATAAGTACTATTGCGCTGCTAATTACAATAATACGCTTACTGATAATTAAAAGTTTGGCGTTGCTGCTTAAAATACTACGTTTTGCCCCAAAAGTGATTCAGGAATTTTTGGTGCAATTTGCCAGGAAGCTCAATATTTGCTACCGAAAACCAGTGACACGAACATGTCTGTGAGGAAATATCATCTGCGCTGGTCTAATCATCGAAGTGATAGCATTCAGTCATATCAGGCGCGTTTTGTCCTCACCACGGTGCAAGATATATCTTGCATCGTGACCCGCACTATGTCACTCTAGGCCCGCACACGCCTGGTCCTCACTCCTTACTTTCTTTTTCCAGCCATTTTTGAACTTCAAGATGAGTAGAAGTGTTCAGCCTTGCCGAACGCTGAAAGAGAACTCTGGGAAGAATTGCGCACAAAATGTCATTAATCAAAGGATAGCGTCTAATATTCCTTGGTACTGTCGCGATTGTAAGTGGATTCTGAACTTTGATGATCGACACCATTATATTAGCGGGAACACATACCTACTTTGCTTAAACATAAAACGTCGTACCTGAACAGTTCTTTTTCGCGCATGCCTGCACGTGTCCCGTGCTGACGGGTGTCGCTGTCGTTCCTGAGCATGCGCAGATAAATATTTTTGCTGAGCCACGGTCCCTGGTCCCTCTCACATAACACGTTACATAACATGAGCGAAAAAAAAAGCTGACACGACGTCTACAAGCTTACATGTTCTAAAAAATGGGATCGATGAATAGCATATAGCTGCAACTTGTACAATTTGCGCATGCGAAGCACACGCGCGCTCGAGACGACGTGGTTGCGATTCCAGAAGTGCGTTTCATCAGAGATACTAATATAATCTCGAAGAATGAACTCGCTCTGCTGGATCATTTTGAGGAGTGTTTGATATCAGCGGGTTCCAAGAGCTGTTGTTAGACTGCCACCTTATCGCCTCGAAACTCGAACGTCATCAAGATAAGCGTTATCTGTTTGTTGTGAAAAATACAGTGAAGTGCATCTCATCGTCGTTCCTATACTGTCTATCCACTCCATAGATAAGAAAAAACAGCGAGATGATGATAATAATACAGTAGGAAGGGAAAACGCACATCATGCATGGTCTGAGCAGGAGGTCACATGGCCTGGCTTGATATCATACTGTCGTAACAGCGACCTCCAAAACAACGTCTCCATGCAACTGTACCTCAGTGGCTGGAGGAGTTTTATTCAGTCCACAAGTTTTCTGTTCTTATAGAGGAAAATATATATTGTAAGACGAGTCGTAAATCTCCCAAGGAGTACACGCTAACCCTTGTACCAGCGTTTACATAATGAGAGGAACGCGCCTTGTACGGACGTTGTCTTAATTCTGTCCCTTTTCAGCTTTTTTACAACGTCACACACACACACGGGCGCACCGCACACATGGTCCTAAGTATCGAAAATGCAACACGCGCGCACAACTAAATTCTTCATGCGCGACGCAGTCTGCTCTCCTCCGACAGTCCGTACATCGCATCGATGTCTCGCTGATAGAAGCTCTGCAGGGGCTTCCTGCGAATCTTGTACGTGGCTGTCACCAGCCCGGTGTCCGGTTTCCATTCTTCCGAGCACAGCTTCACCCTTCCGGGCACCTCGGTCTTCAGGAGACCGCTGCCGCGCGCGTACTCCAGGATCGCTTCCTCGGCTGCCTTGGCAACCTGGGCGTCTTGACACAGGTCCTTGACCGTCGCGTTGGACACGAAGTCTTCGTCCCTGCCCAGACGTCGAGCGATGCGCTGGAGCTGCTTCAGGTTGGGAGCCACGAGCGCCACGAGGTAGGTGTGCAGAGAGTTGCCGTAGACGAAGAGGTTGTCGACAAGCGTGCAAGTCTTGAGCACCGACTCGACCCGACCCAGAGAGATGTACTCGCCGAACTGCAACTTCACCAGGTCCTTCTTGCGGTCCACGATCTTGAGCGTGCCGTCGGGAAAGATCTCGCCGATGTCTCCAGTGTAGAACCAGCGAATGCCTCCTTCCTCTCGGAAGGACTCCCTCGTCAGCTCCTCGTTCTTGTAGTACCCCTTGGTGACGCAGGGACCACCGACGACGATCTCCCCTCGAGGGTTAGGCTTGTCCGACGTCCGGTAGTTGCCTTCTTCCCAGTCGACCAGTCGGAGGTAGCAACCCGGAGTGGAGCACCGACGCGGTCCGCACTGACGTCCTCAGCGTTCATAATGCTCGCCGCGCCGCTCGTCTCCGTCAGGCCGTAGCCCTCGATGACCCGACAACCCATGCAGGCCCTCACGAAACGACGCGTGTGACTCGACAGCGGAGCCGAGCCGCAGGCGAGGACCTTCAGGTTGGGTCCCAGCAGAAGGCGGACGTGCTTGAAGACCAGCTGGTTCAGGATGGGCGTGTCGAAGCCCAGGTCGAGCCAGAAGTTCTTGTACTGGACGGCGTAGTCGAACAGGGCCTTGAAGAAGGGTCCCTTGGACGCGGCCACCTCGTTGACGCCCTTGCGAAGACGGTCCACTATGAGGGGCACGCAGACGAAGACGGTGGGCTGAAGGAGGGTCACGTCACCGCGACAGCCCTTGGCTACGGCGGATGCGTTGTCGGTGATCGTGAGCGGGGAGGAGTAGCCGATGCGCGCGCCCGCGCCGAAGAGCAGCGTCTCGGCGGCCAGCTCGAGCATGTGAGCCAGCGGGAGGTAGGCGAGGTACACGTCGTCGCAGGTGTAGGCGCCGAATTTGTCGCACACGACGCCGAAGCCGTTCATGGAGGAGATGAGGTTCCTGTGGGAAGCCATGACGCCCTTGGGCATCCCCGACGAGCCGCTGGTGAACATGACGATGGCGACGTCGTCCGGAGAGGGCGAGCACTGCTCGTGTTCGTGGTCGACGCCCCGCTCTTCCAGGCTCGAGAATGGGATTACCTAGCGACAGGCAGAGAGAGAAGTTAGGCACCCGGCGGAAAAGAGTCAAGTTGTCTCCAAAACAAGAGGCACATGACGAAGAGCTAAACACGAACGCTGCCGCTATACAATTAAAAGAGAGTAGGGAACAAACGAAGAAAGCCGAGAAAACAGAAAAGGTTAAAGCGGAAAGAGAAAATCTCGTTTGCTTCATTTTCATTACACACGGGCGAACCGGAACTGAGACAAGTAGAAAGATAATATAGAAATACAGACACAGCTTAATGAAGCCAGCAGACAATCAAGCCAAGGATGGCAGATGATCGAAACATTATTTGTAGTATTGTAACTGTATTGTAGTAATTATGGTATATATATAAACAGAAATTAAAGTGGGTCAAAAGACAACTTGCCGCCTTGAGGGACCAAACCTGAAACCTTCGGATAACGCGTCCGCTTTAATTTCTGTCGTAAATGAATTGCTGTCGTAATAATGAGTTGTATAAGATTGCTGTCGTAAACTATTCAGAGGTGTTGCCTCGTGCCTGTGACGCAGCTTGACAATGGCAAATGCGAAATAGGGTGTACGTAATGCTGATCCGGTTTAAACAGATATGCGGCGATTCTAAGCAATGAGCAGTTGAAGTAAGCACGTGACGTTCTTCCGTGTCGCACATGAAATCGCCTCGAAAATGGAGGTTCAAGCAGCTAGCGCAGTGCTCTCCGAGCCAAAGCAGCACTTGAGTATGCACTTGAGTGCAAAGTATGCACTTGAATGCATCCTTTGCATCGAGTTTTGCGACATGGGTGACAATCAGTGCGCAAGACACGATTACTTTCTTTTGATCTTGCCGGACATTATAGCACATCGTGCAAATTCCTGCAACGCCGACACACTGCATGGAGTTGCTTTGAGAAGAACTTTCTCCAAGCGCTCGCTCAGCGTCAACACGTTGCAACGTTTCCAAAGATTCATTGCGACACTAGGCGCGGGCGCGCTTTGAATGCACACAAGGTTAGCATTATTGAGGCTATACAAAGAAGCTTCTTTTTCTGTGGTACGAAGTTAAGGTCAAGCTGATACCGTGTGCGACTGAGTCACTGATCATTCGCGCGACAGGCTATTTCTGTTTCAAACGCACTGCAGCATAACGAGTTTGTTACAGCTGGCGTTGAAGTTGGTTCACTGCAAATGAGCAAATGCGCCGCTTTGACCGACTGGGAATGATGATTTAGAATGCTGCTAACGAGGACACCAACGCTTATGGACGTTGCTTAACACCGGACGCGTGACAAGGTGTTCCCACGCACACGTCTAGCCTGATCAAACAGCGATTCATTGATCCTTCGAGGACGCGCATCATTGCTCCTTATTTTTTTTTAAATCGGTGCGACACCACTTCGACGCGCTTGCCTTCCAGGAACTCGTTCCGTCTTGATCGTGAACTTCATACATGACATTAAGGGCTTTTGCGCGAAATAAAGCCGCACGAATATCGCTGTAACCTAAATTACGAAGCTCACCTTCCTTGAAGTGATCTGAAGATATGGACGATCCTTCTAACTGTCAAATGTTGGCAAAAGCGTCCGAAGGACACAGTAAGAGCGACACCAAGAACGCTAACTAATAAACACTTTCATGCGCAAATTTCGTATTGCTTTATGGTTATTGACAACCAGGGGCGTAGCCAAGGGGGGGGTTGGGGGGTTCAAACCCCCCCCCGAAATTTTTCAGTTTTGCTTGCGTATATATACACGCGCACATACAAACGCACGCACGAACATACATAAAGTATGGTTGAACCCCCCCCCCCCCCGAAAAAAATTTCTGGCTACGCCCCTGTTGACAACTTCACGATGCAAATTATTACGCAAGAGGAAAGTAGTAGCCAAAGCCGCGCCCCAAGGCACCAACCTCTCCTTAAACACATTTAACAATAATAAAAACACATGTAGAGTTTTGAGCAGATACCGCCAAGTTCACGTGCGGTTGATAACGGAGCCACCTTCAATTCATAAAACGTGCGTCAACACGGCGTCAATATCCCCAGACAAAAATGAAATAACGTTCTTAGAAGGCACTCATTAGGCCGTCCTTCATATTAGCAAAGTTTCTTGATGCATGAGTTGGTTTTCCCATTGCTTTCGAAAAGATGTCTTCTTCATGTTCGTGAAGATTTGACTGTGTGGTCTCTCGCATGCGGGACAGGCTGTCATTGGCGCAGCCGGAGAGGGTGGGGTTCGAATCCCGCGCCCCCTCCGAGTTCTTTCACTTTTGCCTGTGTAGATATACACGCACACATACAAACGTACACACGAACAGTGTAATAAAGACAAGACAACGCTTACCATTCAGCGCTCGTGGTCTCGTCATTACTTTGCACGTGTATCGCGCTGTTAACTTCATAATATCCCAGGAACTAGCCCCAACGTCGCTCCATTTTGCAGTTCCACATCATGCACTGACGAAGGTTATTTCCAATTCAATGAAGTGAAGGTTATTTCCAATTCAATTAATGTATCGAAGTAGCGAGATCCGGGCGATTTGGGCAGCATAACGAAAAGTTCCCAGGGCGTTCATGAAAAAAAATGTGGCAGCTTCGCACTATTCGTGCCAAGCCTGAAGGACGAGCGCAGTTGGGTGGCCTTCTTTGTTTCTCTTTCTTTCTTCTCTCCATTTCTCTCTTTTTCTTGTATATCTTACTTCTGTATGTTTCTTTTTCTTCAGTTCTTTCTATTTCTTTCTTTCTCTCTCTATTTATTTCTCTTTCTCGCTCTTTCTATCTTTATTTCTCTCTCTGCTTCCTCCGCTCTCTTGCTTTCTTTATCTTTATTTCTCACATTCTTTCTCTTCCTGCATCGCTCTCTGTCTTTTCTATCTCTTTCTACCTCTCTGTTTCTTTCGCTCTTTCTTCGTTTTTCTTTATTTCTTTGTCTTCTATGTCTTTTTCGTGTCTCTTTCTTTCTATGTATTTCTGTCTTTTCATGCCTTTATTCCCTTTTTTCTCCCTATTATTCTCTTCCCCTATTTTTATCGCTTTCTTTCTCTCTCTTTCCCTCTTTTTTCACGTGCTCGTTTTCGTTTGACATTCGCACCTGCTGTGCACGGTAGCAGGGCTTGCTCAGGCTTGCCCAATTACTGTGGCGCGTACCCACCTGAGGAGTATTGCACAACGGAGCACAAGTTACCGATAGCTTAAAACAGCTTCACTGTAAAGAGAATGAAAAGAGCGCGTGCCGGTTCATGATTATGATGATAGCTTTTTACGACAGAGCACAAGTTACCGACAGCTTAAACAGCTTAGCTGTTAAAGAAAAAAAAGGCGAGGCCACAGACGGGCACTACCAACCTGAGGACCATCCTGCAACGGAGCCGGAGGCTTGGCGTTGGGGTTCTCCATGTAAACGATGTGCGTCAGCGACGGCATCTTGCCCACGACGCTGAGCACCCGCGTGATGAGGTCCGACGAGGTGACCAGGTGCGTCACCTCGGTCACGTTCACTGCGCTCACGATGTCCTCGTTGCTGAGCGTAGCGTACAGCGTCACCAGCGGTATGTTGGTACGGAAGCAGGCCTGCGCCGTCAGCATCCACTCGGCCCTCGTCTCGGCCAAGATGGCCAGGAACTGTCGAGGCCTCGCTCCGATGGAGAGGAGACCGCGAGCCGTGAGGTCGATCTTGCGGTCCACCTCTTCGTACGTCCACCACTCGTAGTCACCCAGTACGAGTTTCTTGAAGACCTTGCCGTTGGGCTGCTTCTCTTCGGTTCGCCCGAGGATGCGTCGCGTGCCCATGGCGGGCCTCTTGGCGTAAGCCCGGATGGCCCTGCGCGCGACCTCGTCAAGCGTCTGGATTCCCCTGAGGTTCTCGACCTCGGAGTTGTCCAGGAGCCGGTACGGGGACGAAGGGTCGCCCTCGATGATGCGCTTGGCGAAGCACATCCGCTTTCGCTTCCAGTACACCCAGGGCTGCTGGAGTACGGCGTACACCGGAAGAGTGACCAAGTCATAGACGGTGCCCAGGACTTTGATGAGACCCAGGACGGTTTCTATCGCAAACGCAGACATGGTCCTGGCGCTGTGGAACTGCTGTATTCACAATCCACGGAAGTAATCGGAGACGAGGCGAAGCGGATGGTGGGTTGCCGCAGACGGTCAAAGACGGAACTGCACTTAGCAACGCGTTGTGGCACCGAACACTGAACACATGAAGAGCTTCGGCTCCACTGAATCGACACACTCCACAGACGAGCACAATCTGTGCTGATGACTTGGTGACGTCGTCACTAAAACACGCGAACTTCTTTCTACACAATCGAAATTCCGGATCCTTAGCGCAGAATGGCAATGGTGGTACTTGTTCGTGAGATAAGAGAGATGCCGTCTTGGTGAACGAAGCAGGCACTTGAAGCGTTGCGCTAGAAATGCACTCGAAGCGTGTACAACGTTGTACTCACAACACAATGCTTCGATAAAAGTCCAGGTTCCGGGAACTAAGCAGACGTACCCCCTCTACGCCTCGGCGTCGTCTCAAGACAAAGATTACTGCACTGTTCCACACAATCGGATGTGCTTCAGTTTCACAAGAACTCGAACTTCGAGTGGACGCTCCCGGACACGGTGCACTTGTATCAGTTCAGTTTCGCAGTCCAGTTTCGATGACGAAACCTTCTGCACTCGAAAGGGGCAGCCGTTGGTCCTTCCAATGTTGAGACGCGAGTAAGAGACGACCGTTCCTGTGTGCCTAATTACTAGCAGGAAATTTAGAAGGTTGCGCCTCGCAATGCAAGCAGCAAAGTCTTCAATGTAGCGAAGCAACTGGCAGCTCGAGCAAGAACAAGATGGGGAATGGGCCTCTAATCTCGGCAGCACTTGAGAGGGCTTCGTTGTCTCATTTCGAAATACGTCACAAGTGACGAGGGTTCGCGATAATCTGGTGGGTCAATGCATCCGCCGGCTGCGCTCTATTTGCCTTGGGTGGCAGCCATGAGACTGGACATGCTCCCCGCGCACAAGTGGCAGTGGTGCTTCTGGGTTTGATCGCTTTTCTCTCTCTCTCTCTCTCTCTCTCTCTCTCTCTCTCTCTATGGAATTGACTGCAACCTGGAACGAAACAAAAGCAAGGAAGAAAACACGGTCATTACCACTGTCCTGTTTATCGCTGAATACGTCATCAGCAGCAGATAACGATGTCACTGGTGTATGACAAAGGCCGCCCACCATCCTGCACAAAGGCTTCACCCCAGTGAACGACCTTGGTAATCAATGCCTTTCGATTAAGTACGGCTTAGGATGCAGGCTAGTTGCGATTCCATGAAGAGTTGAACAGTGGAGTTAGGCCAACTTTTACGCTATAGATGTGTACAGGTTAATACGTAATGACGTCATAATGCATACTGTCCTATGTCAGACATATGATGCTTAGTGGTGTATTTATCTTGTTGCACTGTTATAACTTGCTAACTAAAGCATCTTTATTCGTGCATGATATATTTGTTTTGACGCTTATTGATGTCTAACTCGTTCATGATATGCGATTTGAAGTGCATCCCACTCCTATGTAATGACTGTATGTGCTTTAAGGTAATTGCATTTAAAAATAAGACCAATGCGGGAAAACCAGTGTTTGTTTTTCTAATAAAGGTACACTCCTGCCGAGATGAGTGCTTGTTTATATAAAAAATAATTTTATTCGAGTTAGAAAGTTATTAGCACGTCAGGCGATTATTTAGTGATTGGTTTACTGAATCACCAGCAGCTGAAGACTCCAGCGTATATACATAAAATCATGGTGACGCATATAAGTACCACATTTCACATCTCTCTTTTCTTCATCAGCCGTCAATTCATCCATCAATCGTTGCGTTGTAATTCTCGTCTCACACGGACAGCACTGGCTACAGCTCTGCGCTAACACCTGCGTTTTAAGAACAATGCTAACCTGACAACAGCTGTGAAGCCTCAAGTGCATATGCTTGTACCGGTAGTGCAAGAGGTCTTCAATAAAGACTGATCATAGAGAGTACAACTGAGTCTTTTTTCACCTCCACATATATATATATATATAGTGGTGGGGTCGTTGATATATATGCATAAAGATGGTGGACGAGTAGACAGTATTAGCCATTCACTTTAAGTCACTGTGGCGTATGTTTCTTTCCTGCAGAAGCGTCACTTGGTGACTAAGCATAACCTAAGTGTTATTGAGTGTTCCGGCCTTTTAAGTGAGACTCGCGACAATTTATTGCGCAAATAGAGACGCCGCTCACTAAACAAAAATCGAACAAAGCTTGCACTTGGCACCCAGCTATAAACATGCCAGTAAACAGGAAAAAGCGTTACTTCGAAGTTCACTGAAACCATAGAGCTTCGTAAAGGAAGGCCGCCGCCCAACTTGGAAAACAAAAAGAAAGGAAACACGTGTATCGTTGCAAGGTCCTCGTTTCGTTCTTTTTTTTTCCTCGGTTAGCTGGACATGATAATAAAACGGTATGGGGTAGGATATAAGGGGTCCCGCGGCCAGCAGAGAGGTGTGGTGACTCGTATTCAAGACGCAGCAGGAATATATATATATATATATATATATATATATATATATATATATATATGCCAGCCCCCTTTCTTTCCTGTAGGGCGATTATCCTGACGGGAAATCGTGACGAGGGGCGTGCGACGAGCACGCAAGAAAAAGACAGATTCAAACAAAACACAAAGAAAAGAAGTGACACGAGACACCGCGTGCTGGTCCGAGATAAACAAGCAAAGGAAATGGAAAGCTTTCGTGGGCGATCGCAGCGGCTGCCGTAACGCAAGCCCAAAGTCTGTATGTAGAGTGTACGTGATGATCACTGGTACCTGTGACCATATACAATTTCCTACAATATTTAGTAAAGGGAACAGTGGTGTTGCGACCGTTCAGCCGCCATGGGAATAATGGGTAGTACATGGAATTGCCTAGGTTTCGTGCTTGCGGCTTCGAGCGCACCCGCGGCTTAGCTCATTGTAGTTTTTGGATTTTGTTTCGGATAAGAGAACGGCTCGTTGTGAACCTCGTGGGCTGTCTTGAATCGGTGAGCCTAAAAGGGTCAAGGTGGTGAAGTGGAATGATTTAAGTTTTAAGAACTTCAAGTTTTCAAACTTCCCGTTCTCAACACACTTCCACATTTCATTTCTTGTCGCACATTTCTGGCAATTAGCTAGGTGACGCACGTATGAAACGGGAGCAAGGGCGCTTGTGTTCTACCGCTGGCACTGGAGTTGGGGATCTTTGAAACCACAAGGCCACCTGTTTCAAATAACCAGATGGCGGGAGCCCGGGAGGCACAGCTCGATGGCGTTGCGTGCGCACAGTTGTTATCTATTGGTTCATCAGGCGCGCATTTCAAAGCGGTCAATCGTAGCGGTGGGCGGAGAAGAGGAGCGGTGGGCGGCATTTCCACCACCGCCCACCGCGGGGAGAACACTGGCTCAGACGTAGTCTTTTCTAAAAGCGACGAGTCTCACCAAGTGTTACCCTGGCAAAGGCAAGTCCACTTCTCGAAACGAGGCTAAGGAGCGATTGATCCTTTGTATTGCAGCAGCCATAAAGTAGGGACTGAGAGCTCACCAGAAGATAAATATAATACGAATGCTAATGAACAGCTATGGCCAATGGACAAACGACAAAAGCCTCAAGAAGTCCAAGCCTTATCAAGTCTCGACGTGACAAAAGGCAAATATCCTTATCAGAACACCCGGCTCCGTGCTACCGAGCAACTCCTTATTAGTCCCATTGCTGATAAGGCGCAGTAGAGTACTCGCTCCTTGTTTAGTAAAAGAGCGGACGAATGGGCGATCCGGTTGGCCATGGGCCATAACAGGCCCGCCTGTTGTGACATATATCGTCCCCACACGGCTCGTCGCAAACACACCCATTACAGCGCTGCGCCGCCAACCAAACCAAAGAGCCCGTCTATTTCAAGCGAACGTCGTTCGTTACGCCATCCGGCGCCTTCTCTCTTTCTCATTGGCTTCCCTTTCCCTCGTTCCCACCTCCTCACCATATCCATAGCAGCGTGCCTGCGCACCGCCGTTGCGCAAAGGACAAAAACGCTAGCCTCTTTTGTTTCTTTTTCTTTTTTATCTTCACTCCCCTTCCTGACCTTGACATGCATTTCGGCGACGGCGGAAGCGGACGCGAGGGCGCGCGCTCGACGCCAGACCCCTAGAGTTACTGTACAGACCCCGACTCGACCTGAACCGACCGGCCCGGAGGGAAAGCGCACGCGACCTTCGACCGACCACGTTGGCCACGTGACAGACCGGACAGTTAAATCCTCGATCCGGGCGTAACACAAAACATCTCAGCTATAACGCGATCGACGAGCAGGAATTGAAAACAATGCTGTGCAATACCCCGCACTGACCAGTGGGCGCTACGTAGCGCTTATTTATAGTTATCTAAAGATATACAGTAACTCTACTTGTTTATCACAACCCTAACGCCGATGTCCACTGCCAGGGGGACGAAGAGAATGCGGCGACATTAAAAACGATACGCACAGATGTCTCATCATTTGTGGTTCATATCGTGCAGCGCCTGCGAACTTGGATACGTTCAGATAACGGACATTTATAACTGTAGATGTTATGGCGAATGTTCATTTCATTACTCCAATTTTGTTTATTCCGTTTGCTTGGTTGTGCTTCTGGAGCTTCTGGTGTTCTGTCGCGGATGGAAAGCACCAGTCTTTTCATCGCTTGCAGGGGGCAGCCATCTTCGGTGGGGGGAGGGGGGGGGGCACGATAATACCCGGCCTGTCCTTATCGCATGCTGGCTGTGCTAGCCGTGAGTGTTGGCTCGTTATCGGTTATGACGTAACCAAGCCCGCAGCCCCCTAGCGCTGGCCGTGCCGACTGACGATAGCTGGGGTCAAGATTATATAGCGCCAGGACGCGTGCAGCGGCGGACGGTAGCACGGAAACCGGAGGGACGCAATGCGCATTCATCCTGACATCTCAGGTCACTTAGCACAAAGGAAGAGGTTTCAAACGCCTGGAACTGTCTCAGTCCATATAGGCGTGCGCAGGGTTTCGCCATTACGAGAAGCGCAGATTCCCCGCAGCGCATCCCCCTCCCCTTCACTATATTGAAAAACAGGGGCTTCGCAATGGATGCAGAAATGCAAATGCTTTCCGGGAGAAAAGGTGTGATACAAACAATTTTTTCGAACGCAATATCGGGAGTCCGCGGCCGCCGTTGGCGTCAAAATACTGCAAAAATATGCGGCAGACTCGCCCCCCCCCAACCCCCTTTGATGAGCGGGGGGACGGGGGGGGGGGGAATCGAGGGGCAGGTGCCGCAACAATTCCAGCTGCTCACAAGAAAACCGTCGGCTATTTCAATTAACTCATTCAATTAACTTTCATCAATTATTCTGGCAGCTAAGTGACGCTTATCTTAAGCAAACTCATGCTCCGATATCTCACGTGTGCGATATAACTCCTATGCCTGAACCAGAACCATCGATATCGTACCAGTTTTAGATGCGAAGTATCTTAAGGCGGAGCTCAATCCGGTGGTGGTGGTGGTGGTGTGCGGCGTGACCGCCCTTACTGCGCATGCGCATACCCTCTCCACACACCTCCTCTCCACTCCCCCTCTCCACATACCCTCTCCCCATACCATCTCCCATCCCCCTCTCCCATACCCCTCTCCACTTCCCCTCTCCACTTTTCCTCTGAAACGCGGGCTAGACATGCCGAAATTCTCTCCTGCGGAACGCCGCGATGAGCTCGAGCGCATGCGCGTCCCCTCCCCTTCTCTCTCCTCTCCTACGCTGCCCCCCTCTCGCCCGCCTGTCGACCGCGTTCCCCGCTCGCCCTGTGAGAATTAACGGCCAGGCTAGATGGCAGATACGACGCGCGTAGCGTCACTCTTCGCCTTCCACGACGCGAGGTCGGTAGCATGCCCTATGAACGCCAACGGAACGCGATCGTGCAAGTGCTCCGGCTTCGCATCGCCTCATGGGTCCCCTTTAGCGGGAGATGGTATTTTATTTCATTTTTTGGAACTCATTTTCTGAATATTCGGTAAACCGGAAGTAAGTGGTCGACCGGAAGTGCTCGAAAGAGAACCAAGAGTGTCACTCGCTGCTCAAGCCACTATACTCTATTCAAAACGTGTCGCACATATCTTCAGATATTTCCTATCGGTCCATTTCCTAGAAATTTAAGCAACGCGAGCGAAATCTCAGTAGCGCATTGTCGTAAAAAGCCGGCAGTGATTGCTACAGCTGCTCAGTTCCCACGTTGGACTCGAGCCCAGCCGGATCCTATCGTTATCTGTCACCCTTCGATATGAAATCCAGCACAAGCAATACACATCACTGTGACGACATACACGTGACAACCAACACGTCATTACCCTACAGGGAATTCGCACAAAATGCATGTCGCGACGGTCATACAGGAATATACACTTCAAACGCGATTACAGATAAGGCGATGAAAGATAAGCTTCGAGTTCCGTTTATTTCGCGCGCCTGACACAGTGGCACGACATTCATCATATGAGATGCGTATAACAATAGTGCGGTTATCGGCGGTCAACAAAAAAAAGTCACTTTGCCATTCAAACTCCGTCGTCGACGATAACGCAGTGTGACACTTCTCGCGAAAACCCCCCGCGACGGCCGCTGAATGATCTTTCGCGATAATTCCGTATGTATAGGCGCCATCTTTAGCATTACAAGATAAGGGCTGAAGTCAAGCACTCGTCTCATACGTCACTCCAGCCAAAGAATCGCGTTTTATTAAAGAACCCACGAACTATGCAAGAAACGTAAACGCCAAACCCGGGGCGATAGCGCGGGACGTCGGAGACTATCTGTTACAGGGGCAACCTATAAAACGAGGTTAATGTATTATTGTGTTTACGTTGCGCTAGCACTCAGGGACGCATAGTTTAGCGACCCTTAATCATCGGATGAATTTTTATCTTGACGTTCCTCCTCTGTATGGTATACTATTATACGTCCCGTGTTTGCTTCACGGTCAGCTGTGGAAAATTTAATTCAGCTACACACTTCTGGCTATTTTAACGGAGTGCATTCCGTACAATTGCATGTTTTGGTTTGTGCGAATGTAAACTACCAGTCGTTGGCATAGCAACGTGCCTCCACCATCTGTATCCGTCCCGCGTCCTGTCACTGCGCTCTGTCGCGGATGATGTACTATATTTATTTTTGTTTTGTTGAAATAAGCGCAATATTCCTCGTTCCCAACCTCTTGCATACAACCTGTTTATCGCATTTTCCTGCGCTTAGATCACCCTTATGTACTCTTTCTTTGTATATACACCTCTTATATGACTCGCCACTGTTTTGTGCCATCAGTCACCGGAATCTTCTATCCCACAGTGCTTTGTCAATAATAAACCACGAAACATCTGTACAAATGCTGAATAGTTCGCTTAACAGCAATCAATGATCGTGTTTGAACCCTTACTGCCACAACGTTGTAATATCTTTCGTATACGCGAGTGTTCGTTTATTGCCTGCTTCATTGATGCCGCTACAAATGACTTTACACCATCTATTTCCCTGTCGCCACCCGGCCCCCACCCCCCTCGTTCCTATTTAATGCACGGAAGTATGAGAATAAAAGAAATGAGGCAGCTAAGCCCTAGCAGTGCAATGACTAAGGAAGCGGCGTTGCACTCCTCTTTTCCCTACTCACCCCCCCCCCCCTCGCTATACTATACCATACAAGACTACTGCTATACTATCACTAACGTGAAACCTGGGGAGGTGCGAAGCAACTGTGTTTTCCACAGGAACACGTGTTGAGAGGACAACATCCTTTCATGGCTACAGACAGCGTCCATCGCAGAAACGGAGCTTTCCCCTGAGCCAACGCGCCGTCTTATCCGCCACTCGGAGAAGCGCACGTGGCGTTGTCTCGCGAGCTTTCTCTGAGCGAACGCGCCGTCTTATTTGCCACTTGCTCCGTGACAGCGAACGACGACAGGAGACGCCGACACCCCGGCGCATAAGGTGCTTCGCACCTAAAAACAGAACGAATTGCTTTCGCTACACACTGGCGGCGGCTACCCCTTCCGTTCAATTGGCTGGTATTATGCATTAACATTTAACGTGGGAGCGGCCCGCAGTCTTGCCCCTATAAAAACAGGGTGAAGATTCTTCCGGACCCCAATAAAGTTAACTATCTATCTATTTAAGAACATATAGTCTCTTGCATTATGCGAGTTCACTGTCCAGAAGCTCTGGTGGGCACCCTATAGCCCTTCTCACGTTCTGTCCAGAAGCTCTGGTATGTTTGGGTATCGCAGTTAACTACGACACGACACACACACACACACACACACACACACACACACACACACACACATGATGTGTCAGTATTGCTACGTAACAGCATGTGTATTTTTTCCATTGACCAAATGCACTTCGGTTATGATTGAGAAGACGTGTAGAGCGGCACCGCATGGCGCGAGCTGTTCGTCTTGGGCGGTGCTGCACGTACAGTCAGCATAAGAAGTTTAGAGACCACGAGACACAAGCAAAAGCTGAATATCCCGCTACTTCGGCAGGCAGCCTAGAATTTAAGCTTCCAGTCTGTTCTAAAACTAGCTAACAACACGTACTGTGCAGTTCGACCGAATACACTCACAAATTGCTTGGAAAGTCAGTTTTCTCAGACCTTGAGGTCCCTAATCTTTTGACACCGACTGTGCATAAGCAGTTGTAAATATATAGAGCTCAGTGGCTGAACTACAAGCTCGCGCTAAGCTAACCCCTTTATGCGAAAGAAACCGCTCATGACGTCTAAAATTCTTATGGGTGATTCCATGAGAGATCGAACATGCCTGTCCGGTCGCAATTTTTGTTTTGCCTGGGTTTTTTATATGTGATGTGGGCACATTCAAAGTGCGCGGAACCGAAAATTTTATTTCCAAGAAACGCTCCCAGAGCGCCAAAAAAATATTTGAAGGTGGCGGCGCGGGCCTCTTGTTTTTGCTCACTGCAATGTTTTCGTATTTCACGGCCGAATTTAGCGCGAACTATAAATGATGTGTCAAAAATTTTTTTTTGCTGGTTTTAATACGCATTACTGTGAATTACATCCATGCTTTTTTTATGCTGTCCTCAAAAAGAAGAAAATGTGAAAAAATGGCAAACACGGCTGAAATCAAAAAAGGGTCCTAAGTTTGAGGCGCCTTGGCGCCTTTGCTATTAGAAATAGAAACTTGAAAACAATGTCAAATATAGTAAAGAGCCTTTGCAACATTTATGCGGAAGATCATTTTCCTACAGGCAGCGCAAAAAAAAAAGAAAAAAAAGTAGTTAAAGAAGCGAGTTTTTTCAAAAAAGTACATTTTCAAAAAATAAAATAAAAACACCGGTCTCAATTTTGACGACAATTTTTTATCGAAGAGCTCTTATGTCAGTGAACACACGGTTTTAATATCATATGTCCTCATTTGCTTTGTTTACGAGATATAACTGGCCAAAATGACCCGCTGTGTGTGCTGACTTCAGTGCGACTGATGGTTGTTATCAGCTTGCATTGTGCGTAAATCTCAGTTTTAATTATTCTGCTGCAGCAAAATTTTGCTCTTGTGACTTTTCGTCAAGAAAAATGTGTTCTCAGATTTTATTTGCTTCTAGCGTGTGCGAAAGTGGGCTGCTGCCGCCTTCTAAAGGGTGATTCCACGAGAGATCGAACATGCCTGTCCGGTCGATATTTTTGTTTTGCCTGGGTTTTTTATATGTTATGTGGGCACATTCAAAGTGCACGGAACTGAAAATTTTATTTCCAAGAAACGCTCCGAAAAAAATATTTGAAGGTGGCGGCGCGGACCGCCTGTTTTTGTTCACTGCAATGTTTTCGGATTTCACGGCCGAATTTAACGCGAACTATAAATGATGTGTCGAATTTTTTTTGTTGGTTTTAATACGCATTACTGTGTCCATGCTCTTTATGCCGTCCTCAAAAGGAAAAAAAATGTGAAAAAAAATGGGCAAACCCGGTCCAAGTCAACAAAGTTTGCCAAGTTTGATGCACCTTGGCGCCTTTCCTATTTCACACAGAAACTTCAAAAAAGTGTCAAGTATTTGAAGGAGCCTTTGCAACATTTATGCGGAAGATCGTTTTCCGACAGGCAGCGCAAAATAAGAAGAAAATAGTTGAAGAAGCGAGTTTTTTTTCAAAAAAGTACATTTTCAAAAAAAAAAAAAAAACTCAGGCCTCAATTTTGACGACATTTTTTTATAGAAGAGCATGTCAGTGAAAACACCATGTTAATATGTATGTCCTCATTCGCTTTGTTCATGAGATTTAACGGGCCAAAATTACCCTTGCTGTGTGCGCTCACTTCAGTGCGATTGATAGTTGTCATCAGCTTGCATCACACGTAAATCTAGTTTTAATTATTCTCCTGCAGTAAAACTTTGCTCTGGTGTCTTGTCGTCAAGAAAAATGTATTCTCAAGCTTCAATTGTGTCTAGCGTACGCGAGGGTGGGCTGCTGCCGCTCTCTAAGGGCCTAACGCGTACGCAGTTTGCAGCTTACAACCTCAACTTACCCCGCCAGTATTCGCAAATCAGAAGCACGCGAGACACCGCGAACACATGGTTTAGGTCACTTTGTCAAAACTCTCCTTGCACACAGAATAAAGCATTTCTATGCAGCGAAGGCCTACTTAACCTGTAACTAAATGCCACAATCAGCAGGCGCGCTGTTATGCAGTTGTTTTCTCACTGCCTGCTTGCTTCCCTTCCATTACGTGCATTGTACGCTCTAACCATCTTCCCCATTCGACGCACACTGTGCCTAAACAGCATTTGTAAAAAGTTAGCTCAATCATTTCCGAGCCGTTTATTTCACTTCCCGCTATCACATGTTTTCGGCGTCGCAGATAACGTCTTCCTGTATCATCTCGACCTTTACCTCAGCGCTTCAACAGCCAAAAAACGTGCGGTGCGGCATGATTAAGCCATGAGTGGCCGAAGCTGCCCAATTGATGATGTTTTGTTGTCACTTTACTAAAGTGCTTCCCACGTCGAGGACAGCAGAGGTCAATGGTGGCGCCAGACGGACATTACCCTTAGTTTTGACAATGAGAGTGGCCTACAAATTAATTATTACAGCCCAAAGCGCTTAGACAGCCTTAGTCATAAAATGTTAAACCGTGAGCAGTTCTGGAAACGCATTCATGACAGCTGCGCAGATGTGAGATAATTTGTGGGGCACCGTTCAGTATAAACGTTTCGACTTGCTCTAGGTCTAGCTGTTCACTACACGCGATGCTCGCGGCCCATGGCTAGGTCCTATTATTCTGGGCCGATTATTTACGCGTTCACAAAAAGAAGATTGCTGAGGAAAATTTTCGTTGCGCAAATTTTCTTTCTTTGCCTTTTTGTTGTTGCCTACCTCCAGAAGCTACTGTCATAGGCTGAGGATCTTCGCGACACCTGCGAAGTGTGCTTGCATTGCTTTACGCTCCTCAAGGAAAACCTGTCTAAATCTAACCGCGATGAGGTAGACCAGGCATTTCTTCAGGAAGAAGAAGCGATTGATATCTTGAACAGGCGCGCCCATTTTTCCTCTGATGATTGTAGGCGAGGTTGTAGGCTAGGTTGTAGGCTGCAAACTGTTTACACGTTAGCCATTTAGAGAACGGCAGCAGCCCACTTTTGCACACGCTAGACACAAATAAAATCTGAGAACACATTTTTCTCCACGAAAAGCCACCAGAGCAAGGTTTTGCTGCAGCAGAATAATTAAAACAGATTTACGCACAATGCAAGCTAATAACAACCATCAGTCGCACTGAAGTCAGCACACAGCAAGGGTTATTTTGACCAGTTATATCTCGTAAACAAAGCAAATGAGGACATATGATATTAAAACCGTGTGTTCACTGATATAAGCGCTCTTCGATAAAAAATTGTCGTCAAAATTGAGACCGGAGTTTTTTTTATTTTATTTTTTGAAAATGTACTTTTTTGAAAAAACTCGCTTCTTTAACTATTTGTTTCTTTTTTTGCGCTGCCTATAGGAAAATGATGTTCCAAATAAATATTGCAAAGGCTCCTTTCTATATTTGACATTGTTTTCAAGTTTCTATTTCTAATAGCAAAGGCGCCAAGGCGCCTCAAACTTAGGACCTTTTTTTTTATTTCGGCTGTGTTTGCCATTTTTTCACATCTTATTCCTTTTGAGGACAGCATAAAAAAGCATGGATGTAATTCACAGTAATGCGTATTAAAACCAGCTAAAAAATTTTCGACACATCATTTATAGTTCGCGCTAAATTCGGCCGTGAAATCCGAAAACATTGCAGTGAGCAAAAACAGGAGGCCCGCGCCGCCACCTTCAAATATTTTTTTGGCGCGCTGGGAGCGTTTTTTGGAAATAAAATTTTCGGTTCCGCGCACTTTGAATGTGCCCACATAACATATAAAAAACCCAGGCAAAACAAAAATTGCGACCGGACAGGCATGTTCGATCTCTCGTGGAATCACCCTTATATCAGTTGGTTAAGGGGCACTATAACGTGGATGTTAGCGAATGGATTTCATTTTATTCCGGTTATTCAACGCGCCAAAGGCATGGGCTAACAATAACACCTTTTCGTTCTGATAATGATTCTTTCAGGTATTCTTTTTTTCCGCGAACAGTCAGAGACTGGAATAACCTTAGTATAGCTACATTATTCAAGCAGATTCTTTGTCAGCATTTTCGTCTCTTCTTGATGAGTAAACATAATTGGCTTTATTCATAGCGATTGTGTGTATTATATCTGTGTTGCCTGTCCCTCTATTTTTTATTGCGCATTTGATAATGCTTTCTTTCATGACTGAACCTAAATTTGTGTTTTTCTAGTGCTTTTTTTATTGTAACCTTTGCATCCCTTCTAGGAATTTCGAACCTACTATTGTTAAAATGTCACGTGCTTCCACTGACAATCGTTCAGCGAAGCGTACACCCACCCTCCCCCCCAGGCTTCCCTTTTTTTTTCCGCCTTCCTTATGACTCGCACAGTTCACATGTACATATATTTTGAGTGTCGTTATGTTGTATTTTATTTCGTGTACTGTATTCCACCCTGCTAAAACCCCGATAAGGGTTGCAGTACGAATATATAAATAAAAAATATATTGCTTCCAGTGTCAACCTCCTCTATCTCTTAAGTATCAATCTTAATCGCAAAACGTCATGCTTTCAAAGGAACCAGTTACACGATACGCTACATCCATTCCACGCACACGAACCCGGGCGACGCTGGCGCGCATGCGCATTTTGAGACACCGAGGCAGTGCACGTTGCAATTCGCTGCGCTAAAACGCGCCGGACGTTAACACCGCTCGTTCTGCGCTAACCTTGACATTAACAGGAAACGTTACCATGGCACCGGTGGCTGCCTACTAATGTACTGCGAATTTCCTCCTGCCTGCACAGGACCTACATACTCGGCTGGCTGTAACGCGTTCCGAACGCCCAAACTTTCCGCGTACGAAAACCTTCGCGAGAGTACACAATGCGACAGCTGTGCGACGGCACAGAAAAATAGTTATACGCGATCTCAGCGGGTATAATTTTTCCATCGAGGTGCTGTGTTTATAAGTGACGGTCTGCTGACTAGCACAAGGTCGTGGGTTGGATACCCGTCCGGGTGTTGAAATAAATGTTCTTAAAGGGACGTTAAAGAGAAGAACGATTTTTCGCGTATTAGTAAATTACAATCCGCCTTCTTCATTGTCCTGTGCTGACCTCTGCCATTTTGGTAGCGGTTTCGTAGGGGCCGGGACAACCGGTATTGCCAGAAGCAAAGCCTCCGAAATGATGAGACGTTTAGCGACTTTTCCGCTAGGGGAGAGCGCACGCACGGGGGCGTAGTGAAAAAGGCGGATTTCGCAATACTGAAAACGCCACTCCAACTGCGAGGAGACGCTTGGTAAGCGAGGAAACGCGCGAAAAGAAAACGTGCGTGGCGACGCCACACTGAAATTCCAGCACCAAGCGCCGTGACGTCACGGATTTTGACTGCGTCTACTAGGTCATACGTAGTTCCTAATCGCTAAAAATGAAGTACATTGTCCTCTGAGGGAGCCACAGACATAGGATAGTAAGTTTCAGATAATTTCGTTGAGCCAATGTCGCCATAATACGAAAAGTACACTTGGAAATCCGTGACGCCAGGCGCGGAGATTTCGGCGTGAAATTCAAAAATGAAATTTTGACCTCGGTTTTCTTCTCTATCAATAAGCATATGGTGGTGAAGTTAACGACATTAGGGTTATCAGAGTAAAGTTTATCGATCTAAACGATTCACTGTTGCACTTTAGGGTCCCCTTGGCTTTATGCTCAGGCCCAAAAAACGCAGAATGACGCACAGATTGCATTAGATTATAAAAGTCTCGCATATTTAAATAGTGGCTTGTGTAAAGAGTCTCGGTGTCATCTTTGGGGAACACATGTAATGGTATAAACGCACGTAACTACATACAGGTAAAGTTACATGGGTCTGTGGTATACTCAACAAATGCAAACGCTACGTGGGGAAATGTGGAAAACAGGCGGACAACTGATGTTACGCTACTTATTGCTATACCATTTGAAAACCTTTACCCTTTGAAAGCCGGGGACCAAAGGCAGGCCGTAGTGAAAAGAACTTCACTTTCATTTTTTGTACCCATCGCGAAGCTTGTGTTCTTTCGCACTCGACCAATAAATGGGTGTCTGTGTGCGTGTGGAAAGGACTGCTGTGGTTAAACTTTGCACCCCCCCCCCCTAATGGAGAACACTGCATACAGTCATATCGGCAAGGTTACCATAGGCGGGCGCAGAATTCTCCATTTGGGGGGGGGGGGTGCGTAGTCTAAAGGCCCCCCCCCTAACCTACACTTACCTAAGCTAACCTAACATTTCTGGGATTGCAACATGAGAAGTCCTCGGCCGCCAGTATCGTCAAAAACCTGCAGGGTCATCACCTTGTACATTAAACAATGACGGGACAGCTCCGACTGATTAAATGTACGGGGCAGACTTGACACCCCTTCATATGATCGGGGGGGGGGGGGAGCCGGTTGAGCGCCCCCCCACCCCCTGCCTCCCTTATGCGCATGCGTATATATGCCTATGATGATAACTGTCGGACGTTCGGCATCGGCTCCATCTGCAAACCGCCCGTTCCTCACATTGTATACCGATTCAGGTTTCGGTCGATCGGTCCGTGCAGCCCCGTTCGTGCTTACACGAATACCAAAAAACCATGACGAGGAACACGCATGTTTTGCGACGAACGACAAGGGTCACCTCCGCCAGCATGCACCAAGGTCACATAACACTTCCTCAAAGCTCTTGTGCCAATGTACGCAAGCCAGAAGTTGCATTATGAACGATAATGCGCTAACGAGACCATAAAACGCGATCGCCTTCCTTCATGACGCTTTTAGGTAGGCATAATCGCTTCCTCACGCCGCCACAGTGGTGGTGACATTGAAGAACCAAACAGAAGTGCCACATTTTCCTCGGGGTACACAGCACCGCGTATGTAAACAAAGAGGGCGCGACGAGCGCCTTGTGATTAGTGTGTGCAGAAAAGCCGCGTAGTTATTGATGGACTGTTCCTGTAGAGTTTACTACAAGAATCACGGCGAGTATTCACAAGGAGGAAGATTGGTCGAGGGGGCGTCTTTCCATAACCTAAAGAACGCTATAGCAAGACTGCCGGTTCGCCGCCACATGCGGGAGAGAACACGCGACCTGAGAGGAAACGTCAATAATGACGTCACACCACAACCGTAAGGACTGAAAAGAAAAAAGAATTCACAGGGTCGCATCTACCTAAGACGACTCGAAGGCGAAAGCCAACTTCTCTTTCTTCTCAATCGATGTACTGATCCTCCCGCGCCCCTCTCCGAAAGCATTTTGCACCCTACGTGATTTTGCACTGCCTCCGGGATCGGAGGCGACGCAAGCTTTCTGCACCTCACCTGGTTTCGCAGCGCCTCCGTGATCGACCAAGCAACGATGTCATGCGATGACGCCATCGTGTGACGTCGCATTGCGTGGCATCATAGTGACGTCAAGATTCACGAATTTTGGCGATCTGTGATGTCGTGATGATGTCATACGGTGACGTCATCAGGTGATGACGCTAATTTTGCATCACTCGTATTGACGCCGACGCCGCGGGACTACGGTCGACGGTCAATTTCCGCGTTTGATTAGGCACCCAATGCATTCGCCTTAATAAAAGGGAACGTTCTGCCTGGCGTTGCGATAAGCATTGCTATTTTTACAGTGTCAGTGGTTGGCCCGTGTCACTGAGGGAGGGGGTGGGTGGGGGTGCAGTGCCCTGCATGTTTATTATAACTTCATTTCATCGGTTCTGGCATCACTACTGCCAGAACCAATGTCAACCGCCACGTGCCGCTCTGCCATTGACGTCACATGTGACGCTGCAGCTACGATCACGTGACTCGCCTGCGTGTGATGGCGGTCGTAAGTTCAACTATTGCGCTATTTAGGATACGGAAATTCGCGTAGAGGGGCTCGTTATTTGTCAGACGCAACTATATAAGGGCAACAGATAATAAAGCAAAGGAAAGCCTGTGCCTTATTTGTTCCTTTTTTTTAGTTGAAGCGTAAATACTCGCGTTTCAAACATAAGGTGCAACGCTGCGGAAGTTATGAAAGAAAGTCCGGCCCACAAGACGTGCGAGTACGCGCCTCTCATGCTTGGCTTTCGTCGTTGTAAACGCTCGTGCGAGCCGAGAACGAGCCCGCGCGTGATGCGTCGCGACAGGCTGCAAATTAAACACCAAAAGTGAAAACAAAGAGACGCTAAGCGGTCCAGGTCAAATCACTTGACACCTGTATAACAGGATTTCTTTATATCTGAAGCACAAAGCGTCTTCATTTATTACTTAGCCCAAAGACGAAAAGAAATCATATTACGGGTGGTGAAATCAGACTATTTCTTGGCTCGAACGCATCCACTGCAAAGAAGTCTCAATAGCCCGCACAGCGTTCCACGATGTGTGAGAAGAAATATTAGAGAACGAAAGGCAGGGAGGTTAACCAGTTTAGGAAAACCGGTTTGCTACCCTACACATGGGAACAGGGTGGGGGAGATTTGAAGATGGAGAGGAAGAGAGAGAAAAAGATAGCACATGACACAGCGCACACACTTTAGTCACAGTTGGTCACTTTTGCGTGGTACGCGACATTACTGTCACAGCCGCTTGTCCAAGTCCGTTTCTCTTAAAAACCTCGGAAGTGCCTTCGTCGCCTTCAGCTGCGATGTCTTCTGTTGACGACATGCAAGAATTTTTTCAACAGACATTTGTCTACTGTCAATGTGCGCTAGAACGGACGCCAGTGACTGTCTCTGAACATTATATACCGGACAGTCGCCACCAAGCAGCCAAACCAACCAAACCAATCGTCAACGCCACCTGTCCTCTTTGATGCATCTCTGTATGCCAGCTGGACTCCGCCGAAGAGAGGCCACACTGCTTTATCGCTTATAGCTAGGGGTAGCATTTACGAAATCATATTCCTTTCGGATTGAAATGGCCGACAGCACTCTTTGCGATTCCTGTTGTTGCGAGGTGACGCTACACCAACTGATGTGTGAAACGGAGTACAGTGATTATGAGCTAATGAAAAACTGAATCAAAGTGGACGAAGAGGACGCTTGATACCTCTTTTGTAGGAATCGGCCATAACGCGAAAGTGAAAGCTGAGAAAATTAGCTGCTGCTTCGTTGGACGTTAGGAAATACAGGCGCACATGTTCGTACAGCGCGCAACATCACTGAGTTGTCTATCATAGTTTGGAATTAGTTTCTAACGTACCACCGAAGTGAAAGAGTGAACCTCCTTTGGCTTACTTTGTAATCTACCTCGAGCTAAACACGTGTCTGTAAAGCCTAGCTCAGGGTCCTCGTATCCTAAAGCACTCTCAGCAAGGAGCTCGCCGAAATATGTAACAACATGGCGCATTCATTCCATGTCCGCCTAAAATATCACAATATTTTGGATAAAAGTCATGTGCAGCAATCAGTCCACACCTGAAATACTTCGATAAAAATCAAATCAAGCCATTATTTAACACAGTATGTTAACGAAATCAACAAATGTGGCTAACACCATCTTGAAGGATGCGTAGAGTGACATGTGGAAGATGCCACTTGCATCAATTTGGCTTGAAGAAGAAGTCCAGTGGCGAATGTCCATGGGACAGATAACTGTGCCTTCGTTCATGTACACGCAATCTTTGTTCAATGTCTGTTACTGCATACGGTTACGGTCATGAGAACCATCGTTATCAGTACCCAATAATATTCCCTGCACTGTACACCGCTTTGCACCGTTAAAGCGATTTCAAGCAAGCAAAACACCCTTTTGCCTAATCAGAATTTGCAAAAGTGAGCGTGCAAGAGTGTTTTCCTTCCCCAAATAGCCTTTTGGCTAGCGTAAAGGGTATTGTTTTACCTAAAATGCCATTTAGGAGCTAAGGGTGTTATGGGTTATCGAAACACCTGTGGCCAATACGACAGCGTGCCAGATGATAGGACTCGCTGACTAAAAAGTCGTTGTATATTAGGCGAGTTTAGATTAAAAGATCTGTCTCATTAAAGGCTATCTACAAGCAAGCCATAAGTTTACGCCTATTCTGTGAATGTTTAATGTTCAATTATACGGAACAGGAACATCCCCACCGGTGCTGAACGGCAGCTCAAGATAACATGGCTATATACTGTATCAGATGGTCAGTGTAAGGCTGTGTAACGCGAGCGCTCCATCCATGAGGCATCTTACAATATGCTACGACGTCATCTGTAGTTAGATGTTCCCTGACTGGCAGACCGTTGTTCAGTGATAATTGTGTTTATACGATTGGCAACCCCCATCATATGGGTGTTTTGATTCGTGAAAACGCCTTTTTCCGAAGGTGTGAGGAAGGAAGGAAGGAAGGAATACGAAAAGGAGAAGGCAGGGAGGTTAACCAGACAGCAGTCCGGTTGGCTACCCTACGCCGGGGGAAAGGGAAGGGGAGTAGAAAGATGGGAGAGACAGAGAGAGAGGGGGGAGCGAAAAAAAAAAGGAAATGATCAATAAATGCACTGACGCGTATGTGGCGGTGGCACTGTAAAAGGGTGTTATATATAGTTATAGACACGGTAAAGCCCCCTGAAGGGTGCAAACTGGTTTACCCTTTGTATTTCTTCATCCGGGCAACAACTACGTCCACCGTAGTACAGAGTACTCTGAATCGTTTAACATGTGTTCTAACATTGTCCAACATCTCTAAAGCATACAGCCAAGTTCACCAGACCAGCTTCCCGCAGCTCTGCACAGCAAGACTAGAAATTACTCCAAGTCGTTCGTTTGTAAGCGAAGCTTATCAGTCACAGATTTCGGTGGTGGCGGCGGCATAGTTCGCGAAAAACCCGGCGCCGACGAGTGTACCGAAATGCGGGTGTTGCCAAAATGCGGCATCTCGAAGGTGTTCCAGTCACGTGCGCCGTTTTCCAATGATTGACGCTCGCTCCATCGTGAGCTTGTCGGCGATCAGCTGGTTTCTTATATATATGGCAAAGCTGATTTTTTTATCGAAGTCACTTCCCATTTCACGTTTTTCATTACATTTATTTGCTGAATTTCGTTGTTTCACGCATGACCGTCGTTGTTGCCTGTAGCAACAGAAATGTTGAGCTGCTAAGCACGCGGATGAAGGAGGCATGCCCTCGTACACCGTCTTCAGTTAGAGTCATATCGGTAAAATTTCGACTCAAGTTACATCAGAGCCAACATTACGTTTAGCGGACAGATTCGCGGCGACGTGCTGCGGTTATCCCCAGCAACTGCGCAAACCAGTCGATCGTTATACTGAAAGCTCCGATGTCTCGTTTCAATCCTTGAGCGCTATACTAATGTCCACAGTTGAAATATGAACAAGATATACGCTTAACTGAAAACGCATTCTTTCTTTCTTGTTTCGGCCAGTACGTCTAATATTATATAGCATGATTTCGGCTTGGACGCTAATCTTGTGGGCTAAACCATATTTGGCGGTCACATAATTAGCGGTCCGAGAGAGTACTCTCGAGTTAACAATCGTGCAACCTATAGTTCGCAATTTCTCGCTCGCGTTTCATATGTACACAACTGTATACATACTGGGAGCCATTGCGGAACTGTCCATCTAGTGGACATGTCCAATTTGGCGTGACGTCATCAGAGCGCGTTCATTCGCTGCGAAAAGCAATAAGCCATGACGGTAATCACGCAGGCGCGTTAGACGGGAGGCCAAGTTCAACCTGATTAGAGGGCTAACGTGACCACAGAATCAGAGCTAACGCACTGCCTCAGAGGTTCGCACGGCCAAGAGCGGATCTCGGCAGCCCAAGTCCGCCGCGTTGAAGCGCATTCCGTTGCTCTCATTGGTGTCGAGAGTTGTGGAAGCTGTGTCACGTCAAAATGATCTTGCGGAAGAAGAACCGGAAACAGGGGGCGCGCTGCTCGTCCAGCTCCGGCCAATCAACGGCGGCAGAAATGGACCGTCCTCTACAGTTGGCTCATTACTAGAGCAAAATTGGTATAGCGCAGAAAGCGCGGGGACGATGTGAAGACACGAATTGACACCTGTGCTTGTGAGTTAGTGTATTCACTTCGTCTCCGCGCTTTTTGCGCCATACCTATTTTTCTCATAGAATATCGGCCCTGCACGTTTCATTACACGTGTCGACCGTGTCACACCAAAGCATCGCGAAGGTACCGTCGATAGCCGACGCGCACCCTTTCTTAATCGTTTCCTAAAAACATCACTCAACAGGTTATCTTTGAGTTCCGTCCCGCGCCCAACTACACAAACACCTTATACAGATAACTTCTACCTAGTTATCGCTGTTAAAACATTGCTTCAGTGACGTTTCTCTCGCCTGACCGTATAAGGGGTGGATCGACGCAGCAATATGCGAGCGACGTAGGCGCTGACGGCATTTATAATTGGCTAAGCGCTTATCTCCGTCAGCACGAAAAAAAGGGGGGCTTTGTTCCCAGCAGAGTCGGTGGCGTTGTTTACTATATACCAATCCGTTATCGCTGTCAGGAGACTCTCGCGGTTGCAGTCAGCGTTTTTGAGCGCACTTGACCTAGTGCGTGGAGCCTCGTTATCTGAATAATCTATGACCGGAAGACTGGGCGATGCACTTCATGACACAAAAAAAGGAAGACAAACAAGGTGATTGTCCTTTTTCCTTTTTTACTCATCATCCCGTGCGACGCCACGTGTACTATCCGAGCACTTTTTTTTTTTTGCAGAATGACGCAGCTAACGTTAAAGAAAGCCGTTTAATTTTCGTAATTTTTTTTTTCTTTCTCTAATTAGTTAAGTCAGGGATGCACAAAAAACGTAGTATTGTCGGTTAAAGTAGACAGATGACCAAACACAGATTAGGTCTAGTAACCGCGTACTGTACAAGTATTTGCTTGTATTTTCTTCGAGCTTGGCTAAACTTGGCTATTAATAATAATTATTGGTGTTTTACGTCCCAAGACCGCGATATGATCATGAGAGACGCCGAGGGCTCAGCAAATTTCGAATACCCGGGTTTCTTTAACGGGCACCTATATCTAAGCACACAGGCCTCTGAAGCATCCCTACCTACATCGTAGTGCCAACGCCGCGGCCGGGATTCGATACCGCGACCTTCGGTCAGCAGAGACTACATCGAGAAATGCGACTGCGCTTCCACGCATCTAAACACGTTTCGTAATCTGAAAAAATATTATATATATACACTCAAACCTCATTATAACAAAGTTGCATCTGCCAAGAAAATAACTTCGTTATATCCGAAAATTCGTTATAAACGTTTATTTGTAACACTGTAGCTATGACAAGACTATTCTTCATTTACTTCGTTATAACCGATAATTCGTTATATCCGTGTTCTTTATAACGAGGTTTGAGTGTGTATATATATATATATATATATATATATATATATATATCTTGTTAAGGTGTTTAATAGACGGCACTCAACGACAATTAGTAATTGCGACAGTCACGGAAAGGCACGAACTCTCTGTGCGAGCGGCGTCCTTTCAGAAGCCAAAGAGGACGACCCACTAGAAGGCGCTGGAGAGAGCAACCCATTACTATGTTCCAAGGCTTCGCTACAATATATATATATATATATATATATATATATATATATATATATATATATATATATATATATATATATATATATATATATATATGTATATATAAGCCTCCCCGCTTTTTCAGTCTCCGTTTCTACGCGCTGTCTTGTCTTATTAATGCTTTACGCTGTATGATATATATGATTTGATGATGCTGAATTGCCTTCCGGAAGCATGTGCATTCAACTTATCTGTTTGGGACTGCATCAAAACAGACTGCATTTCCTTATATAAGACCAATTTAACTTGGCTTGTATCACTCGTCTCGCCTGGGCTCTGCTGGGGTGTGTCTTCCGTATCTCTGTTCCTTCGTGTCTTTCTTTATTCTAACTTAAATTGTGCACCAAAGCGAAAAAGAGCGGCCGTCACCGCTCATTCTTTTTCATTTACACAGCGAAAATAAAAAGTGAATTGTGGGGTACGCGTCGTGCGGGAAAGGATTTATTACATAACGACTGAAAACAGCCATAGCTGCAGTCCTAATGACAGCTGTTACATAGACGACAAAAGAAAAAAAGACGACGACGTTTGTACGACAGCTCGTACAGTCGTGAACAATTTGAGAGGGAACACTGAAAAGTAGCTTCCTATTTTTTGTCTTAATGCTCCTTCGGAAAGAAACCCGTTGACGGAAAACACGATGTCTCACGACGTATCACATACGAAGAAAAGTCGTTGTGTACATATAACTGATGATTGTGTGAGTGCGTGCGTGCATAACTTCAAAAACAAGCTGGATCACTTGAAGAGGCGGACGTAACCTGCCCAACAAGTCATGGCGTGATGCCCCTCTGTGAGATGTGACACAAGATTTAACTTTGGCTACCTGAAAGGCCGGTAGTCCCAGAATCTTATTTAAAAAGAGTGAAATTAAAAAAACAAAACACAGCCGAAAAATATTCAGAGAGATACACTATTGAAAGGACGCTACGATAGCGTTCCAGTGCGGCTGTGCCCCATTGCAACCGCCCACTCGCACAAAACGCGTGTTACTGTCACGGCTACGCTGGAACGCAAGCAGCGTTGCAAGCGCTGCTTGCGTTCCAGGGTACAAAAACACCTTCGCTGTTAAAACAAGAAAGATTTTCTTTCTAGTACTGGGGCTTGAACTCAGGCCCTCACTCTCCAAAGGTGGGTGTCTATACCACTGGGCTACACACCCGTACTTGATGACAAAAAATGTTTTGACGATTTAGGGTACCAAGTAGTTACCTGTTCGTTATAAAGGCTTACAGGATGAATGAAAGTACCCATACAGGATGAGACGGGAGCGAAGTTCTTGTGTTGAGAACAAATTGTGAATGCTTTAGAGCACGATATGCACTTTACTATGTGTGTTTGGAAAGGTGTGACGATTCAGAGTACGCTCTGTACTCTTTATGGGAGAGCAGTGGTTTGTCCTGAAAATGCGAAAAATTGCACTAACAATACGATTAATACCGATCTGCAGAAGACCTCCTATCTGGAGCTAGTAAGCCGTCCCGAGGATGCGAAGAATCGGACTAAAAATATGATTTATGTTTTTGCGTTTAGAACACACGTTCAACGATTTAGAGTACGATGTGTTTAGAAGAAGTCACAGTTTCGGCACAAGGGCGAAGCAATGAATGTGATAGCAACAAATAAGAATGTCACACGAAGAACGACAAGCAGCTCAACACTTGCTGCGCGCTGCTCAAGCACAACGGACGCACGAAAAGAAGACACACAGGACGAGCACGAACTAACAACTGTCACAAGCGACACTTACTGCGCGCTGCTCAAACACAAAAGAAGGACGCATGAAAAGAACGCACAGGTATACACAGGACGAGCGCGAACTAACGACTATCGCCGTTGTTATTTCAACTAGCCCCTACTTTGGCTCTTCTAGCTAGCAGCTTATTCCTTTCGCAAAGGCGGCCGCTCCGCGAGCGAAGTGACCTTAATGCGGTCTATAGCTTCAACGCCAACTTCGCGGTGAAATCACAAGACGTACAAATCTGCCCTCTCAAGAGATAAGCGCGCGAGCATGGGCGACCGCGCCCTGTACGTCAAAGTACAAGTTGGAGCCGCGCATCCCAACTCCGGCGACACACTAGAGAGTTTTAGAACTGGGGACCCAAGAAGCTAGAGGACCCAAGAAATTTGCGAGCCGCCAGGGGCGCATGCGCAGAACACAAGCCATTCTCTGGCTCTTGAGCTCGCGTTGTCCCAAGACCCAAAAATCGAAAAATAGCATGGGTCGCTAGCGAGATACGCAGACGCAGCGCGGGCCACGACGCAGTGTGGCCCGCGTCTCGCATGACTTTAATTTCGCCACGTGTGGCGTCCCACGCGTTTGACCCAACTATCAAGCTCTAGTGCTCCTCCGAACACAAGAGCTGCCTACCCAACACAACTTCGAGACCCAGTGTCTTGAGTCCCCAATTCTAAAACTCGCTACTAGAGGGGCGACGACCTTTAAAGCGCACCGTTCGCGCCATCTCGCAGCTGATAGTGAACACGCTGAAGCACCTCGGAGCTCTGCGTACCGCCAGCGCTAATGTGTGTATATAAATAGCTCGCCGCTAATATGCTGGAGGATGTATGCTGCGTGACGCAATTGTCCAACGCGAGGGGTCGCAGGTTCGAATCCCCGGTAGCGCGCTGAGAAAAAATGTTTCTTCTGAATTACATTACATTCCTTTGTGGCTTTTGCAGACGTACGTATACACACATACGGGACATGAACGGCTACAACCTGAGAAAAGTGTTTTATAACTGCTATCGCAATGAGAAGCGGTTAACGATTCAGAACACTTCGTACTCCACTACGGGAGGGCAGAAAGCCGTCCCAGATCCTTCGAAGCCTGCACCCCGCCGGTGACGCCTCTGGAGCCAAGTGTAATTAATGACTGCAAGAGTACACTATTCCGAAGAGCCTCAGCGCTTTCTCTGGGCAGCTTTCAGATTCTCTCAACATTTATGATTATTATAAGGAGCAACCTTAACCGAAATGTCAACGGGCAAGCTCTCTGTAGGCTCCATTCGTTTCCTTTAATCAAACGTCAATGAATGACGGGTAATTTTCCCCAAAACTTCGGGGTGTCGTTGAAATAGTGCAGTGACTGTTGCGCATTGCCTATCCATTTCACCGTCATGGTCTTTCCAGACATGGGGGAAGGAAAAACATGGAAGGCAAAAAAATCAGAGGGAGCGTCGCGTCCCAGTCTTGAAGCCTAGCAAAAAGAAAATTAAGGGAGAAATAAGCCCTGATCACGTGATAGGCAAGCGCTACTATTAGGGCGCTGCGGGGGCCTATCTTACCCAGAAGGCACCGCGCACTGGTCGGGAGGGGCGTAGGGCCGGAAGTGTGAATTGTGTAACTTAAAGGGCCCCTAAACAACCTTTGAACATACAAAGGACAAGCGCGCTATTCTCGCCTGGAATTTCCTGTATTTCTGGCAGAATTCGTGAAGCCATTAGTCTATTCACGTGGCGTCATGAGGAAATAAGCTTTCGACTGGTCCATATAGGAGGGATATCAGTTGTGCATTGTCTACCACCCTGCTTTGCCGTGCAGTCGCAAGCCCGTTCAGCCTTGATCGCGCACGATAGTCATGCGAGACGACTGATTTCGCTTCGTTTTGTGCGTTTTCGACTGCGCAAGCGGAGATAACAGCGGGTAGCCAAAAAGCGCGCAATACTAAGCTCAACGCTTAGTTCTGACATTGCCCACGTGTTTTATGAAGAAATAAGTGGCGAGGAGGCGATAGCACCTGTAGGAAGCGTAGTGCAGGCGATAAAGAAGCCCATACTTGGAAGGGTAGCGCTAGTAGACACGGACTAGAGGAAGACACACAGACGGACACACAGACGGAAGCGCTGTGTCCGTGTGTCTTCCTCTAGTCCGTGTCTACTAGCGCTACCATTCCAAGTATAAATTTCCAACTCACCCAAGAAACAGCACTCCTAAGATAAAGAAGCCATTCTTTCGTATTTGAACTCGGAGTGGTTTTAGGGCCCTTTAAGCAGAGTATAAGGTAATATTCATTCGGCAGAGACGCTGAATGCACTCCACATCAGTTCTGGGAAGCACGAACGTATACAAAGTGTGCAGCAAAATGGGCTGAAAGCCTCGGATAATCATTTTATCAGCGTCCGTTCTTTTACAGCGTTCATAGCTTTAACCGTAACATCGATGAGATATTTTGCCACAGATTCCGACGACACGCCTATCGGAACTACCGTTAACTACACGATTTCTAAATACATATTAGTTCCCTGCTGCTTGCTTCTTGTGTTCTATGGTGAATAAGTAAAAAAGTTAATTAGTCGAATCAGTTAATTAGCAAACACCACTCTTCAGTCCCCCGTTTGGGTACTGTCCGCCTCTTGAAGCAATCCAGCAGTGAGGCAATGGGAATATGCGGCACAGCACGACTTTTGTAAGCGTTTTCATTAAGATATATAACTACAGTACATCTATATATGATCCACTTTTCCATAAGGTCACCGAGGTATATATACAGCCCATGCACTGCCACTATCGCTATAGTGCTTATAACTCGCAACAGCCCAGAGGCATTAAGGCAACGCTGTCATTCGAAAGAGTTAATTATATAAGAGGCCGCGCCCACTCGTTGATTTCAGGAACGCAAGCACTCGACGGCATAAGTTGCTGGTGATGGGTGAGGTCCTCCCATGGCATAACCTTTCCTTTCACAAAGCGTCCACATCCACGTCCAGTAATGAAATCCAAGGGCTTAATTGTTAACTGAAGCGAAACCTGCCAGGGCGTAGCGATCATTAAATGTCAGAAGTATCCGTTGTAAACAGAACGTCGTATTCGCTAAGCGATTGCGGCGGTTTCGTAAGGAATGTTGGAAAGGTAAATCTTAGAGGGAGTTTTCTTTTCTCTCTCTCTCTCTCTTTGCCGGAGGCCTACTAAACTTTGCCCATTCAAATTACGCACGAAACCCATTGGTGCTCTCAGAAAACTGGTGGACACGCTCAAAAGCTATCCGCGGCATTTCTCCATATTTATCTTTTTCATTGCTATTAATCGAGGGATTTGCCGCAAGGCACACAGGCTGGTCGTATGGTCAGTACCTATTTGCAACAATGAATAGTTCAGAAAGTAAAAATCCGAGCAAGGTTTTATTGCCATTGAAACCATTATTAAGTTGTACCGTTTGGTTATAACGTTACATTTCTACGTATGCACCCGCATTTTACACACACACAGAGACTACACGGCTCTTCGTAGTATCCAAACTTGGACATTTGCAAACACCTCGCGGAACCGTGTGTTCCAGACCGTTAAGATCCTTTGGCTTTAGCTTGTACACTTGTTCGATAGCCCATCCCCAGTGGAAGAAGTCGCAGGAGGTTAGATAAGGGCCGCGTCTACCCATTCTAGGGTAGCAAAACGGACAGTCTCGTAAAAGACGCCATTACACGGTCACTCAAGGGTTTGTGGTTTTCAGCGAAAAATGGAAGGGTTTATTGTGCGCATACATAAATGAAAAAAAAATTATGACAGCTTCGCGCCAGTGGTGCCGAGCCTGAAGGCAGTGGCGAGCTGGGCCGCCTGCGTTGTTTCTCTTTCTTTTCCTCTTTATTAAAGCGAAAGCCTTAAATGCCTCATCACACGCACAAATTGACCGTCGGCGTCCCGCGGCGTCGGGCACAGCAGGAGTGATACAAAAAAATCATCACGTGATGACCTCACCATGTGACGTCATCAGGACGTCGCAGGTCGTAGAAATTCGTTACGTCATCGCGACGTCACAAATTCTGTAAAATCAGGTGGGTGCCTCCGATCCTGGAGGCAGTGCAATACCACGCTAAGTGCACAAAGCTTCTGGAGGGCGGCGAGGCAAGATGAATACATCTATAGTCGGGTACAACTTTACAAGGCAGGAGAGGCCCCGCCCAGACGACCGAAGCGCGGCAGCCGATCGTCTGCGCGACTAAAATAGTCCCGCTCATGCATGCGCCGATGTATACCGATGTTCTCCGAAGGCGGAGCCACCGGCCGTCTCGCTCATGACGTCAGTCCCGAGCGCGCGCCCATTGGTGCAGGCTTGTGTTCATCCGCCTTTGAGGAGCAAATGCCGCTGCCTTCTAAAGTTGTATAAGCGCGCATCAAGGCAGCCTAAATACATCCGACTGAAAATAAAAAGATGGCTTTCGCCTTCGAGTAACCTCAGGTGAATCCACAAGGGACCCTTGCGTTTTTCTTCCTCTCTTTTTTCAAATTTTCTCTTTCTATCTGTTCTTTTCCTGCCTTCTTCGTCTTTGTTTTTTTTCTTCCTCTATCTGCTTCGTTCTCTTCCTCGCTCTTTTCATCTCTTTTTTCTCGTTCTTCCCTCTCTTTCTATCTAATTCTCGCGTCCTCTTTATTCTACCTCATTCCCTTCCTCTCTATTTCTTTCTCCCTCCGTCTGTTTCTTTCTTTGTCTTTTTATCGTTTTCTGTCTTTCTTCCCCTTCTTTCTATTTCTCCCTAACTCTTTCTTTCTATCTTTTCTCTCTCTCTCTCTCTCTCTGTACTCGCTCTCTCGCCCATCAGAGTTATTTTATCCCATGCCGGACAAATCGGCTCACGTGTTCTGGGAGCGAAGCAGATGACACGTATACGAAGATGACACGTACCGGTTCCTGATGCTGACAGTTTTCTGTCGGCTCTGCACGGCATAACGAAAAGCTTAACACCTACGCTCTAAAATGTACTGCAACAGACTATTTCAGAGAAAAATAAGCCCTAGAAGTCACCAGCTATAAACCTCGCCTTCCGTCGGCGACCACCATTTTGCCATGGCGTGTGTGACGTCATGTGCTGCATGGAGCGGAGCGGTCGCCTTCTATCATCCTAGTTTCTGCCGTTACAAATTCTTATACTTCAATGCCAAACTGAATAAAGCTGAAATGGCGCAGTTGAACGCGGAGCTGAGCACGGTAAAAATCACACCATCTCCGCTAGGGGGGACCATGAGGCGATCCGAAGCAGCGTTTCGGCATGTCGAGCCCGGGTTTCAGAGGGGAAGTGGAGAGGGGTGGGAGAGAGAGAAGTGGAGAGGGGGAGGGGATGTGGAGATGGAGAAAGAGGGAGAGGGAAAAAGTGGGAGAGGGGAAAAGTGGGAGAGAGGAAAGGGAGAGGGAAAGTGGGAGAGGGGAAGGGAGGGTGTGTGGAGAGGGTTCGCGCATGCGCAGTAGGGGCGGTCACGCCGCACACCACCACCGGATTGAACTCCGCCATAAGATACTTCGCATCTAAAAAAAATTCCACAGCATATCTACGGGGTGAATGATGATGAGTGGGGCGAAGCTCTCGTACGGCAGGATCTTGGCGGCGGCGTCGCGCAGCTTCACGCCCAGTACATCATCAACGACGTGAGATCGGGCCGGTTTATACTAAAGGGTCGATGAGAGTCATGGCGACTTGCAGATCACTTTAATTTTACATGTACGCTGTGAATTTTTATTGTTTAATCACGCACAGGAGAAATCTCACCAGGCACTACCTTGGAGGTAAACAATGGCTGCTAATGGAGAATGAGAGACAGAAGAAGTCGGCTTTTAGCTAACACTTACACTTCTACTTCTACTAACGTTTCCTACTGGAACATGCCAATGGCTGCTAATGTGGAATGGAGACAGATGAAGTCGGCTTTTAGTTAACGCGCACGCTGCGAATTTTTTATTGTTCAACAACGCACAGGAGAAATCTCCCACCGGCACCACCTTGGAGGTCAAGATCTGGTACTAGCGTTAAGACTGGTTACGCACTACGACGGGGACGAACGGGTGCCGCTTTCAGGAGCTTCGCCCCTAAAAACCTTTCTCCGGAATGCAAACGCTCGCAAAGCAAGCAGCTTGTTATGTCGTCACAGCTCGCGAGTGCACTGGTGTTGCCCGACTCTGAGGCCGCTTGCGTGTTGTGAAAGGCGCAACAATTTCGCCAGCTTCTTTGTCAACGCTCAAATATTAAATCACTTAACACAGGTTATGACCGAAAACTGGGCACTTGGCGCCATGGCCCCTTTGAGTTCTAAAAATTACACCATTTCCCGCTAAAGGGGACCATAAGGCGATGCGAAGCCGGAGCACTTGCACGATCGCGTTCCGTTGGCGTTCTTTGGGCATGCTACCGACCTCGCGTCGTGGAACGCGAAGAGGAACGCTACGCGCGTCTTGTCTTCCCTCTAGCCTGGCCGTTAATTCTCACAGCGCGAGCGGGGAACGCGGTCGGCAGGCGTGCGAGAGGGGGGCAGCGTAGGAGAGGAGAGAGAGAGGGGGAGGAGATAATTTCGGCATGTCTAGCCCGCGTTTCAGAGGAAGAGTGGAAAGGGGGAGGGGAAGTGGAGAGGGTGAGTAGAGAGGGTATGCGCATGCGCAGTAAGGGTGGTCACGCCGCACACCACCACCACCACCACCGGATTGAACTCCGCCATAAGATACTTCGCATCTAAAAGCGTAGCTTAAAATTGTTTGACGATTGAGTGTCGAACAGCAAAGCTTAGACGCTTAAGCCTCTGTTACACTCCGACGTCCGACGCGAGCGCCAGCGAGGACGTTGCGTTTCGTCACGCCGAGCCGGCGACGCTACGCCAGGCGCAAAACGGTATCCGCTACAGTCGAGCCGGCTCCAACGCGCCGGTGCGATCGTGTCTAGAGGAGCGCATGCGCAGTAAAGCGAAGAACGCCCGCGCCACCTGTCGGGAACCGACGAAACAACCCGCGAAGCAGGTTGCTGTACATGCGAGTCCGGCGCGAAATGCAGCAGGATCTATTCGGCGCCGAGCGACGCCCTAGCGCGCCAGCAGCCGTCGGCCGCGTCGGCGGTCAGCCGATGCCGGACTATAGAGGGCAGTTTTTTGCTGACGTAACGTCGCCGTGACGCGCGCGCGCGCTCGTCGACGTTACGCTGGAGTATATCGGAGCCTTTAGAGAAAACTTCAGCGTCAGTGGAGCCAGTTGTAAGCACCAATCGCCAGAATACACTATTCTCAAGAGCCTCCGCGCCTTCTCTGGCCAGCTTGCAGATTCCCTTTACATTTATGAGTATTATAAGGAGCAACTCGTACATGAATATCAACAGGCAAACACTTAACAGGCTGTCTTCGTTTCCTTTAATCAAACATCACTGAATGGCCGATAACTGTTCCCAAAATTGTGGGGTGTCTTTGAAAATGTGCATTGATGTGTTGCGTTATATCCGTTCATTCCACAACTGAGTTCGCTGAAGCGCCGATCGTGGTCTTTCGAGGCATGGATTCTAATTCGAAAATCATAATCACTGACTCCCGAAAAGCATGTGCTCATTACTTGGCAGGAGAGATATCCCCTTAGCCAGCGAAATTCTAAGACGGGCTACCACTGATCCAACCCCGAAACGCATAATTTGGGCTCCTGGCCATCAGGGCTTACGAGGTAATGAGGCCGCTGACGCGGCCGCCCGACAGCTTGCTTACCCACCGGGCTCCGCACCCCAGCTGTTAAGACTCGCTAAGGCACGTTGTCGGGCTAGTTGGTTGGGATTCATCATTCGTATGGCCTGTTAAGACTCGCGAGGCTAATAAACCGCTGCTGCGGTTCAAAGAAATTTTTTCCTATTATCGCGACACTCACCGCCTTTTCCCGGCTCCTGCAAACGGGCTGAGTAAGGCGTGGAGCGAACCTTAAGGCGCCTGCAGACAGTCACTCTACTCTGTCCTGCAATTATCAAACATTTTGATCCGAACATGGATGGGCGGTGCCCACACTGTGGGGGGACCTGTGAATTTTCCACATGGCGTGGGCATGTAAAAAAAGAAAAAGTCCGCACCTGCCCCTTCTTCTACCCCTTCCCGAGAGGCATGCGAGACCGCCCTCCCCAACTGCTCCTCGCTGGAGTCTCAACGGACTCTGGTGAGACGAGCGCGAGGCGGGGCCTCGTTATGCGGTGTCCCGGACTAGGGACGCCGACCATGTAAGGGGGTCATGCTTTGGCCTCCAAACTCTCTCTCTCTCCTCTTTTTACAATAAATGTTTTCATCTCTCTCTATCTCGAGGCATGGAGGAAGGAAAGATACTATACTCGATTACAACGTAACAACGTAAGAAAAAATGCCAGCTTCACCCACAGCAATCGCTGTCCTTCCCACATAGAATTTGCATAAATGCTCACTAACTCACTTTCGTGACGTCAAGCACTTGTCGAGTGTTTCGGATAGTTGGCTTTCCCATACACACACCGTTTGTATCGCCCGTTTCAGGTCGGAAACTTGAACGTTCTGGTAAATTTCGTCAGGGATTCTCACATCGCTCTCAGCCAAACGCAATGTTTTAGGTAGTAACGAGGAACCTTTAACTTCGAATATGCAGGGTATTTACATTAGCCGAGAAAACGTACTTACGGTTCGAGCGGAATCCAACTAGCACGACTGTCTTCTCGCCGGTAAAGGGCAGGTGCGGCGCGGTTCTGTGGGCGGAACTGACAGTTTTTAAAGACGATAGGATACTTGAACGCAAAAATTTTGGTCTGTCTGTGTCACACGATTCAGCCACCCGGCCAAAGTTTAAGCACTTGTTCAACACCGAGCCATCTTGAACTGGTAGCTGCGTTCATACTTGTGCACATTGTCGATCAAAAAGCAAATGTTACGCATATCTGAGGCGCAACAGCAATACCTAAGTATTAGGTAGTGTGTTCCTTTACTAGAAAATACATAGATACGTAGTTCTGAAGACCCTATTGTTTCTCAGGCTGCTCTGAATGCGACGCTATGCACGAAAAAGCCCTCTACCGATGATATGGCGGTGCCATCTGGCAGTGGCCCTGTGTTCTGCACAAGCTCATGTTTCCCGACGCCACTGCCAGATGGCGTCCATATCTCACGCAGCGCCTCCTTTATTTTATCAATGCCAGCCAGATACGGCCGATTCAACATAGAGGAGGCGCTGTCCGAGGCAAGGCAAGACATAAATGGCAGAAGCCTATCGTCTTTCGACGACATTTGCAGCGAAGCACGCAGATACGCTGCCATTTTTTTAGGTTGTAACCGAGTATAGCATGGAGGAAGCAAAAAAACTAGGTATGGGGCCGTCATGTCCCGATCTTGAAGCCTAGTCATAAAAAAATTAAGGGAGAAATAGGCCCTGGTCACGTGACAGGCAAGCGCTACTATTGATCGCCTCACTCTGGTTGCGTCTGCTGAGAATGCTGCGAACGCAATCTTGGCAAGGCATATAACAGGCCTCACCCGCTTGTCGACTTCGAGGAATGTAAACACTCAATCGTACGAGCTTTGCTGATGATGAGAAAGGGTCACTCAATGACGGAACACTTTCCTTCGTAAGGAGTCGAAGCGTCCGGCAGTGAAAAATGGGGGACTTATTTGCTAACTGAAGCGGAAAACCTCCCAGGGCGTGGTAGTCGTTAAATGCCAAAAGTATCCGTCGTAAACAGAACGCGGTAGTCGCTAAACGACTGCGTCGTTTTCGTAAAGGAAAAATAGGACAAGAGACTCTTGAAGAGGAAGATCTTTTTTTCTAATTGGAGGCCTACTCAACCTTCCGCGTTCAATTACGCACGAAACGCATCGGAGCCCCCAAACAACGGTTTCCATTCCATCTCCACTAGCAGTGTAGCAAAATGAACAAAGTCTAGCCGACCCACCGCTAGGGGGGCGCGGAATGGTAAATTTTAGAAGCGAATGGAATACGCATCGAAGAGTGATGACACCGAGTCGAACAAGAATACTAATCGAATACTATGCGAATAGTTTTCGAATAGCAAGGCAACCATTTTCAAAACAGTTCTAGAATTTAGCAATACTTTATTTGGAACTAATAGTCACAAATATTAACAAAGGAACATTACGATTAACTTTAACCTACAAAAATGCCACATTCATCTAAACTGAGGTAAGCTCGTCTAAGCCGTGAAATACTACGAGATATTTTGTAACTGTAGGTTGAAATACAGCGGTTACTTCAGAACTCAAGGCGGTGCTTTGTCACCACCTTATAAATAAAACTGAGGTATAAAAATTAATGTTTGATGAAATCCGACATCATGAATCTCATGATGAGCGTAGCAGATTGAGGACACTTTCGCTTCGGCGACACAGAATTTCGAACAGAAGCAGCTTCATCTGTGCTTAGTACAGCATCGATAGCCTCGTAAAAGATTGGGCCTCGTGTATCTTGGTAGTCCAATAATTGAAACAAGGAAGAAAAGTGTACCCTCGATGTTAAATGTTTTGTTCCTTTAGAATTTTTCCGTCAGTGCTGGTTATTAACGCGACAGCGTTAAGGAGCTCGTTTCGCAGAAATTCCGGTGTCGGCGGCGGCGGCGTCTTTGGTTGTGAGCCAAAAAGCAGCGTTGGCCATGAGCGAAAATTCGAGGTAGATGCAAATAGAATAGGAGCCGGAGGGCGTTTGCACTGTGGCTTTCCTTGCGGCACAGCTTAGGCCTCCCCCGAGAAGCGAAGGCAGGCTATTGGGAAAGCAACAGTGCGTGCGTACGTGCCCAATTTTCGGAAATTATTCGAAAAATGTCCGGTATTTCGAATATCTCATTTTCGATTCGGGTACCGAATGGTACGAATCGAATAGAACACTATTCGATTCGAGATTTCCGAATATTCGCACAATCCTACCCACTGCCCCTTTTTTCCCGTCGTTTAGAGTCTCCTAGACTACAGAGAGTTAACGAGGAAGCCTGGCAGCCTGAACGCCTATGGTAACGAGGAGAGGTCAGAATGCGAGGGAAACGTTGAGCTAGACAGGATGCACGATGCATGCAGCCCGCGTGCGTGCAGTGAGGCCGAAGTAATGCGAGCATCAAGGAAGAAGAAAAAAATGCCCCCACCTCCCCGAAGGGAATCGTGAGGAAATGCGAATGCATTTCTTGCGCCGAGAGAGGGTACCGTTGCCGTCAGACATTCGCCTCCACCGACTTCTGCCATCGCCTTGAGAGGCGCCTAGCCAGCGAACGGTCGAGAGTGAGGCGCGAGCGGACGGGAGAGTGGGGCGCAGGGAGGAGAGAGAGCGAACGGCGAGAGAAGGAGCGGCGAAGCACTGCACCTACCCTCTCCTACACTCTCTCGCACCACATGCTCCGGTTGCTAGGGGCGAGGATAAGCGCGCGCGCCGGCAGCTGTTGCTATGGGAGAGGGCGTCGCGGACAACGCCGGATGCCTGACATAGCCCAACTAAGAAATGCATTCGCATTTAAAAGAAATCCACGCAAAATCTCCTTTGGGAGTTGTCTCATGATGCGTAAGGTAGTTTTACCGTAGGAAAGTGTATAATCACGGTGTTCTCTAAAACAGTTTTTGGGGGGCATGGGCATGGCATCCTTCATCATCTTTTAACAGCGAGAAGCTGTTTTAGCCCGCCGTATGTTTGTCTGGTGTTGCAAAAAAAAAAAAACTCCGCGGGCGGGTATGCGCCAAAGGAATTGGACAAGCCCCGCTAGCGAGTACGGCTCGGTGCGAGCGTTCAACGAAAACTCTAAACGGCGAAGTTGTGCACGTGAAACATAAGAAAGAGAGAAGGAAAGAGGGAGAGAAGGAAAGAGAGAAAAATAGAGAGACAGAAGGAAAGCGATAAAAGCGATAGAAAGAAAGAGAAAAATAGAAAGGGAATAAAGACATGAAAAGATAGAAAGGCAGAAACAGACACAAAAGAGACAAAGATAAGAGAGAAATAAAGAGAAACAAAGAGAGAGAGAGAAAGGGAAGAAAGAAAATTAAAGATAGAAAGAGCGAGAGAAACAAAGAAATACAAACAAACAGAGATACACAAAAGAGATACAAGAAACAGAAAGAAAGAAAGAGAGAAAGAAAGAAAAAGTAAAGAGTAAAAAGAAAGCCCACCCAGCTCAGCTCTTCCTTCAGGCTTGGCACCACAAGTGCGAAGCTTCCATCATTTTTTTTAGCATTCGTCGAGGTCTGGAACATGGTGGCCCACGCCACGATCATCGGCCGAAACGCGTGTACGGCGTTAAATTTTCGCAGTCAAAATTTTCCTGACATGCGCAGTGATTGATGTCGACATTACACGTTGTCCTACAGAGGGCTTTTATTTCACCATCACGAAATATTTCAGCAAGGCCTTAATAGCAATTGATCTGCTTTTAATTTTCTCTTAGAGTCACCGGTATACTGTATTCAAAGCACTCACTATGCAATTATTCGTCCTTCTGAGGAAGAATGAGGCACCCGCTACACATCTGTAAGGCATTTTGTGCACCTTGTTGATGCTGTGACTAATGACGATGAAGAATTATAGCTGAGACCTTTGTAATAGGTTGGACGCTTTAAAGGGGTACTGACACGAAAATTTTTAGTTGCGGCCAAGCGCTGAAGAGCCTAGAAAATGAACTGCTAAGCGCGAGTGCACCTTGTAAAAGTAATCGCAGCATGTTTTACAGCGAAAGCTGTTATGAGATCATTTCACCGGCCGTTTTTGGCGCCGTAGTTGTCCGCCGCCGCCGCCGCTGCCGCCGCTGCCGCCGCCGCCGCCGCCGCCGCCGGTGTCCGTAACCAGTATCGCTCGAAATAAGAAAAAAAAACTAAATAAGAAAAAAATTCCAGGATGGAACGAGGTTCGAACCTGGGCCCTCTGCGTGGGAGCCCAGTATTCAACCTCTGAGCCATGCCGGTGCTTGAAACTGCTTTGCAAAAAGGTCCTATACAGGCTTCATGTCGGGAAGGAACCACATTAGCATATGCAATATAGCGTGATAGAAGAGTAAAATAAGCATCAAGCGTCGCACAACGCGAATTCTGTAACCAGGCGTCACACAATGCGAATTCGCAACGAGTACGTTGTTGAATGCTTCCAACCCATTACAAAGGGTTGGAAGCATTCCTATAATTCTTCGTCGTCATCAGCCACAGCATCAACTAAGTGCGCATAATGCCTTACATGTGTTTAGCAGGTACCACAGCTCTCCGTAGAATGACGAAAAATGGCACAGTGCGTGCTGCCCTACTTCTCAAAAACTACAATGATTTATAGCGTAGTGGGTTCCTCGCAAGTGCACTTGTATTGGTTGCCAAGAAAGCCCATAAGCGCATGATCCATAACTTCGGGGTCTCAGTAAAATTACAATGATTTATAGTGTAGTGGGTTCCTCGCAAGTGCACTTGTATTGGTTGCCAAGGAAGCCCATAAGCGCATGATCCATTTCCTCGGGGTCTCAGTAAAGGTCTTCGCCCCCCCCCCCCCCGTCTCTCTCCCACGTCAAGGTATGTTATACAGCATGACGGGAGAGGGAAATAGCGACCGGGCGTCACCCAATGCAAATTGCATAACTGGTGGGCCGTTTAAAGCTTCCAACCCATTACAAAGGGCTGAGCCATAATTCTTCATTGTCATCAGTCGTCGCGTCAACAAAGTGCACATAATGCCTTACAGACGTGTAGCTGGTGCCTCGCTTCTCCGCAGAATGACGAATAATGTCTCAGTAGGTGCTTCCCAACTTCACAGAAATTGTGATTTATGGCGTAGTGGGTACCATTGTAGAGCTTACAACGGGCTCTACAAACGCCGCTCTTCCAGCTTTCGCTGTGACAGTGCTGCGATTTCAGCGCAGGCCTGGCGTTTTTTTTTAAAAGCTAGTTTCGGTTCCTATACTGAACCTTGACGTCACAACACGGTATGAGCTTCTTGTCACCTGCTCGCACACGATATCGCGACGTTTCCACGGCCGATCCGCACCGTGTCTCCGTTGGCGACGCACGATCGGCCATTTTGAAAGTTTTGGTGCCTGATGTAGTGATAACTAGCCAGACCGGCCAGACTGCTGCATGAAGTCACCAGTATTAGTATCGTAGCCTGACGTCAAGCTAGTGTCGATGTCGGTAGGTGCGCCATGGGAAAATTGACTTTAATATCAAAATAAAGTATCATATGAGCATTTGCTCAGCTTCACACTTGTTCAGAAGCGTCACTGCATGCAGGAGATTTGTATGGCAGAGTGAACTCGTCTTCGAAAAATGGTGTCAGTACCCCTTAAAACGTCCAACTCGTTGCGCAATTCAAATTGTGTGACGCCTGGTTGTTATTTTACTCTTCTACCACATTATATTACATGTGGTATGTCCACGTGACAGCGTATTGGTCGAGGCTCTTTGTTAGGATGCGCTGTCATAACTTTCGCCCGCACTGCGCACGCGCCTGCTGACGTAGCAATCAAGTGTCGGGGCTGATGCTCTATTTTCTTTTTGTCTACAGCAGTGTTGCCGCGTGCTTCTATGACTGCGAGCAACTTCTGGCACGGCGTCGCCGCGCCAATTGAGCTGTAGGCTTTTTTTCCTTTTTCTTTTTTTTTTTTTTTTTGAAGTCCTCGCTGTCGCGCCTCCCTTTGTTTCCGGCCTTCGAAGCGACACTTAGCCTCGGTTGTGGTGAAGGGAGCAAAGGTTGGGAAATACGTTGCGGCGCCTCCGCTATCTGGGCACTAAGGCAACGTGCGTGGCGTGAGGGGCAGCCTAGCGTGGCTCAAAACAGTCTGGGCGTCACGCAAACAATGATGGATGGAACGCCGACCACACCATATATACTTGCCGGCTGTCGCGACGTCGGTGGAGGCTGACCGTTTTGTCCGGATGCGAATATGAGATGAGACGCCGCGGTGTCTTGCTCAATGTGGAGGTTTACGGTTTACTTGAATCTACTATTATAACATATAATTGCTTTTTCTTTTTAAGGAAACAGCGCAAAGAAAGAAGAGACAAAACACAAAGATACAGATAGAACAAGCACTCCTCTCAGCTTCCTAGTACTACAGCTACAACCGCAGGTTTTGCTGCTAATAATACCATAATAATAATACTGAGATCACTACTAGTGCTACAACACATTTCCGACAACTAGTGTACATGTGAACCTGCTATATTACTAACACTACACTACAACATCTCCTATACTTTCCGTGGCATTATTGTCTGTTATTTCTCATTAATATTGTGTCTAACAACTAAAAACGAGCGCTTAAAAGTCATTTTCTAAAACTATATTATTACTATTACCATAGGCGTGCGCAGAGTTCCCAATCAAGGCGGGAGGGGGGGGGGGGGGCGAAGGTTCATGGCAGCCTCCCCCCCCCCTACTAAGTCAAAGTATGGGGTAGATATTGCGCCCCACTTCCGCTCCTGTGCGCACGCCTATGACTATTACTACTACCATCATTATTTCTAATGGTACAACTCGCGTACAACTATCAATGCACTACTATGACACGTCAACCTACTATATTACTAAATCGATACTACTACTACTACTGCCACCATCATTATTACCAGTGCTGCAACTAGTGTGCAACTATCGCTGCACTACTACTATGACATGTGAATCTGCTATATGCTACTAAATCTACACTACTACTACTAACACTACTACTATTAGTATAACTACTACTACCACCATCATTATTACCAGTGCTGCAACTAGTGTGCAACTATCGCTACTGTACTACTATGAAGAAACGTCAACCATGTTACTAAGACAATACTGCTACTAATAGTGTCACTACTACTACTAATAATAATGCAACTATACTGTAGCAACTGCTACTATAATAGCCGACTACCAAGTAACGTAAAGCTGCTACAGCTGCTACTTCGATACCGCTAAAGGAAACTAGTGTCCAAAACGTGGTACGAATCGGATTGCGTATAGTATATGATTTTAATTTGAAGAACCGAAAAGTACGCGCGGTTGAACCGAAATATCGTTTCCACAGGACGAAACCAGGCGCACATGTTTCCACGTGCATTCGCGATTGTATCTGACATGATGCAAAAGGACATGCTGATAAGCGATTTTTCTGAATCGCCATGAGTGTGTGATATATCCCGTCTGGCGTCTATAAACGTATCCCCGCCATTGTATGCGGTCTGTCTTTCGTCATGTGCACTTTAGCGTCCACCCGCTGATAAGGGACGTGTCGTCACAAATCTCTCCATAGTACGATACTGACCAGCTTCGGTACGCCAGCACTTGCGGCGATTTCATCACGTCGACAGGATTCCAACAGTGCGTGCGCTTGCACTGAACGTTCGGTAGTACAGTCAAGCAGCAGTTGCAATAGAGGCTCAGTATCGCGACCGCGCTTATTGGGATATACGTCACCACCGCGTTGCCAACGCCGTTTACATCCACCATCGATAAGTTATATCATCTCTCTACCGCGGGGCGACATCCTCTCCGCAATCACTATACTCTGCTTCATACATCAGGTGCAACGCTATGGAAGATAGCGAGACTTCTTGCAGTATGCGCGTTCGCACCAAGAAATAGTCCAATTGTTAAGGCGAAAGCCTTATATACGCCTCATGAAACGCGAAAATTGACCGTCGGCGGCGTCAACACGAGTGATGGGAAAAAAATCATCACGTGATGACGTCACAGATAGTCGAGTTTGTGACGTCATAATGACTTCACACGATCACGTCATACATGGCATCGTCGCTTGGTCAAATGTGGGCCGATCACGGAGGCTGTGCAAAAAACCACGTTAGGTGCAGAAAGCTTTCGGAAGGGGGCGGGGGAGGATCATTACATAGAATGAAATGAGAAATAAGATGGCTTTCGTTTTCGAATCGTCTTACGTAAATGCATAAGGATCCCTATGTTTACCACCCGTTATGGTGTTTTTTTTTTTCGTTTTGAGACTGACTAATGAATTAAGATGATTTGTGCCTTAGAAATAAACAAACCCAGTTATTTACACGGTTGTCAGTAGGTTGTTCTCGATCGCTAAACGTTCTCTTCGTTTTCGTATCGTGGCCTCCGTGATTGGTTCCGGTAGCGCGCCGCCGGAGCCAATCGTGGAGGCCACTCTTGACAACGACGAAATCCAAGCGCGAGACGCGAGGACTTGCACATTTTGTAGACTGCACTTCTTGCATAGCTTCGACAGCATTGCACCTGATGTATAAAACGGAGCATAGGTATGCAGAGAGACAGCATTTAGTCAGCATATATTGCTGAGCAGAGTAGGTCTGTCTTCTCCGTGCCCCTAGTGAAAAATGTAATACTGCCCCCCCCCCCTTCCTCCTCACAATGACTCTCTCTCTTTTACAGAATAATGTACGAATTAAGAAAGTAATAAGCAGGCGTATATACAGTACAAGGGCACACGTGCGATCGCCTCAATAAGAAAGAACCCGAAGCCAATCTAACAATACGGTATCGCTGAATGAAGGCTCCTGACATTCTTTACGATAACTTTGGAGTGTGGAAGGGGGGAGGGGGGGGTATATACTTCTTGAACGTTATACGCCAGCTGGGGCCATTCATTACCCAGCGCTATGAGCGTCTCGTTAGGCAGCTTAACGTCAACGGCAATTGCTAATTACCGCACCGCGTGGCACTCCAAGGACAATGAATGGGCAAGTCTCTCAGACAAAAAGAGAGCTCGGAAACAGAAAGGCGAGACATCAACGCGCAAAGGGCCCTGCCGGTTGCCTGTTCATGGCACGTGTTGAGTCCCGTTTTCTTCCATTGCACCATCACAAAAAGAAAGAAATTCAAGAGCCCTTCAGGTAGGGAAAAGGGGGCCATGTTAAGCATGGCGCGTGCGTGCCTCACGTACTTCTTTCTTTCTTTCTTTCTTTCTTTCTTTCTTTCTTTCTTTCTTTCTTTCTTTCTTTCTTTCTTTCTTTCTTTCTTTCTTTCTATCGCATAGCGCAATGCTCTCCCCTATATAACTGTTTCTTTCATGCCAGGAATTGGACCTTCATGCACGTGCTGAGCAGCGCAACGCTTCAGTTGCTACAGGCAACAGCGACGGCCATGCGTTCACGCCCAGGCAACAATGAAACGTGTCAACGTGAAATGACAGGCAACCTCGATGAAAGAACAGACTTGCCATATCAGAAACGGCTTATCGCCTCAAGCCCACGATCGAGAAAGCATCGATTATCGGAAAACGGCGCATACTAATACGCGCGTGACCGGAGCACCTTCGAGGGGGGCCACATTTCTGGGCTCGCCACCGGGTTTTTTTGCGTACGACGCCGCCGTGACATCTGCGAGTTATGAAAGCTTCGCTTAAAAGAAATCACATTGTGCAACGGACACCAAGGTTTCGCTCCCAAGATATACATACAGCGCATGCTATCCGGGCTCATAAATGTGTGCGAAGAGCCCCAGCTGACAGTCGCTTTTATGTTCCGCCCGATGACCTAGAGGCACGAATTCGCAATTCTGATAACAGCTAGCTTGATGTGTCGAGATACCCTTCTACCATAAACAGCCCTCACGGCAGCGAAACAGAAAAAAAAAAGTTCAGGGGCTATTTGGTCACGACGCCTGGCACGCTCACTATCTCCTGAGGCTCGGAGAGTCGCGGTTACTGTTTTGATGCTTCGCGCATCCGCGTAACCTTGACACGCATGGCGCCGCTACAGCAAAGCTCGTGTTTCTACACAGCGCGTTCCGTGGATGCCGCGACCCAACGCGCGAGCGAGTTATCTTGTTGCACAGCCTCAATTCGTCACTACAGCTATGTCTTGTTCATCGTCGCTGCCTCGAGCCTATTTCACGTCCACCGCTGAAACCGAGAGCTGTCCCCAGAAATCTCCAGTTTCTGACCGATTTCAGTTAGATACTTTGTTAACTATGTTGAAGATTGCGCTTTTTGTGTATGTGCCGTGTCTGTCGCTTCATCATTCATGTCCATCTGGAGTACCGTGCTAGACATACGCTTACTCCGGGTTCTCCAGCAGGGGGAGGGGAGGGGGAGCGGCAAGTTTCACCGCAGCCCTCCACCCCCCCTTTCTGTCTCTGGAAGGGTCCGTAAGAAAACACGCTTAAGAATTCAAGAATTCGCAATGGATGGACGGAAGTGAACCGGGAGTTGTGCGTGATCACGCTCTTCGCCAGTGTCAGCAGCGTGAACTTCTCCGCGTATACATCCAGGCCACCTGCGGAATCAACGATTCCGCCTTGTATAGATGTGAAGCAGTATACAAACAGACAGATATGGAGTAGCGGTTCCTTCGTTTCTTTGGCCAATTGGTCAATTGTACATCCTACCTCGGAGAAGGGTAGAAAATATAAAGAAAATGAAGACGTTGACGTGGTGACTATCGTACCGACAGAAATGCTTCTCTAAGTTTGCCTGGATTGAAGACACAAATGCGAGAGGTTTAAGGGTCTTCTCGTGCTTATAACCAAAATGTAGACGTTTCTTATTAGTATCTATATTATTACGATGATTCTCACTTTTCGGCATCTATCTACTGGAAATGAAACATGAAGCGATGACGTCCTTCCCACAGCGGCCTTCCATGGGTCACCAGCTTTGCGGGGTAATGGTGGCTGGGAAGCAAAAAATTGGGGGGACGCCTAAGCTTCGCCTTTAAGAGTTGAACGCGATAGCGATATTCTGTTTCTAGTGCGCAGTTCAAACACTACGAGTGTTTAACAGAATGCGCGCACTAAGGTGTGTGCCTTATGTAATGGGTAGCATGCTTTAAACCAGGAGCAATTATGCGCGAGAAACTTTTTCGAAGTTGCGATGCACCCACTACGTAGTCTTAAGGCAATACGCGCAGTAATGTGTGTGCCTTTTGTAATGGGTGGCTCTCTTTAAACCACGAAGTCGTTATGATATTGACATGGTGCGACGCCCGATGGCAATGTACGCTTGTACCACGCAATATTACTGTGATATAACATCTCGTACTGTGACACCTGTATACAGGACGCGTATTTTTGGGGAAGCATGAAAGTACTTTCAGTGCAGCTCCAAGCAGAGGCGTGGCTGTGTGGTAGAACACCTACTTGCCACGCAGACGCCCTGGGTTCGATTCTCACTCGGACCCAATATTTTTATTATTTATTTTATTTGCAGCTTCTTCCATTTTTCGCTCACGGACAAGATGATGATTTTTCGCTCACAACCAACGGCCCCGACGCCGACGGCGGAATTTCTGCGATACGAGCTCTTTAACGCTATCGCGTTAAAACGTTCTTGCAGCACAACATCGATGGTACTCCGCCACCACTATCGTCAAAAACCTGCATGTCCACAACCCGGCACATTAAACAACCACAGGACGAATCCGAGTGAGTAAAAATATGGGTCTGACTTGGCGCCCCCCTGAGATAACAGGACGGGAGGGAGGGGGGGGGAGGCTCCCCCACCCCCCCTTTCCAAGGCGGGCACCTACGACGCTAGGCAGAGGCGCAGCCACAAACTTTTTTTCGAGGTGAAAGGGGTACGTGTGTTTGTATGTGTGCGTCTGTATATACACATGCAAAACTTAAGAACGTAAGGTGTCGCGCTGCTAAGCTAGAGGGCGCGGGTTCGATTCCCGGCCACGGCTGCCGCATTTCGGTGGAGGCGAAATGAAAGATAACACCCGTGTGCTTAGATTTAGGAGCACGGTAAAGAACTCCAGGTGGTCGAAATTACGAGTAATCCGTAGTACGCTGTGCCTCAATCATATGGTGGTTGATCATATGGCGATTAATCCGAGTACGCTGTGCCTCATAATAATATGATTGTTTTGGCGCGTAAAACCCCAGCAATTTTTATTATTCAATTATTATTATCTAATAAGCCGGTTGAGAGTTTGTGCTGTGCTGTTTCGGTCTCTTCTTCGTCCTTATATAGCGTTGCTCATTGAATGATGTATCATCTATGGGCGCCCGTCTCACGTCGAACCTAATGCAACTTTCTAACCTTACGCTATAGCGTACTCGTGAAGTGGCCGGACCCGGTGAGATCGAGAGCACAGCTAATTCCACGACACAGGACGATTTTCTGCCGTCGTGCACGATAATGATATAAGTACGACAGTGTTGTTCGTCAGAAAAATAAACACCGAATGCTAGGTTCTTTCCTTCGGGCTTCAAAGGCGTCGTCATTTCCCCCACGTTGTGGCCACGTGCAGATGTCGAGTCCCAACTATGCACCGGCCGGTGCCCGTCTGTCACGCGTTGCAGGAAGTACGAATGCGATAACGAACGAGACGCCGCGGTCGACATTCACCGAAAAACCGTTATCGGCTTACCAGATTAGCCCACGAGTGCCGGAAATCCGTTCCTGATTACAACGTCGCACCGAAAAACCCCGCAGAGCAGCCACTCCTTTTCTGTCTTCTCTGTGCACGAAGCCTTTCGAAGACGAACTACCCTTGACATTGGCTTTAGTGCGTTGACCTTCACAGGCGTAGTTTCACGTTGGCGCCACGGCTACTTTCTGGCTACTTTGACCTTCGACTGTGGCGCATTTGCCAGCCATTTTTATTATTTTTTGCAGATGAAATAGCAAGCAAATATATAGAATAACCATAGTTTCTAAGCTTTTCTGCCGTGCTGGCCGATGAATGCACACGTCCCCTCCCCCACTTTCGCCAGCGGGCTGTTGTGCATCGCGGCACTGAACGCGCGGCGCGAGTGCGAAAATGGTGGGACGAAGTAGCACGCAAGCAAAGACGTGGGAAAACTAAAAGTAGCGCGAAAAAAAAAAAGCAACAAGAAAAGGAACACGCACAACAGGACTAGCGCTGTACTGCCAACTGATGTTTTTCGCGCTGCTTCTATAGTTTCCGCATCATGAACCGATTCTCCCAAACCTACAAGTTGTTGCTATCAAAGACGTGGCTAACACACTACTGACGCCGCCCAATATATCTAGACTGACGCTGCGCACCATTTTTTAATGCTGAAGCACGGCGCGTGTTCTTGCGTGAACATGACAAAAAAAAAATATCTGCAACAGAATGAACCTGGGCTGTTATTATGGTAACTGTATATTAATTTCGGCCTACGGCTTCAAGGAAAAACGGGTGCAACGTTTAATGTTTTTTTTTTATGAGTTGTTGGCCATAAATTACTTTGGCAAGAACGCTATATGTTCTAGACAAACCGCATACAAGCGCACTGAACTTTAAATTATTTATTAATTTATTTGCAACTTACCCGTGGCTTGAAGGCCTAGCAAGAAGGAAATATACTGTGCTCTCTATTTTACGTTCTCGCTAACTTAATATCACATTTATTTATTGCTCAATAATAAAAATGTTCATAATGTCCCTTTTGTTCTATCTGGCAGCAAATTTGGGGCTAAAATTGAATCGCATGGCTACGTTGCCTACTTTTAGCTTGAGTTTTGGCTCCTTTTCTAATCTACCCAACGGCAAACATGGGGCCAGACCCCCCTACCCAATTCTCTAAGAAATCTGCGCCGTACCTTGATTCAGTGGGACCTGTTCCGTTTTTGTTTAAGTATATAGCGTTATGGCGAAGCAGGTTTTTAAAGAAAATGACGGCCGAAGGCCCCTGATGTTGAATTCCAAGAACTGCACTGAGTACCCCCCTGTACCCCAGGAAACCCGGAGACCAATGGCAGGCGTTTGTGGAAAGCACGTCATAGCTTCATTTTCGTCTTTCATCTTTGCATCCATTGCAGAGCTGGTTTCTTTCGTACTCGACCAATGGCGGGGGGTAGGGGGGAGAGTAGCGCCGCGGTAAAACACTGCCCCCCCCCCCCTATAGGAGTGCGGTTCTTATAACGGTGTATTCTTTTGCCCCCGCGTAATACGAACACTGAGCTAATTGTAAACTAAACATTTTTTTTTTACCTAAAGTTCTTTTACATCACTTCTGGGTGAAATATATTGCTATGCGCGATCGCTTTCGTGAAGCCAGTACCGTGTTTAACGAGACGTTGGACGTGGGGCACTTCAGAAATTTGGGATATATATATATATATATATATATATATATATATATATTATATATATATATATATATATATTTCACCTTTCTAGGAATGCTCGCCGCCAGCAGGCAACTGTGGCATACAATGTGAGTGGCTCATTTAACTCGCTTTATGAAGAAATACAGCGCGACTTTACAATAATTAGATAAATATTTGCGTTGTAACTGCAGATAACAGCTATTAAATACAGTCTAGCACTGCCACTTGCATTGGATTTGGTCATCATCATCAGCAACGTTTATTGTTTCCTTAAAGGCTCCTGCTTGAAGTATTACATAGAGAGGGACCTTGGCAGAACCTCCAGAATATTGGCATCAAATCACGTAAATTTCACCTACTTGAAGACAGCAGATCATAGTGTGCCGCAAAGATCTAAACTGGTTAACATTATTCCTGTCTCATTTTCCTATCTTCCCCGTTTTCCTTCCTTCTACTCGAAATAAAACGCCAACGAGTACGTGTGTTTTGGGATGACGCCCAAGTTAATTCCTAGCACCTTGACTTTGTCCTTACCATTAGCGCGTCTTTCAGTCAGTTCCTCAATCATGAAAAGCTTGCACCGGAGGACTCTCCCATTCTCCACGTGCGCTTCGGAAATCGCTGGAGGTCCTTCGAATAGCTTCATTATGCAAGCGTGAGCGTGTCACGGCCACGTAGCTGCTTAAATATACAGGTGGAAACAGCCGCCGCCTCGAAGCACGTGCAATTGCCGAGGGAATCGACGACAACGACTGTGGGTGGATAGAGTGTACTAGAAGCTCTTCTAGTACACTCTAAGAAGAAAAGGTGTTTTCTTTGCTACATATGTGACTCTCCTATGTATAACTCTCTTAAGAGAGTCACGTTGACTCTCTTTAGGAGAGTCGTGGGATGTATGACTCTCTTTAAAAAGGCACGCTGACTCTATTTTGGAGAGTCGCGCGTCCCAGGGATCTCCTAAAGAGAGTCAACGTGACTCTTTAAAGAGACTTCTTTGCTACATATAGGAGGGTCATTATGTGTAGCAAAGAAGATTCAAATGACACCTTTTTTTCTTAGAGTGATAGCGTGGATATCTGTTTTGTTCTAAGCGGTTTTCTGTGGAGAGGGTTTTGATCTTTATGTCACCTCGGCTACTCTACTTGTATGAGTTCTGCAGCGAAAAAAAAGTGGTTACCCGAAAAGAAAAATGATCAAATAAAGGAAAAACAAAGCAAACTCAGGCAAATAAAGAAGAAAAAAAACTCACAGGCTACCTTATGCGTTCGCCTAAGACGTCTCAAAGAGTCCTCTTTTTCTGGCGCAATTATCCTCCCCAGCACCCGTCCGAAAGCATTCTGCACCTAATGTGTTTTTGCACGGCCTCCAGGTTCGGAGGCATTGCAAGCTTTCTGCACCTTGCCTGGTTTTGCACTGCCTCCGTGACTCGCCCACCGACCACGGAGGCAGTGCAAAGCGACTGTCATAGGATGACGTTATCATGTGACGATTTCTTGCATCCCTCGTGCTGACGCCGGCGACGGTCAATTTTCGCATTTCATGAGGCATATAAGGCTTTCGCCTTAATAACATGGCAATTCACAGCTCGCTTGAAGGAATTCACATTGAAACAGAACGTTCACACGCACGCATTTATGTCCCAAGTTCTACAAACTAACACATCACTTCGTGTGCAGCAACACATAGCTGCTCATCAAAAACGCTTATCTAGTCCAGTTTCTACTAAAACGTCTTTGAAGAATAGGCTCGTATCTTGCTGAATATGCGTTTCAGCCCACGGTCCGAGTAGCTTTTGCAATGCGACAAGGCGACTGCCTAGACTTCCTCGTTTTATTTATTTTTTTTTTCGTTCTGCGCGATGTTAAATGAGCCACGCACACCGGGAAGGCGATCCGCGGTGAGCGTAACGACAGACATGCATGCAGCTCGTCCGATGCTCTCGCGATGTTCAGTTTCGTTTGAATCTTTGCACTGGTAGTGTCGAGTATCAGCAGGGCGAACTAACAGTTGCTGCAACTGCTTTTTCTGCCAGCTCAAGCGTCTCAACACTGTGTTTCGCTTCGGGTAGGCAGTTTACCAGCAAGCACGTGTCGCTGAAAACAGCACCTTCACTAAGAAAAAAAAAATGGAGTACGTGTAACTCTTTTCGGTGTGTTCTTACTTGCCACGTATGTGACTCTCCTTAAAGAGACACGTTAACACTCTTTGGAGTCCCAAGACTCCTTGACGAGAGTATAACGATCACCTAAGAGAGTTCACGTGTTAAAGAGGGTCATACACGTGGCAAGGTATGTGATGACGTCATCGTGTGACGTCATACATACACGTGGCAAGTCAGGACCCATAAAAACAGTCAAAGGACTTTTTTTAGAGTGTAGAAGAGTGCTCGTCGAAGTACTAGAGTAGGAGCACGTGTTTTTCCGTTGGTTCTGAACAGAAGATGGCGTTTCAGACACATTATGTACCACGTCACTTTCAAACGCTGGCCGACCGACCGATTCACATGTAGAATGAATGACGGACTTCACTTATCCACTGGATGGCTGTTGAGTACCAATTATAACATCGGCGTAACCAGGGGGTTTGTAAGGAAGGAAGGAAACAGAAAAAGGAGAAGGTAGAGAGGTTAACCAGAAACACTTCCGGTTGTCTACCCTACACTGGGGGATCGGGGAAGGGGAAGGGGGGTTGGGGTGTCAAAAACCCCTACACCCTAAATTCTTTTCAATCTTGCATGCGTATACCTACAAGCGCACACGCAAACGCACGCACGAACATACATAAATGGTTGTTGACATACCTAAGAGTTGTACGAGTGTTGACATACCTAAGGGTTGTACGACAGACCCCTCTATATGTAAGTGCGCGTGTGTGTTTGTATGTGTGTTTATATATTTACACATTCAGAACAAAGATAAGAGTGTTCGAACCCCCCACCCGCAAGCTCTAGCTAAGCCTATGCATTTGGTGTTCTATCATGGCACCTAGATAAACGCAGACACAAGCCTTTCAGTACTTTGCCGCCCCAGGGTCGGAACATCGTATATCCACTGAACACTGCATATGCACTAATCACACATGGCTTTCTTTCACGAAGGAGAAAGGAGTGGGGGAGGTATCACATTACAAACGTCACGCCTTCTTTATGGTCGACCTCCTGTGATTGCCTTAACTATTGAAAATCGCTGGTACAAATCCACTGAGCTCCAGTGTCACTGACGCTTTCGTTCTTTTTTCACTAATTTCTTGCGAACGCCACTCGGCGAAGCAACAGCTATGCTGAAGTCGTTTTGTTCCTGTTGTTTTTGCGGATACTTCCTCTGTGCTCCCTGTTCGTGGTTTTTGTTTTAGCTTCGTCATCGCCTCGTTTCGAGGGCTTGCGACAATTATGAAGGGAGCAAGAAAAAAAATCGCAGGGTCCGTGCCAGGACCTAGGGAACTTGGCCGGAAAGCTGGAAGCGATCCATCACGCTGCCGACGTTTACGCCGCAAAAGTATGCGCAGCCGTCTCTGCAGAATTCGAGTGGCTGTTCCAGTTCTACGCTAAGCTCTACATAGTTGCGACCCAAGGTCGGTGCCACGGTCTTAGTCCCCCTTAGAAAGACGGAAACACCGACTTTTAGACGCTGCAGAAGCAGTTCTTCAACAGCCTTGAAAACACAGGAACGTTGTTGCTTGAGCTACTGCAGAAGAAAGCTATCAACTTTCGTCCACATTTCAAATAACAAGAGAGTTCCCTCGTTTTCCGCTTTTTACCCACCACTGTGGTCCAGTGGTTATGGCACTCGACTGCTGACCCGAAGGTCGCCCGGGATGGAATCCCGGCCGCGGCGGCCTATTTCGGTGGAGGCGAAAATGCTTGAGGCCCTTGTACATTATATTTAGGTGCACGTTAAAGAATCCCAGGTGATCAAAATTTCCGGAGCCCTCCACTACGGCGTCCCTCATAATCATATCGTGGTTTTGGGACGTTAAACCCGAACAGCTATTATTACTTTTTCAGCTTTCCATGGCTTCCTTTGTCTCTTGGCTTTAAGTAGTTAAAACGAAATAAGAAAACTTTCGTCATTCTCATTTCCCCTTATTTTCGTGCAGGGTGATGCAGCGAAATGTTGAGTAACAATTATTAAGTAACAAAATGTATTTGTATTTTTGTATATACACGTCAGTGCTAATGACGTGTCACCGTTTTGCATTTTATTATTTATCTGTATTTCAATGTTCATGGCTCCCCCCTAACACTAATGCCCCACGCGGGAGCTGTAGGTATTGTAAATAATGAAATTAATAAACAAATAAATAAATAAGTAAATATCTGAGTGAAGGAGAAGTTCAGGGGAACACGGTATCTTGAACCGATGAAAAATCCTTGGAACACGAGATGTCGCCGGAGACGTCTCGACAAGTGGACTTGCCTTCAAGGCAGCCTTGAAGAAGACAAGTTGAAGAAGACTTGAAGAAGACAACACCACGATATGTGATTATGAGGCATGCCGTAGTGGAGGGCTCCGGAATTTGCGACCACCTGGGGCTCTTTAACACGTACCCAAACATAATGTACACGGGCCTCAAGCATGGAAATGCGATCGCCGCGGCAGGGATCAAACCCGCGACCTCCCGAGTCAGCAGCCGGGCACCGTAACCACTGTATTATACCGCGGAGGACGTAGAAACGTTTAACTTGGGAGTTTTCTGGTTTTCCCGCTAATAAAAATTATCAATCAGCAAAAAGATGATAAAGATAACTGGTAATTGCCGGGAGAAGCCCGCGTCGTGCAATGTTCAATATCACTATCATTATGATGACGATGATGCAAAATACCGACAACCCAATAAATACTGGCTATCTCTGCAAAGCACACTACAGCTCACCTAGACTTTGGTTAGCTGTAATGCCATGCGTGTTTTTCGCATCGTACCTTCAGGTTGAACTATCGTCGCGCATGACGCCTTGTTTCTATGAAACGATATTCATGAATGTATAAAATATAAAAAAAACAAGAAAACTGATTGGCCCTCGAAGCAAAAGCACCGTAAATCACGTACGCTTTAGTTTGTTTTATTGACACACATGTTGGCATCGCATTTTACATCTTGCCTGAATTATTGTCGCGCAAGCCGCATTGCCTCAAGACACTATCCATGTGCAGTCAATTTCGATTTTCAGCGTATACCGCATGTAATTATTTACTTTGATTAAATTACACATATCTTACTTCACGTGTATGCACTTTTTATATCTTAGTGACGCAAGTGCCTTTTATAACGTCTCTCGCTTTCATCTATTTCCGAATATTTTTGTGTAATGGGCTCATTATTAGCATAATTGGTTGAGGATCCAGATGCGTGATCAGCTGTACCATATTCTATTTGTCAATGTAACTATATTTTAAAGTTCTTTTATTTTTCAATGCTGAGGCACACGTAAAATGCAATAACGAGCGCGACGTCATACAGAGTTGGCGCCTCGGGAGTCAACCCACACTTTGACTTGGGAAGAAGTTCGGCTAGGACACTTGAAACAAACGAACGATATGGTTGTGCACACAATCAGCCATACTATCTGGGTCCAGCCTCTGAACTGCGGAATGCGCTTAAACTTGGAAAGAAGGGTATGTACACAGACTACACACGCACGTAGCTGTCTTGTCTGCTCAGATAAGATTAGGTCTACGCACCCAGCCCGGCGCATCGTGCTGACAGTTACTTCTTAACGTGCACGCTCGAGCTGCCACGTATACTGAAGGACACACGAAAAATAGTAAATATACTGGGCACTTTCAAATTACGTTTCTGTTGACTGTCCCACTCTAAGTATATGTCATGTGCGCAGACACAAATTGCGGTTTTGTGAATACATACCCACTAAGAAAAATCGAGTATTTGGGGAGTATTTATGTCACATCGACCTCGCGTAGTTTCGCTGCGTTATCACCGCGGTCTCGGCATTTCCCGGTCAAGAACGGCGTGCGCGCTATCAGCGTGACATAGCATTATTGATGGGAAAGTGGCAAGATCCTGGTTTTCAATAAATAATAATATCTGGGGTTTAACGTCCCAAAACCACGACATGATTATGAGGGACGCCGTAGTGGAGGGCTCCGGAAATTTCGACCACCTGGGGTTCTAAATCTAAGTACACGGGCCTCAAAACATTTTCGCCTCCATCGAAAATGCAGCCGCTGCGGCCGGGATTCGATCCGGCGACCTTCGGGTCAGCACTCGAGCGCCATAACCACTAGACCACCGTGGCGGGGTGGTTTTCAAGAAAGGAAACGCGGGCAAGCCAGATGACGATTATATAGTTGTGTGACAGAAATACTCCCCAAATAGTCGATTTTTTTCGTAGAGTGAAATGTGCGAACAATTGCGTGAAAATTTGTATCGCTGTACTGGGACTGAATATCTAAAACGTTCGTCCGTGTAGTATTTATCCGTCACCTTTGTGGCTGTTAAAAACTTTACAACGTAAAATATCCGGCACGAGAAGATAGGAGCAGCCGGGGAGCAACAAATCGGCAATTATTGAAAGAGTTCCATGACCGGTAGAATACCTTACAGTACACCGCGTTCAGTCACGGTATCAACATACGGACACGCAAATTACTTTTCCACATTTGTAATCAGTGGCGGCACGATAGCATTTAGAAGATCATGTTACGTGTGAGCGTAACCGTATGCTAACGAAACAAGTACAGTTTAAAATAAAAAATAACTGTACTTTGAAGAAATGTACCGTCAGGTTTGCCAAGAGATTCGAGGAGTTGTTCCGTATCTCTGCTTTAATTCAAGAGAACTTCTTTTTGGGCGAGTTGGTATTTGTTCATGTTAAGGCTGCCTTAGGCGCGAAAAACGTTCACACCACAAGATAAGACGACGGGAGGCGTTCTGTACAGTTATTTTCTTTTGTGGTGTGTGTGTGTGTGTGTGTGTGTGTGTGTGTGTGTGTGTGTGTGTGTGTGTGTGTGTGTGTGTGTGTGTGTGTGTGTGTGTGTGTGTGTGTGTGTGTGTTTTGCGCATAAAGCAGCCTGCTCTAAATCAGTCATTGAATGTAACGCGAAACTTACAAAAGACCGATGTTTTCGAAACTTCATTAACGACATACGTAAAATGATGAATCATTACCAACTAGACCGAGCAAGGTGTCTGTTATGTAAATCGGTGTTCGTGCTCTCATTAGAAGCCACCCTCCTCCCGAGTTCAATAGTAAGAAGCGCATCAATGGGAAAATAATATACGCAATTCATATATAACAAAATAATATATACAACTCGGAGAAGGAGAAGTAACCAAGAAGACAACAAAGAGACGGAAGACAGGTGTGTCTGGAATGCCACATAAAGGGGAAAGAAAAACGAAGTTACGAAAGCACGGCGAAGTACGTTATGCGACGTGAAAACTCGCTGACACAACGCGTCGTACTACAATCGCATGCGCCCCTCCTGTCGTGTCGATGTGACAACGGAAGCATTCAAAACAACCGAAACAGCCAGAACGCTTTAATCGAAATTCGCTACCGAAGCGGATGAGACTTCTAAGCCAAAAAAGCTGTCTGTAACGTAACGGTCGCACTCACCTCGACGCCTCGGGCAGCTGTTGTCAGTCGACGACAGAAGCTACCAAGTGCGCAGTTTTGCGGCGGCGTCGTAGCCCCGTTTCGGAAGCAGTCCTTCCGTCCGCGCCGCTTTCGGTGAGCGCGCGCGCACGTGTGTGTGTGTTCAGCCTTTCACCGACCCAGCCAGCGCTGGCGTCCCACGTGACAACAACGGACGCTCGCGCGTGCGTGCAGGCGTGACTCGCAGACAAACCGTGTACGCTGCCTCCGCTGCCGCCTCCGCAGTCCTGCCAGAAGAGGGAGAGAGCACGAAAGAGAGAGGAAAAGTGGAGAGGGTAACCCTCCGCATATTCGCTAGGACAGAAAGAGGCATCGTGAAGAGGGTCACACTCCACAAAGCCGCCAGGAAAGAGTGAAAGCAAGAAATAAATAAATGAAGAAAGGAAGAAAAGACTTGTGGAAAGCATCATCCTCCGCAAGCCCACCAGGCGAGAGAGAAACAAGGAGAGAAGTAACGAAAAAAATAGAAAGACAAGAATCGTGAGAGGGTTACCCTCTGCACTGCTCTACAGGAGAAAGAAAGAGAGATTGTGGAGAGGGTACATCAGCTGTCGCAACGGTCGCTGTGGGAGAGGAGGTCCGGCTGAGAGCCTTTGGCCTTCGCGCAACGCCCCCCAAATGTTTCAGAGACGCCAGACGCCGGCTTGACCGTTAAGTGAAAAGGCATGGAAGAAAGCGAGCGAAAGAAGTTCAAGGGGACAGGGAAAGCAACTGTTGCTTTGTAACGATCAACGAGGCTTTTTAACACTGCGTTGGCGGTCTAGTTGGTGCTTGCTCGTAGTGACGTTTAGCGCAACAAGACGACAGGACACAGCGCTGCTCTCAACTGACATCATTTTATTGCGTCACACACTTTTATAAGAAAAAACAGAACTGAAGATCATGCGCAGTAAGCACAATGCGCAGAAACCAACACGACACGTGAACAACGGAGCATTCTCATTTTTCTGATCTTCAAACCCGAACCTCTGCCCGAACCGAGAAAGGAATTTTCGCTTTCTAATAGCTCATCATTAAACGAGAAGAGAGAAGGAGACCCCTGACGTCACAGGGCGCTGTGTTTCGTTAGATGTATGCTTCTCTGTCTGTCCTCGTCCATTGCTGTGCTATTAGAAAGTGAAAATGACCGAACAACAGGCCCACATCGCCACCCTTACCGACAAAGCAAGTAGATATCATACGGAACAGGGGCGTAGCCAAGGGGGGGGGGGGTACCCCCCCCCCCGAAATTTTACAGCGAAAGCTGTTATGAGATCATTTCACCGGCCGTTTTTGGTGCCGTAGTCGTCCGCCGCCGCCGGTGTCCGTAACCAGTATCGCTCGAAATAAGAAAAAAAACTAAATAAGAAAAAAATTCCAGGATGGAACGAGGTTCGAACCTGGGCCCTCTGCGAGGGAGCCCAGTATTCAACCGCTGAGCCATGCCGGTGCTTGAACCTGCTTTGCAAAAAGGTCCTATACAGGCTTCATGTCGGGAAGGAACCACATTAGCATATGCAATATAGCGTGGTAAAAGAGTAGAATAAGCACCAAGCGTCGCACAACGCGAATTCTGTAACCAGGCGTCACACAATGCGAATTGCGCAACGAGTAGGTTGTTGAATGCTTCCAACCCATTACAAAGAGCTCTTCCATAATTCTTCATCGTCATCACGCACAGCATCAACAAAGTGCGCATAATGCCTTACATGCATTTAGCAGGTACCACGGCTGTCTGTAGAATGACGAAAAATGGCACAGTGCCTACTGCCCTACTTCTCAAAAATTACAATGATTTATAGCGTAGTGGGCTCCTCGCAAGTGCACTTCTGTTGGTTGCCAAGGAAGCCCATAAGGCTCCCATGATCATTTCCTCAGGGTCTCAATAAAGTCAATTCTCTCTCTCTCTCTCTCGCTCTACGTTTCTCTGGTTAAAGTGTGTTATAAAGCGTGGTGGGACAGTTAAATAACGACCGGGCGTCACACAATATGCATTACGTAACTAGTGGGTCGTTTAAAGCTCCCAACCCATTACAAAGGGCGCAACCATAATTATTCATCGTCATCAACCGCCGCATCAACAAACTGCACATAATCGCTTACATATGGTACCTCGCTTCTCCGCAGAACAACGAATAATGTCGTGCTGGGTGCTTCCCAACTTCCCAAAAATTACGCTTTGCTGCTTAGTGGGTACTTTGCTAATGTACCTGTATTAGTAGCCACAGGAGAGTTTATAACGGGCTCTAGAAATGCCGCTCTTCCAGCTTTCGCTGTGACTGTGCTGCGCTTTCCGCGCAGGCCTGGCGTTTTTTAAGTTTTGCTTGCGTATATATACACGCACACATACAAACGCACGCACGAACACACATAAAGTATGGTTGAACCCCCCCGAAAAAAATTTCTGGCTACGCCCCTGATACGGAACTGTGCGTCATGGGCAGCGACCCTTACAGTGATCAAACACTGCGTCCATTAGCGCTGTGCCCCGTCGTCTTTCTCGTGTCGCTTTGTTGTGCTAAAAGTTACCATGATCAACATGGTATTGAGTTTTTTTTCTTTTCTTTCCCGTGTTGTGCTGCTTGTGCAGCGCAACGGTGGCAGATTGTCGTGGTGGGTGTCTTTAATCGCGCACACGTTTTATCTTAGACTATCTATGGCAATGGGACGTCTGGCGCCGCCACGCGGGTGTAGAACAAAACACTCGTTGGCCACGTGACTGACGTTGTTCTTCGCGGTTTCTTCGAAAACGATAGCTGCCGCAGTAGGGTCTGTTGTGCATTGTGTGCAGGATAACGAGATATGCTCACTTCTGGCACAAATTTAACCTAATTTCATATATACATTTCCGAAATAACGGCATACGTTCAGGTCTAGCTCAAGCTTCACATTGAGATGAGGAAAGGAAATTTATAAACATTTCTCGAAAATCCTGAGGTTGCACAAAGTTCGAAATGTTCTTTTTCAAATTAACGATGTACGTTCAATTTTGTCACAAGATTCACTTTGGTTGTTTTTTTAGAGGGGCTCGTTTCTTTGTTACACGCAACCAAATGAACCCGAAAAACAATTAGGCCAAAGAAAGCATATAGGGGACATTATATGATGTCTTTAACTGAACTCATGGGCGTCCGGAAGGGGGTGCAAGGGGGGGGGGGGCAGCTGCCCCCCCTTGGAATTTCGGATAATATTTTTCGATGCAGTTGTGATAAGCTACACAGCTTGATTAGCACACTCAGGTCGTGGCCTTCAGGTATGCCATTCAATTCCGCGCGTTAGAAACTACTGGCTAATCTTGCCTGTCATGTTACGGCAGTGAAAGAAAGGCTGCCATTGCTGAATGCCCCCCCCCCCCTCTTGCGTATGCACCCCCCTGCAAAAAGTTCTGCAGACGCCCTTGACTGCACTGTAGTAATTACGACGTAATTTGGTAGGAATAAATGTGGACAAACAGACCAAACCTACAACAATCGAATTACGCGTCCGATGCTCTACCAATCGAGCTACGACAGGGGGCGCTCGAATGTTCACTTCGTTGGGCATTTCTGTATCTGCAATCCGTGGGAGTGTTAACCAGCGCCACTGGTAGCCAAATGGGGCAGTAGGAAACTCACCAACATGTAGCGAAAATTCCAAGCATCAATGTCTTCCTTCCTCCTCTCTACTTCTCGGAATGCCCGCAGACATCTGTCTGGTTCCGGCACAAATTTCACTTGCGCTATTGAATCCGGGCGATAGTGTATTTCCGAACATCTTGCAGAAATAGTGAGACTAGGAATAAACTTGCCTATTTTGAAGCCTTCTTCTCACGTATAAAATCAGAACCAGCAAAAATATGGAAACAAGTTAATTCCTTAACTGGGAGAACAGCAGCATCTAATACACCTAAACAAGTAAAAGTCAACACTATCATTCTAGAGGGCAAGGAACTGGCGAACGCACTTAACCAGTACTTTGTAAATGTGGCTGTTTGTGATGAAGTGAGAACACAATATGAAAATGAAACAAGTAGTTGCATGAACTCTTTCGTACTACACGAAGTATTACTAGAGGAAGTCTACCGATATATAAAAGAACTAAGGACAAACGTTGCGAGTGGTTATGATGACGTAAAGTTCGCTCCAGTTAAGGCCCTCGCACTATACTTAGCCCCGTATTAGCATACCTAATAAATTATTCCTTTCTGATACGAATCTTCCCAACAAAACTTAAAGTGGCCAAAGTTACACCCATTCATAAAGGTGGCAACACTAGTGAATTAACAAATTATTGTCCGATATCCGTATTACCTGTCTTCTCAAAAATTTATGAAAAATGTATAAATACGTGCCTTATGAAATATCTTGAGAAATACAATATCTTATCACCGCATCAATATGGTTTTCGCAAAAATAAAACCACGGAAGAGGCACTAATTGATGTAAAAAGCCGCATAATAGAAAATATTGAAAATAAAATGTTCACGTTAGGTGCCTTCCTTGACTTGCGTAAAGCGTTCGATTCTGTTGACCATAATAATTTACTGTTGAAATTAAGCCGCTGTGGAATTCGAGGAGTAGTCTCTGATTTATCTAAAAGCTACTTATCATTCAGACAACAATTTGTTAGCACAGACAGTGAAGAGTGCGAGTATTTAAGCGTAAAGAAAGGAGTTCCGCAGGAGTCCATTTTAGGCCCCATGCTTTTCCTTTTATATATAAATGATATTACAGAGGTTCAGTATACACCCGAAATTAAAATGTTCGCTGACGACACAAGTATATTTTTCACAGGCTCCACCATTCAGGAAGTAGAAGCTTCAACAGATATATACCTCTCGAAACTTTCAGGTTGGCTAACAAAAAAACATACTGAAATTAAACAAACAGAAAGCCAAATTTATTATGTTCAGGCCCATTAAGAAGCGCGTCAGTGATAATATAGTAATTTCGTTTAACGATCAGCGACTCGAACAAGTCAGAACAAAAATTCCTGGGAGTCTGGTTTCACGAGCACTTATCGTGGATACCGCACGTAAATAGTCTCTTGGCAGATCTAGCTCGTTCTGTAGGGGTGCTCGAGTAAGATCGCTTTCCTCCTCCCTTCTTGGTTATGTAAATCATTGTATTATAGCATGCTTTACTCTAAACTTCTATACTGAATGCTTGTATGCGGAACAACAACTAAGACCAATTACGATATAATATTAATCTTGCAAAAGCGCGTGCTCCGTATAATTCAAAAATATAAAGATCATCCCAAGGACCTCGACACTCAGCTGCTTTTTCTTAAACATGAAATTCTATCTGTTAGCAAAGTATATAATCTTAAGCTGATGCAACACATTCATAAACATAAACTACAGGATTCCTTCCCACGCACTGTATCGACAAAATATGGCTTCAGAAATTCTACCCGCAAAACCAAGAAAACACGCACGAACTATGGCAAGCAGGCTATTGATTATAAGATTATACAATCACTAAACCTTCCCGAATCGAATATAGACTTTACACTGAAAACTAAACAATTTAAATGTAATCATAAATCATTTCTTATTTCGACTAACGTCATCGTAGATCCATAGGCATTTACATTTAGGAATACTTGCATACTTAGTTGATTTTTTTTTCTTTGCTGTGAACAATGATACGAAAACAGAATCGTTTGATTCCAAAATTGCTTTCTCTTTATGCAGAATATATGCTGAATGTATATTATGTAGAAAGGACCTTGTTTTTAAAATGTAAGACATTCTTGTGCCCGTATGCCGAAGTAAGCATGTTCTGAATGTATAAATCTTTTTGAATGTATATATATGAAAAAAAAAGAAAATATGAATATGATAGCATGTAAAACCAAGTACTATCTTATACTACTGAAATGTGCATAATATGTGTATAATATGCCACTTATTTGTATATGTGTATGTTACTGATGTGTAAATGTGTATAATATGGCACTGATGCAGACTGTATCAGGAGGTCAAGACTTCGTCAGGCTATTTAGCCTTTAGTTTTTGCCTCCCGCAGGGATATTTTGTATTTTTTCTTTCCTGCAAATAAACAGTGTTTAATGTTCAATGCTCCAGACATTCTTGTGCCCGTATGCCGAAGTAAGCATGTTCTGAATGTATAAATCTTTTTGAATGTATATATATGAAAAAAAAGAAAATATGAATATGATAGCATGTAAAACCAAGTACTATCTTATACTACTGAAATGTGCATAATATGTGTATAATATGCCACTTATTTGTATATGTGTATGTTACTGATGTGTAAATGTGTATAATATGGCACTGATGCAGACTGTATCAGGAGGTCAAGACCTCGTCAGGCTATTTAGCCTTTAGTTTTTGCCTCCCGCAGGGATATTTTGTATTTTTTCTTTCCTGCAAATAAACAGTGTTCAATGTTCAATGCTCCAATCCTGGGGCTAGCGCCATTTTCAAGACGGCCGTCTTGAATCGCACAAGATTGATGCCTTTTCGCACAATAATCACGGAACGCGACACGTGGCAGCATTGTGTGTCTGGTTTTTTGCAGACTTGCCTATCGTCTCTCCATATAGATGATCCATACATTATCTCAAACTCGGAACTGATTGTGCAGTTCCTGCGTGATGAAAACCCTGTTGATTGTGACGCCGTAGGCATTGATGTCGAGGACCTTTTTTATTCTCTCCTCCATAATCACCTTTTGACCGCAGTAAAGGAATGCATTACATGTCACAACAATGAACTTGCCTTCATTGGTTTAAACGGTATGTCAGTTGAATCTTTCACAGAACTTTTGTTTTTTTACCTGGGGTCTTTATTTATTTCCTTCAAAGGTGAGACGTACCTGCAAAAGGAAGGTGTCTGTATTGGGTCTAGGGCGGCACCGGTGCTAAGTGATATTTTTCCAAGTATAGAGTCGATCGGGCGCTCCAACCGGTTTTACAAGCATCCGTAACCAGGGTCTTTCGTTTTGTAGATGACTACATTGTTTTGTTTTTTTCGTAAGGGAACTCAATATTTGTCGGCAGGTACTCTTAAGAGTTTTGAGTTTGGTCTTGGCCTAAAGTTTACTTCCGAATGCTTAAAGGACCATTGCATCCAATTTTTGGATCTACAGCAGCAGTTCTCGCCCACGCATGCCTGTTGGTTCTACGCCCCTAGGTCTATCGAACCTGTGTTGAACTACAAGTCGGGCCATACGCAACTGGTAAAAAATGCCATTGCACTCTCTTGCTTCAGTTCTGCGCTGAAAAAATCCTGCACTCATTTAGTTGAAACCAGTTTTTCTCGGCAGGTGCAAAAACTGAGTCAAGCTGGCTTCCCACGGGATGTATTGGTAAAGGTTTGCGAGAAGTTGATCAAGAAGATCAAAAAACGTCCCGTTGATGGTTGCAACTTGACAGAGAAGGCGCAGCGCAAAAAAAAAAATTGTTGTTCTTCCATATGTGCATGGTTTTACCCACCACCTAAAAGAGCTCGCATCACGATATGACGTCCAAGTGGTAATTTCTGCCAGGAACAAGCTATCCACTTTATATTCCGAGGTAGACCGACGTGTGGCGAATCGACAAATTGTGCAGCAGGATAAGTGCAATGTTAGTCATGTTCATAACTCTGTATCACCAGTGTTGTCTACTCCATACCCCTGTCTTGCAATCGTGTATACGTGGGCCAAACGGGACGATGTCTAAAAGTTAGACTTAGGGAACATTATAATTCTCTGAAAGGCCACTCTGGCCTTCATTTAGCAGCGCATTGTAAGAAATGTGGCTGCTCACCGCTCTTCAGTGACACTTCTGTGTTGTTCCCAACAAAAATCAAAGAGCGCGTGAACTTGTTGAGGCCGCGCACATTCATAAGCAATATGAGTCCTGCGTCAGTGTTCCCTCTGTTGCTTTACATGACAAAGAGTTATGTTATCTTGGTCCTGTATGACGGGCGTGTTATGGTTGATGTGCCCTAGGTTTTTGTTGATATGGGTCCCTCATGGCTTTTTCTCCTCCCCCTTTGCCCTTTCTTGTTTTTTATCATGTCCTTTATATTGCCTTGTTCTTGCAATAAAGCTTCAGTTGGTAGTCTGCGCCAGTTTGTACTTTCCTCTCCTCTTGTGTTACCGTCCGTTTTTTGCGCAGTTACATACTGGAAAATGTGGACTATCCGTGCTTAAATAATACACGTACACTATGCCCCTGTTTCACTTCGTAAAATGCACAGTTACCCATAGTTACCACAGTTACCCATAGAGAAATTTACTTCAAGTTTGATTGATGACAATGTCTCCTCAGCCCACTTCCACCAACATTCTGTAACGAGGTACGATGTAGCTACGAAAACCCTGATATGATCTACTGTCAAACGCCTTTGTGGCAAATCGCTTAGGACCTTCAAGATACCTCGTTATACAGTGCAATTCGTTGTAAAGGTAGTACACCGTGCCGCTCCCGATATGGTCAGGATGTGAGAACTCCGTTGTGGAGGCCACTTAGCTGCAGAGGCGTTCGTTGCAGAGGTGTTTGATGGTATATAGCCAACGTCGCGACGAAAACAGCCCCGATACGGATGCCGAAGCTCTGATCTCCATTTGCAGAACAGTACTTCCGTAAACTCTGGCGAGGCTAGGTATGTACAACAGACAAGACATGTTATGCTTGAAAACCTTTATTTTTAAGGATTCCCTCCAGTCACTACAAATCCGTGACCTGTTAATGTGATCATCCAAGTATCTTAGCGGTCATCTGAAATGCAATATACAAGAAATAATTACACAATTAATTCCGCTTTTTACCGTAAGAGGTAGTTAAAATATTTGAATAAAAGAATGGGTAAACTGTACATCTTGTAAGCAGGTACTTTAAATGTCAGGTGAAAGCCAACGACTGCTATTGCGATAAAGAACATTCCACACAAAGATACACCCAAGATGTATAAAAATTTGTCACGTGGAACGGTATGTGAAACTCACAAATTGGTTATGCGACTATAGGTTCGCAAAAATATGACGCGTCTTTCGAAGGCAACAGTGGCGCACGACGCAAAAACGGAAGAAATCTAGCAGATCCCACGCACTGTGGGAATCGATGTATAGTGCAAAGCACTCATCGAAGAGCTGCATACACAACGTTGTTTGGCTTTGAGAGAAATCAAGGTTTTTATGTCGTGACATGTTCACTATCGCACGTTCGTCATGCTTCATTGTCACGCACAATCATGCGTTCACAATCACGCACAGTGTTTGTCATGCACGCTATAGAGCACGGCGAAATATGCAGCATAAGAACATGTTTGTTCTGTTCTTTCCTTTCCGATAATGTGCTGGCTTTTTCACACAAAAAAAATCACAGCATATCCACGGAGTGAATGATGATGAGTGGGCGAAGCTGCGGAGGTTCATCGGTAAACCGTGAATCTTCCGTGAATTCTGCCCAGTACATCATCACCGACGTGAGATCGGGTGCGTTTATACTAAAGGTTCGATGAGAGTTATGACGACTTGCAGCTCACTTTAATTTTACATGTACGCTGTGAATTTTCATTGTTTAGAAAACCATTGCTTTAGAAAACATCTGGCGTCTTTCGTTAAGCAGCTGGCGTCTTTCCGTTTGGCTTTAGAAACATCTGGCGTCTTTTCGTTTTGCTTTTATAAAACATCTGGCGTCTTTGGTTGGTTTATTTCATCAATCAACGGCGTTTTGAACAAAAGGATCGCAAAGAAATAGCCAAATAGCTAAACAGCAATATATGTAATTAATGAAATGTGGGTAGATCAAACATGCTACGCCTCTACTTGTCGCCATCCATTTTAAATGAATCCCAATGCAAATAATTATGATCATCAAGAGGCCACTTTTGCTTACGATGACGGCATAAAAAATTGCGGGCAGTTTGCACTAAGTCGCGCACAGCTTGGCAGAGCGAAGCACGGACCCGTCGACGCTCGTATTCCCCGTCGACCGACACGTCTATAGTCGGATGCAACTTTAGAAGTCTGCGGCATTTCTCCTCAAAGGCTGATGCACACAATGCCTGCACCAATAGGCGCGCACTCCCGATTGACGTCATGAGCCGGACGTCCACCCCGCCTTCGGAGAGCATTGTCGATCGGATGAGCGGGTGTATTCCTTTAGTCGCGGAGGCAATCGGCTGCAGCGCTTCGGTCGTCTGGGTCTTTCAGGCGGTTCAGCACTTCCTTAGGGACGCTGGACTGGACAACCGGCTCTAGAAGCCGCCCGCCGCGCCCTCGGCCGTGGACACCACTCTCCTCTCCACTTCTCATCTTTATTTCCCTCTCACATTCCTCTACAGAAGCTGAGCCCTACTCCCAACTATAGGGTTGCAGAAATAGCGTCATTTCTTTTCCTCAACTTCTCCTCCTCCCCCTACCCTCCTCCTCCTCCTCCATTATGTGCCAAAACGACGATATGGCTATGGGGCGGGCCGTAGTGGGGCACTGCGCAATAATTTTTACTATGCGAAGTTGCTTAAACGTACATTTAATCTAAGCACATGAGCGTTGTTGCAGTTCGCCCCCATCGAAATGGGGCGGCCGCCGTGGCCAGTAATCATACCCGGGACCTTATCTGCTTACCATCGCTAACCGATAAGCTACAATGGCGGAAGACTGCATAGCGTGACAGCACTGCAGTGCTTCCATATCATGTCGCTTCTCACGTGGACATCGCGTGTGCATGCGATTGCCTCTTTTGCCGGTCTGCAATGAACACCAGTGATGATTCGCGTACACGCAAGACATGGGCAACACATGAAAATACTTGCAGGCACATAATTTTTCGTCTTCAACGTCGCACAGATTTCTTCGCAACATGACAAATGTATTTAAGAAACAATATGCAAATGTAACTCACAGCACTCGCAGCAGGAGAAGAGCACTTCATCTCCGTCGCATTCTACGGTATTACCTCCCCTATTCTTGCATTCATCTATTAAATAATCCTGATCTCTATCTCCGGGGTTTCGTACAACTGCAAGAAAAGAAATGGCGATCCCATCAGAAAAAATTCTAGTTCGGTAATTCTATCGAAGACGAATCCAGCACCAAACAACTGGCCCCTCTCTCTCTCAGTAATATCACAGTGCTTGAACATCGCGACAAACATGCACCAGGAGCCCAACAAGAAGGCAAGCGAGAGCTGAAGCTTTACGTAAAGCATACGAAGGGCAAGGAAGGGGAGACGTCCGCTACACAGACGCGGCAAAACACACCGATAGGGTGGTTCACGCTGTCAGCGTTATCAGCGGCAGGGAAAAAAGATGATGGCTGCTTTGGCTGTTTCTGTAAAAACTGCAGACATTGACTCGCGGAAGAAGCGGTGATAGCCCTGGCAGCCACAACGGGCAAACGAGTTAAAAATCACAATACGATCATCACGCACTCGCAAACAGCATGCAGAAACTACCCAATGGGTCGCATTCCTAAGAAGCACCGTATATCCTACAAAAGTTACAGCGACGTTTCACTTCGTTAACATGGGCGACAAGCAAGTGAGTATGTGCTATCCCATAGGACGTCTCCTTATGTTAACCAGGATGGTTTTGACTAGGGGTGTGCGAATATCAAATTTTTCGAATACGAATCGAATACGAATATCCACCTTCGAATATCGAATCGAATATCGAATATCAAAGGAAAAATGCCTCCACAGTAACAATATTTTATTTAACCTGTACTGAAAAAAAAAAAAACATTAACAGCCTGACTGGTAACACAACATACACTGCTATCTCCAGAACACAATGTCCAGGCTAGCACAATGCACATCACAACACAAGCATATGTCATGGCACAATGAAAGGAATGACTACATGTTATCATGAAGAAATATGAGTTGCTCCACATGATCAGGCAGCAGGCGCTCCCTTGTAACAGAGACAACCCCCCCCCCCTACCATTGAAAAGGCACGCTCGGTTGGAACAGAAGTGGCTGGTATAGGGAGTTACATGGGGCAAAGCTTTGCCAGAGTGGGGTATCTGAAGGTGCCTAGAGTCCGCCATCAGTCCCGTGGGTCACTGTCTTTCTTCAGAAGTGGTCCCGCATAGTGAACGAGTGGTAGTGCAGCACGTTACGGCCGCATAATATTGAAAATGTACGGTTACATGGTCGCCAACAGCGCTGCACGTCGGAGATGCACCAGCAATAAATCATACGTATTGGGGCGCTCGTCGCAGGCAGATATCGTGCCTCCGTGTACTTACGATGTTTATCGCTCCTCTCGGCAACATTTTTAGCGATACGAACGCAGCAGAAATGTGGAAGACGAGTTATTTTATGCATGATAATCGAATCGCATATTCGATTTTTTGAATATTCGAAATTATCGAATATTCGAAACTTTCCGAATACACGATTTTCGAATCGAATACGAATATTTCGAATGTAATATTCGACGAATATTCGAAACTTTCGAATATTCGCACACCCCTAGTTTTGACACACTTCACGACAGAGATCTGACAAATGGGGCATTTAGGCTTGCGCGTAGAAGTGGTTGACCCGTTGCCCCTTGACCCCAGCATTGGGAAATCAAATACTCGAGGTCATCGACTGAGATGTGTTCGTGTTTGCGTGTGCAACCAGACATAATGGTAGTTAGTGTAATTAGAACGCGAATGTTGTGTCCTCCTACCCGCGTTTTTGTTCTTCGCTCACAAGCGCCTCTTTTGCGACCGTTGCTTCGTCTTTCCGCTTCTCCCGCATTGCCATTAGGTGGCATTATACCTATGGGTACACACTCCGTGGCAGTGATTTGACAAGTGGGACACTTAGGCTTGCGCGTAAAAAGCAGGAAGCACTTCCAAGATTTGTACATTGTCTGAGCACATTAACACAAATATCTGGTGGGCGCGTGAGAGACAGAGAAAGAGAGAAGAAACATTTATTGAAATTTAGGTTGCACGTGGTTATTGTGGGTGGTGCCTCTGTTCCAGGGCCCCACTGGCTACAACAGCTCGCCGGGCCTGGTCGAGGGTCGCCAGTTGGCTTACCAATTCGAGTTCCGCGAGCTGCGCCTCCCTCGACCAGCTCAGGGAACTGTTGTCCGTTTAGCCGCTCACGCCACTGCCCGAGATCACCACCTCCGGGCTATCCCAACACGGTTCACCAGTCCCAGCTTGTCAATCCACACAAAGCACCCCGAAAAAAAAAGTATGCAAACATTTCATAGCAACTACAAAAGCGCTTACCCACGCCGCACCCCAAACTCACGGGAGAAGAAACAGCGTTGTTCGGGAAACTTCAAACCGGCACATTCTTTCACGGTACCACGATGCGCTCCACATATCTCGCAAGCTATACCGAAACAACTGTACTTTCTGCCCTGCAACCAATACCATCCACCATACAATACAGTGGTATGGGTCGGTCAGTCGGTCGGTCAAGCTTTATTAAACTGTCCTGAGAGACGCGACTAGCGCGCAGTGGGCTCCTCCCATGTTGGCACAGGCAGGCTAAGCCTGACCGCCGCATCGTGGGTTCTCTGGAATGAGTGCAACAAATCAATACCCCACATCACGGAACCAAACGCCCAGCAGTGAAAGGCCCAGCTGACAAAATCAAGCTATGAAGACCAGCAGCATTTGGTGACTAGGGCCAACCCATCGGCTCAGACCCGCGGTATCCTGGACTACGTACGCCGCCCACCTTGGACGACTCTGCCATCGGATCTCTCTGTCTCTTTAAAGTACATTCCGCCTCCTTTTTTAGGACTCCTGCTTTTCTATTCAAACTTTCAGTTACCTTGTACTTGGCTGCCAACTTTATCTTTTCCTCCTTTCCCTCGCACTCGCTCTTTAGATACAAGTAGTCGTGCACTCTAGCTTGCTGTTGCTTTTCATTGATATTGCTAATCAAGGCTTTCTTCAAAACTAATTTTGCTCTGCGCTTCTCTTCCCTCCAAACAAGGCCCATGTCACCTTGCACTACATCATTTATGAATTTTCTGTGGGCTCCCAATAACAATAAGGCTTAGTGAGCTGTGGCTACAGCTAGAGCTCCCGACCCCAACAAGGCCTCAAATTTCAAGTACTGCACGGCGTGCTAGCTCTGGTATCATCACTCCTTCCCAAATTCCACGCACCACTTCTTCCATATTGCAACTCTTATATCAGTGGGGCAAAAAAGAATTTCTTTATTTCTTTCGTTGGTTCGGGAAAGGGGGCAGGCGTGTGCGTGCGTGCGTTTCCCCCGGAGATGCCAAGGTATGGAAAACCAGCCAAGTAACGGCTGGGTTGTAGCGCCAGGGTCGAAGGAATGCGTGGGAGAACGTATTCGGTGTGGTTCACGCTCGGACACAGCCGCCGAGGAATGCACACAGAGGGAAGACCTGTGCAGGGCGTTCCCCTTCCTCCTTTTCGGGGAATGCCGTCCTGGTCACAACAACCTTCAGGCCTTTCACATGCTCGGATTAAATGCTTTCCTTCACATAGACGAGATCATCTCAAAACATACGTGTTTGCATAAGGTTGTGCCGCTCATGTTCAGTTCATGTACACGTTTTGGGTTACTAGACCATGTGTCTTTGACTAGCATTACATGTAAAATAATGACGACATTATGTGTAATTGTACTAAGGCACATCTTGTTAGCGTAATTTATTAAATTCAAACCAACGTGGACTTGGGCAAGGTTTTTCCTGTTCTACACAGCTTGTTCAATGCACAAACGATCTGGGCCTAACAATAGACAAAAAGCAGGTAATTGGCCGCACCTTTCTCGATTTTCGGAAGGCGTTTGACGTTGTGGCTCTCGACTTACCCATCAGTAAACTACGCGTCTATAAATTAAACGTAAGGGTAATTGCATGGATAACTGAATGTATTTCACATAGACCACAGTGTGTGTTTCTCAACGACATCTCCTCTAATCTTCCTGCAGTGACCTCTGGAGTGCCTCAAGGCTCTGACTTGGGGCGCGTTCCATATTTATTATATGTCAGTGATATTACTAAAGGTATTACGTCAACTTTCAGGATGTTTGCAGACGACTGTGGTATGCATAGGGTTACTGATAATGATTCTGCTTTTTATTCTTTTCAGAGTGACCTAGATAAAGTTTCATCTTGGTGCGCGAAATGGGAAATGACACTCAATGTTTCAAAATGTTTCAACATCACCTTTACAAGGAAATATTCGTATAAATCATACGCGCATAAATTAAATTGCGTAAATTTTCGTAAGGTTAAGGAATGCAAATACTTAGGAGTTATATTTACTTTCCACCTAAGGTGGACCGTGGAACCGGCATGTACAAAAGATAAGAATAAAGGCAGCACGTAAGCTGGGCTTCTTACGCCGAAATTTTGACCAGTTACTTAGTAAACTTAGGGAACAGCTATATTTTACTAACGTACGTTCGGTACATGAGTACGCGTGTGTTTTCTGGGATCCTTATACCCGTGAGCAAGCAGACTTACTTGTAAAAGTAAAGACTAGAGCAGTCCCGATTTGTATCGGGAAATTATGATAAAAATAGTAGCGCTATTGGAAGTAAAAAAACTTCAATGGAAGAATCTAACAGACAGAGGAAAGAGGCTTCGACTAAAATTATTCCGTACTATGTATATTATTCTTAAACAGGAATTGAGAGAGAGAAGTATATTAAACCACCATCGTACATCGCACGTAGAAGGGAACACAGTTTGAAAATTTATGAACTTCCTTTTAAGGGTAATGTCTTGCGGTAATAATTTTATTTTGCCGAACCACAAAGGACTGGAATGTTCTTTCGTCATATATTGTATGTCAAATGATGAATTTTGCCGAGCTTTTTGTGCTGATATTGAATTGAAATTTGTGTAGAGATTTACACCACCCCTCTGCTGTAATGACTTCAAAGGAGATGAAGGTACGAAATAAATAAATAAATAAATAAATAAATAAATAAATAAATAAATAAATATTAACGGAACTTTCGACTGCCTTAGTGCATTGCATTACGGAGGAATCTACATTCTTTTTTCGCAAGGTATTCAGCAGCTTGTCTAACTGAAGTTAAACGTTCATTTGCTCTGTTTTGAGTATAATGCCCGAAAACTAGGCTTACGGCAAAAGCGAGCACATTTCTTTATCAGAATGACACGCAGACTAAAGCTTTATCTGAACAAGACTTTAAAGTAGCTGTAATTTCGCGCATAATATACCTGAATAGCAAAAAAACAAGCCGACATTTCCATATGAATAAAATTTAGTCGGCGTTATTTCTTCAAAGCACATATACCTCAATAAAAAGTAAAATTATCAGAAATTATAAATACTTTATTTGCTAAGTTGTAACAAGCACAAATGCATTATTTCATTAAATGTGTAAGTAGGAGGTCTTGACACGTGTCTCGAGCTTTGCATATCTAAAGTGCATAAGAAAAAATTCAGTGCAAGCAAATACTTACAGCACTTGTAGATGAATACACGAGTTTTTAAAAAAAGCGTGGCCCTTACTTGACCAGATGGGCACACAACATCCTTATAGGTGCTTTTGCAGAACTTGTAGTGGCCGTAAATCACTGAAAAAAATTTGATTCTATATTACGATCTTCCCTTAGCCCAACTTTTTGCTGCTTAACTGCGTGCCTATATGTCAAGTGGAAATTGCTCTTAGATTTAGTGACATATTAAATAGCGATGTATTCACAAAAAGACTCGCGTATATTCAAATAAAGTCGCCAGCACAAAAATGCCTTAAAGAGAATGCCAACGCCACATCTTTCGGCCCGTTGCAAGTCATGTGGGTGTAACCCTTCTTTCAATAACACAGTCCTTATATTGAAGGTCAAGCATACAATGGGCTCGTGAACTCGTGGAAGCATTCTTCATCAAAATGATGGGTGATGGTTGCATGTCTGAACCTTCTGTTTGTTTGCTAGATTGCGAAGTACGCATGCTTAGTAATTTCTTTCACAAACCTAAAATTCCTGCGCAAGCATGGGTGTTGGTTTTTCGCGTGTTCAGTTTTGTTTCAATAAACTTCAGTTGTTAGACCGCTCGTCCTGTGTCCTTCTCGTCTTGTGTCTCCGTCGTGTCCGCGCTGGTTTTCCAAACATGAATCAAATAAAGGTATTTAGTGAGAATCATCGTCATCATCATTAGCCTGTCCTATGTCCACTGCAGGACAAAGGCCTTTTTCAGTGATCTCCAACTGACCCTGTCCTGCGCGAGCTGATTCCATTTTACGCCTCCGAATTTCTTGATTTGGTCACTCCACCTAACCCTTGGCCGCCTCCGTCCGCGCTTTCTATCTTGTGGTTCCATCTGTTGCCTGTCCTTCTCATACCGTGGCCTGCCCAAGTCCATTATTTCCTTTTAATATATTAAAAGTATCTATTGGGATATCGCCTACTACCCCTGTTTGTTCTCTGATCCACTCCGCTGTCTTCATGTATCCTAACTCTTTCGTGACCGCGCCTATATAGAACGTGGGTCACCGGTGACCCGAACGCGCCGCGCGAGAATGTAAAAATACAGGCGCTCCTAGCAACTAATTGCACCATCTAGCATATTCTGTAAGCACTAATGTTGCGTTTCCTGCGTAGTTAGTTTTTTTCCCGAGCGGCGGCGATTTTTAACAGCGACTCAAAGATAGCGGTTCGCTTGGTTCGTTCGCGAAAATGGCAGACGATCCGGAAACGAGACCCTCTCAGAAATGTTGTTCCTTGTACGATTCTGTTGCGTCTACAAGCAATTTTTCTGCCGTTTCTAGCAGAAGTGACTCTTGAGGATGATGTCAAATCACGAAAATATAGTTTGGATGATAAAAACCATAGAACGAGCCCGGATCGTAGTCAGGTGTTGATCAGTGCGTTACGCTTTCTGGCACATCGATATTTTAGTCCGATCGAAATGTCGTGAGGATGTTAGCACTATTATGTCTTCTATTTGTAGTGTCTCAACAGCATATGGTGAAGATTTGGCGACATCACCTTCAGCCAGCAGAGACTAATGTTCAGGCCAGGAAGGGTACCCGGCCGTGTACTCAGAGTAGTGTTGCGCAGTAAAGCGATATGTGTAAAAAGGAAAATCGGCATTTTGGGCATCTTTCTCACAGCGAAAGTAATAAGGAGGATTTGCGTTACCCATAAAAAAAGTTAACGCTTTACCGTTATCGTTACGGAAAAAAAAGTAACGGATGTTACTTCTGCCGTTACCCTATAGTCATAAATCTTAATCAGCGCGTATATAGCCTCAAGAACCTACAATATCTACTTTATAGAACTCGTATGTATATGTCACACTAAAGTTGCCGCCCAAACAAAAATTTTACCCGAAATACTGATTAAATGAGAACAATTTGCACAAATCTGCCGTATCTTCGCAGTACTATAGTCGCATTAAGTTGCCTGTATAGTTACATGTTATGGCTTCCAACTCTGTGGCACATGGGGAAGCTATTTTTCGGAATGGGTCATTAAACACAAACTGACCGATTTCATCATCAACGCTCTCCGCAATGAAAACATCACTGAACAAACTTGCAGTAATTATGACGGCGTGCTTCTACTACCAAAATAAATGCGGAAATTTTGGTAGTAATAAAGGGATGCTTAAACGGCAGGAATCTGGGGAAAATTATTTGCGCACGTAAACAAGTTTTTTTTTTCAATTCGACCTGTGTAATTGCCGCAAATATTGCGACAGCGTATGTGAAAGTGTTCAAGGTCAGCCTCGCTTGCTCAGGAGTTCAGTAACCAGAAACGTAGGCGCAGTTGCAAATAGCAAGACGCAAAACTAAATTTGAATACGAAGGTTTTAAAGAGTGCTAGAGTACTGCAGGGACAGTTTTCTAATGCAACTACAAACCGCTGAGTATAAGCAACAGCTAGCTGTGTTTCAAATATTTAATCGTGCAGCCTGACTCACTTGTTAGCGAATACGTCCGCACCTACGCTAAATAGGAGCTTGATGGACGCACTATGTGGTACTCCTGTGTTCACTTTAAGGAAGAGCTGGTGAACGCGCGGAAAGTTTTCCTTGAGCCCGCTCATGGCGACGCTATGCGGTATCAAAGGTACCGAGACAGTCGCTCATCTTTAGTAGTCGATTACGTTCAAAAGGCATTTCCGAAGAAGTCATCCTCCTTTGCGCTGGAGATCACACCGAGTCTTAGTGTCCACAAGCCGAGCAGGTTTCGACAGCTCGCTTTTGACGGTTACGAGGAACTTGAACTTCGATATCAAGGTAGCCGAAACTATCCATTTATTAAATTTCTGCAATTTGCTCCCCATTGCAATTTCGCCCGCACAATAAAGGACCCCGCGCAGGGTCGCTTTGTAAACGCTTGGCGGGCCGACAGCAGTCTGCCGCAGCGAAAAAATAACGTCTGGGCGAGGTCTGAGAAAGGCGCTCCTACAAGACGACTGAATTTTGTGTAAGACTGCGAGGATAATTGGAATTCAGGGTAACGAGTAACGTGACACCTCGCATTACTGAAAAATGGTAACGAAAGTACGTTACCCGTTACAGTTCCGAAATAGTAACGAGTACGTTACTAAGTCACTGAAAAAAGTAACGCGTTACCAGTAACGCGTTACCGCCAACACTGCACAATACATTACGCACTCCACGTTAAATTCAGCAAAAAGCCAAAACTATCGGCAACACTACCTAAACGCTTTGCTACGTTTTCGAATGCCAACTGGTCTCCGCCGAAGAGAAGCCACTCTGCTACGCCGGCTATAGCCAAGTGTGGCTTTCACAAAGTCATTTTCTTTTAGTATAAAAATGACCGACAGCACTCTTTGTCACGTCTGTGGTATCGAGGAGACTTTAATGCACATCATCTGCGACTGTCCTCGCTACACTGAGCAGAGACGATCATTCGCAATAGCTATAGTTCATTTGACCACAGACCGATGTCGCTAGCAGCTATCCTCGAATGTCATTCTGAAAAGTCATCGAGAATTAAGGTGACGAAGGCAAAGGCATTGTTCAATTTTTTAAGGACAACAGACTTGCATGGGCGGCTATAGAATTGACATTGTAATCGCTTACAAAAAAGTACAACTCTCGCTGCAGAAGCTCTCCTATCCATGTTATAATCTAAATCAGAACACAAATGCTTTCACTGAAGACTAAAAGAGGACGTATACTTACGTGCATTCGCAAAAGCGGCAAATCCGATCAGAAAGAAGAAAAGAGCAAGGGGATGTTTGAAACTCACGGCTGAAAAATAACAGCGACACATTGATTGTTTTGTGATTATCGGCGACGCTAATTTGTGCATCCTGTATTTTAGGACGCTCCTGAAAGAACAAGGACTCAGTGAGGCACACAGAAAACCACAAACGGAAGCGCTTGTGCTGTGTGCCTTACTGTGTCCTTATGTTTTTTTTTCAAGCTCAGCCAAAAATACAGTATGCTATTCCAACTACACTCTAAGAAAAAAAAAAGAGTCAATAGAAAGTCATGCAACCGTGACTCTCTTCGCGTGTTCATTTGACTCCTTTTGGAATGTACAGGCAGAGAAAGAGAGTTAGCATTTCGGCAGGAGTCACTGGACTCTCCTGAAGCGCGTTTCAATTGGCTTCCGTCTTCCGTGATGAAGGCGCCGCCGTATACGCCATACATATCGCGCGCTTGCCCTTTGGTGCCGTTGTGGCGCGTTGGCTCGCCTTGCGCTCGCCGACGGAGCAGCGGTGGCGCGCCGCTTCCGCCTCCTCTTTCAGTCTCCTCGTCTATTGGAATGCGTTGCGTGGTTGCGTTGCTTGCGCGGATTGCATGTCTTTAAGTTTTGTGGTCGAGGAAACATGCGCATCTTCGGTAATGTTGACGTCGGCTCCGTGCAAGAAGTGACGCTTGGAGGGTGGAATATTCATCAAGCTGTGGACACGGACAACGAGCTCCAGTTAACGGTGAGTGTACTGCTTTCGTAGGCACTAATTATACAGCTTTAGCTGGGCGTTTGCAGCAGCTCTGCGGAAGTTATCTGCCAGCCATTTCCAACAGCAGCCTGTGTCCGCGGGGCTGCTGCGGATGCCCAACTAAAGCTGTCAGTTAACGATTTGCCACCGTTATGCGCGTTGCTGTACAAGCTCCCATAAAGCGAGCGATGCAAACAATTATCAAGGGTAATTTTTTCCTGATCGCGCGTTGTGTGTGCACTGCTGAAGGTGCAAGATGTCGTTTTGAGATGCACTTTAGTCTACTTCATAACATTTCCATCGACCTTGAGTGTGCAGGGTGCTTCCGCGCGTGGGAACGTGAAAAAAAAGCCTGTGTATAGAACGCTCAGACGCTCTCTATATAATGGTTTTTGTTGGCTTAAAGACAGTATCTTGAGGCGCAGATATAGTACGGTGCTTCCAGAACGTACGCGGTAGCCACTTAAGTTGGACGTACGCCTCGCCGGTAAAGTGAAAAAGCTCGAGACTTTCGGCGGCGCGCGTTGTTGCGGCCGCCGCCGTGCACTCTTTTCCCTCGTTTCTGTTTGCTGTTTTCGTGGTTTGCATACGCTGCGATGACGTTCGGCGCTATAACAGAATCGAGTGAGTGTACGTGATTGTGGGAGCTATGTGCGGTAATTCCAGCATATGGCATGTCTGATCTCAACGTAGACGGCGTCCGCACGCGCTGGGTGTCGTTCGGGCCCTCGTACTCGCATGTGTTTGAGTATTTAAGGATGGATTACGTTTGTAAAACATGCGGTCAGTAAACGCTCACGGCGTGCCCCTGACTGCCGGAGGATGTGCTTGGGTGTCGGGATATGCCAGCGCGAAGCCGTGTTTATTCTGAAACCAAATTTTGAAGCGATTTCTCAGAAAAGAAGTGCTTTCATTTGTGTATAGCCAGTGTCTATATTGCGGGACGAGGTTCCCGCTGCCTTTTACGTGAATATTTGTTTCCGTTGCGAAATTATTTTGAACGAAACACTCGTGGCTGATGTGTGTATACAGTAACTGTTTGTTGAACAAAGGGTGGTTTTAAATACAAATAATCAGTGTGTATGTTTAGGTTATTCCCACAATCCCGGATCACTTCTCCCGCCTCTTCACTCCATGCAGTTGACAGCCACACTCGGGGAAACGAAGGTGTCGCTACGGTCTGGCGCCTCACCACACGTGATAGGCAAATCAACAGCGGCGTTCGCCCTGTCAACGAGGCAGTCGGCCCTACATTTCCTTTGGTTGGACAAGACGACGTAGGAAAAGAGTTGAGTGGCACCCACGCAAAGGAGCCTAAACAAATTTTGTTTGTCGTTTAACAGAGGCTCACACCGTCTTGTGCTGCAAGTTTGTCGCCAAGTGACGTGTAACAAAAGCTACTATTTGAAAGTTGTGTTTTACACGATAACGGCAAAAAAACTTGGTTCCTTACCATGCAAGTTTGCATTTCTTGTTTTGTTGTGAGCCTTCATTATGTCTGTGTGAACCACCTATTGCGCAAGTTTTGCAAACCTTTACTGCAATTTCATTTTCTCATCATAATATCACGTTCTGCTTTTCAGATACCGTTTTTTATGGTGCTCACGCTGAACAGGAGCGACAACCTAGCAAGTCACAAGTCTGATGCCTCCAGCCATCACCACTTTTTGATTTATTCTGAATAATAAGGAGTAACTATGGAAACATCATGCCGATTTCTGCAGTTTATTTTGCACCATATGACACTATGCACATCACTGTCACACATTTTAGTTGACTATATTCATACAAGCATGTAAATGTGGAATACCTCAACTTCCTAATTGGAAATCACAGACCATCTTTTCGCGCTTTCTATATTACTGTGCTGGAAATTGCGTGTTGTTTTGAAGAGTTTCAATAAAATAATGTTAAAATTGAACTATTCTTTTTTTGCAGTCGCTGGGCAGAACGGCAAGTATTATTGGACTTGCTTAAAATGAATACTTCACTATATTCAACAGCAGTCGCGCAAAACTAGAGCAAGGGTCACATGAGTAGCTTAAAATACTCGTGGAGTCACTTGACGCTTCGGTGTGTGTCATTTGACCTACGTAGGAGTGTTACCGATCGTCTGACTCCCTCATAAGTGGTAGCATGATCCTTCGGATAAGAGTCCTTTCACTTTTCCTAGAGGGTCAGGGAACTTGCCTAGAGCGCGCCGACTTTGACCCACCAAGAGAGTCACCGCGACTCTTTAAAAGAGCGTCGTATACGTGCCAAGTCAGAACTCTCCGAAAAGAGTCACACGTACTCTTTTTTTTTCTTAGAGTGTACACTGTCTAACGAGCCTTTATAGTCCGACGCCGCAATCTGTTGTCCTCAACAGGCTACTTTTCAACCTGCGCTATAGTGGAGTGCATCACCTGACCCCTCTTGGGGCAACGTTTATGTACGACATGCTTTCCTGCGGCACTCTCAGCCCCATAGGCACGCGAAACAAATGGAACTCACTCATAATCACTCAAGAAATATGTGTTATTAGCGAAGCTCTTTAAGGTTCAGGTAAATCCCTAGAGGGGATCGTTGTCCGCACTTTCTAGCCCAGCTGCGAGAGCGAGGCCTGACGAGAGGGAGAGCATGAGCAAAAAGAAGTGGGTGAGAGGGAAGCCTAGTGCAGCGAATTGAGCCTAGTAGCAACACTAGGCTAGTGTTGCTACAACAGCCTAGTGTTGCAACAGCCTAGTGTTGCTAGTAGAGAAAGGACAGTGACGTGGAGAGGGTGAAACTTCGTAGAGAGAAGGAGAGCAAAGGCGAAGCTATGGCGGGAGCGGGGCATGTGGTGTGGAGAGGAGGAGAGAGCAGGAGCGTGATTGGCTGTGCCGGTGAAAGGAGTCGACCAATGGTAGCGCGCACGAGCACAGGTGGTGCTGGTGAAAGAGGAGGAAAGGCGTGCCGAGCGGTTGGCGAAAGCGGAGGAAAGGTACGCTGATGCCACCAGCTACGTTGTTTAATCAGCCTTCGCGACATTAAGTTAGTTGAAGCTGCGCATAATGTTTTTCGCTTAGGATTCAATCGGACTCAGGCTCACCAAAACTTTCCTGAACCGGACTTACTCGGGCTCAGACTCACCTAAATTTTAGCGTACAAGACTCACTCGGGCTCAGACAAAACGTTTTGTCTACCAGACTCACTCGGATGCACTCGCCAAATACAAGTCCGCCGGGCTCACTCGGACTCAGAGTCATCAGACTCACAGCTCGATCTGAGCTCGAGTGAGTCGACCCATGAGTGAGGTTGCAGACCTATTCTCAGCCTCCCGAGTACATTTAACACGGTCATTGCCTTCACACGGATTTAAGAGGGACAGCCAAATTGACAACGTTGGTTTTCAACTGAGACCGCGTATATATGGCTGCCAGATCTGCAGTGTGATGGCAAGGATACGCCAAGGACGACGACAAGCGGAACAACCGCGTCAGCCCTCAAATAAACCTGTTGGTTCTTGTATTCCGACGTGGCTACATATACATCTCGCCTTTCGCCACAGAGTCATCGCTTTGTACAGTGACCTCGCTATCAATGTCCAATTCTTCGCCAGCATCTCGCTGGCTTGTCGCTTCGCCAACGTGTCGCTGTGCTTGGACAGCTCACACAGTTTTCAAACTTTACTACAGTAGGTTACAGCCTAGGAATAAATGTAAGCTCCGGCCACAGCCGTCGCGATCCAGCCCAGAGAAAACTTGCATAAGTATTCCGAGCAATTGCATTTGCTCATTTCCATGACGTCAAACACGTTTCGCGTATTTCAGGTAAGTGGTTTTCCCATACAGACATGTTCGTGTCGCTGGGTTTCGGTCAAAATACTTCAACTCCCTGGCTAAATCCAGCAGAGGCACCGACATCACTGCTCAAGTAGTAGTAGTAGTAGTAGTAGTAGTAGTAGTAGTAGTAGTAGTAGTAGTAGTAGTAGAAGTAGCAGTAGTAGTAGTAGTAGTAGTAGTAGTAGGAAAACTTTATTATGTACAGAAACCAGACAGGCTACAAAACCAGTGCCCCGCAGGGAACATAGGGGTGGAAAGAGGATACAACAATTTAAGTAGGGACGACTAACTTTTAATTATTAATATCCATTAGCAACGCAAAAATACTTATGGCAACAATGGTAACTACCTAGCACGACTCTCTTGAACAGATGAATGGCAAGCGCGCAGCACTTTTGAAGGTAGAGGTTGTATTAATTCTTACGTTGTAGCTGACTGTCTATAGAGTTCTACATGTTGGCGCGACGCAGCTGGCGACGCAATTGTGTATAAAGATATGTGCCCCTGAGGCCACTTTGCATACGTCCCATTGCGTCCCGTTGTTACGTGTCGCCACTTAGTGTCCCTGGAGTCGCCAAGCACGTTCCACTGTTGCATTAATCTCTTTCACGCCAGCCATGGGCCAGTGGATATCACAACAAATGACAACTTCGTTTTGACGTAGAACGCGTTTCACGTAGATATCAAGGTAAGTTGAGTCTATTTGGATTTTACACAAGTTATCCCTTTTACGACGGTATCATACGAGGCATTTGGAAGGCCAAGGACAGCATGGGGTTACATACAACGTCTGTTCGAGGGCTGTAGGTACCATATATTACCACAACGGCTTAAAATATGGCTTCGTACAGCCTGACTAACGTCATCAGGACATGACCAATCCGCTTTGGAAAAAGTTGAAGGCAACGTTCTTATCCAACGAGCCAAATTCTCGCTACTGGCCGCCAAAGTTTAGGTGGGGATAATGTATACCCTGAAATCCTGGACAAAAACTTGGAGGACGCTTGAGCCTCACCTTCAAGAGTAGAACGAGATGGCGTAAACAGGATCCGTGCGCAACACCTCCTCAATTGCTAGCCTGGCTTCGGTTCTCGGTGAATGCCTCAAAAGTGCCGCATGAAGATGAACGTCTGTGCGCGTAACATTGGCCGTTTCAAACTATCCTAGAATGCCTACTGCAAGTACAGTTGCGAAGTGCCCACTGCGCTACATTCTTCCTTTTCCGAATCACCGAAGGGCGCGTCCGTAAGGCAACACGCGAACGTACGCAGCTGTTCACTTTCTTGACGCTTTTGCTGCTGATGATGATTAAATATACCTGAGCGCTTTGTAATGGGTGGGCCTTTAAAACCCCCACTCGTTACGCAGTTGACATGTTTTGACGCCTGCCGCGATTCTACACTTCAGCCACGCAATATTACATGCGTTAAGCAGGCTCCTCCCACTAAGTGACATTCATATAGTGGTTTTTTTTTTTTTTTCGAAGTAGTTTCAGGCAATGGCGTGGCCCTGTGGTAGAACACCTGCTTGCCACGCAGAAGGCCTGGGTTCGATTCTCACTCGAACCGAAAATTCTTTATTATTTATTTGTATCTTTCCCGATTTTTCGCTAATAGGCAACGCTAATACTTCGCTCACAACCAACGACACCGACACCAGAATTTCTGCTAAACGAGCTCTTTAACGCTATCGCGTCAAAATAACCTTGGCTCTCTCTTGCTCTAGATGTATACCGGCGTTAAAAGGGTCGGAACTCGAGCTTGTTGGTATGGCTGCTTACGGAAGGTACCACGACAAATAAGAGGACGAGTAAACAGCAATATCCAAAGATCAGCGCCTTTTTATTTTTCGCACTGGTTCCGTAGTAATGTATGACTGCTTCTAAATGAACCATGCAGAACTAGTGAGCTAATATAGACAAGCGTACTTACCCATATTTCCTGCACAACTTCAGCTATACCTTTGGATCTGCGGGTTCCTACGTACGCTTGAATAGATCGACGATGAACCTCAATTCATCACAATATCGACGTCGAATACGAACTAAAATACAATAAACTAGAATTTAGCTACAGCAACATGTTTATTCATCAGAACTGTGTTTTCGTTAAAGCTTCGCAGAAGGGAAAACAGGGCTGAATTTTTCGACGAACACAAAGGAAAACAGACGACTTCTGTCGTCGTCTGTCTTCCTTTGTGTTCGTCTAGATTTCAGCACTGTTTTCCCTTCTGTGCATAATGAACCAACTTGCCGAAGCCTTAACCCTAGCAATCGTTAAAGCTATGATGCGCTTATTCGTTCGTCAACTATTTCATACGTCTTAGCGGTTGATCGGTTGGTTAGTTTAGGGGTTTAATGACGAGACGCAACTCATGCTACGTGAGTCGCCGTAGCGGAGGCTTCCGGATCACTTCGAGCGCCTGGTGTTCTGGGACGGGCACTGACATCGCACAGTACACTGGCTTCTAGCTAATAGACATCACGTAGCGCGAAAAAGACACAACGGACACACAGAACCACAAACCATAGGCGCTACGAACAACCTTAATATAAATTCAAGGTACACAGAATATATATGCGTTCCAAACGCGCAAGCGCAAACGTGACATCCGGCAGGCTACAGGGGGCGCTAGGCAGAATACACAACAGTACGACTGAAAAACGCATGTTCCGCGGCAAACAGGACAACAGACGTCTAACTAACGCAATCACTACCACTTTCCTTGATAAAAAACGCTTCTAAGAGTTCTCGTGCCGTTCTATCTCTACTACTACCCAGGATCTTGACATCGTGAAACCTTGGGGCCAGGTTGTCGGAATGAAACGAAAATCAAAAACGGAAAACGAAAAAAAAAAAAAAAACGATATTTTTGACCGGAACGAAAACGTAACCGAAACTTTATGTATTATATCGTTCCGGAGTGAAATCAAAATTTTTTCAATCGTTTTTCGGTTCACGAGAAAATTTGGCAATCCAGAACAACTGAGGTCATGCAACGTGAGCAGTTATGCATATATCAGGGTACAGTATAAGCGCGTACCTAAGCAGGAATTCCAAAGCAAAGATATGTTCAAATTGTGCGAAAAACGAACAGTGGCAACCAGATATGTTTATATTAACGCATGTCGACTTTTGCGTGCCTGTTACGCAGGCCAGGGTGGAGAGGGCATTCTCGGCGCTTAAGTTTGTTATTCGCCGCGAGATCGGGCTACAGGTGGCAGCACCGTCTCCGCGCTAGTGTGGATAGGCGGTTGTCGGCGCGTATACAAACGTGCACAACAGCGCTTCGTTGTGAGCGATGTCACCCGATTTCCGGCAAACAAAATGCGTTGACCGCAGCTTTGTGGTAATATGTGCGCTCTTCATTCTCGAATTAATGCACGAAGCACGCCGAACGTTACAATTACTTGTGAGAGAAGCGCATTCTGCCAACGGACGGGTTGCCCGCCTTCGGCGATAGTCGGCATTTTTGCAATGGGTGACGTTTTCTTGTTCTTTTATTTGTACATGTTTAGTTTGTGTTCCACCCACTACACACTGCTGTATTGCGTGACTGAATTAACTATTTACTTCTTGTTCATTTGGATGCCCCTCAACAAAAAGAAAGCCCGTATTCCTGCACGATGAGTTGAAATAGCACTTTGTGCACTGCGTGCTCAAATATTCATTCGCATTTCTTATTCAGTTCTCCATGAAATATAGGACAGTTGATAGGCTTGCCGAGGAAAGCTACGTGGCTGATAGCGCTTTAGCGCTACGGAGACGTTTAACACGCACACGCTTGTTTTTATTCCAGTAACATTACACAAAGGTAACTGTACAGCACGGAAATTTCTTCGATTGATTACTTACACGACAGTAATGGAACAAAGGTCCGGTTGTTTCACGGGACCAAAGTACGTTTTTTCATACGAATAATGTCCGCTGCCTTCCGTCAATCTAAAGAATGCAGCACAAACGCTCAAGATAATGTAAAAAAATTGATACAGTCACATCGCGCAATACCAATTTTGGTGGATATCAATCTAGCGAAACGGCCGCGAGCGCACCATGAGCGTGCCATGTAAATCATGTCGTACATGACACGCATGTCATGATTTTCATGTTACCACCTCTAATTTACGTTCGTCATACAGTCGCGTCGCGCAATACCAATTTTGGTGTATATCAAGCCAGCGAAACGGCCGCAATTGCACCATGAGCGTGGCATGTAAATCATGACACATGACATGCATGTCATGGTTTTCATGTTACCACCTGTTATTCATGTTCTTCATACAGTCACATCGCGCAATACCAATTTTGGTGTTAGGGTTGCCACCTGCCCGGTTTTGGACCGGCGGGGCCGGTTTTTCAGACAAGGGGCCGGTCGCCGGTCCGCATATAAGACCGGCCGTCATTGGCCGGTTTTTTGCTCATTGTATACCGAGTATTCTTTTTTTTACTCTTCTCCGTGTTGACCGCATGTGTTGACTGAGGAATTCCACCTGCGCGGTCGGGGACTGACCTCGCAGGTGGAAAGAAAAGATGGGGGAAATGTGACACCTGCGTCGCCGCAACGACACGGCATGTCGATCCCCTACATCGCCGGTGCACTGAGAAAGGCATGGGCCGACGTCGCCCACAAGCCATCCACCACCATCGGTAGCTTGAACCCTCGGCCCAAAGATAGCGCACCTGTGGAAAGAGCTCAGGGCGTCGTGTACCGGATCGCGTGTGCCGACTGCCCCGCTTCCTACTTTGGGGAAACCAAGAACTTCCACGAAAGAATGCGGTAGCACAAGAATAACCTCCGTCAGTTGAACCGAGAACGGAGCGCAGTAGCAGGACACTTCGAGCGGTTTGACCTAAAGTCAACAGGGAAAAATCTAGGGACTTTAGTTTGACCAATATCCGTCCCGACGACGCGGTGACTGGCAAAAGAAAGGAACCCTAGCCGGCGGCTCCTCCTCGAATCCTGGCACATTCAGCAGACAACAGGAAAAACCGACTGCCCTCCCTCTCCTGCCACCGATCGTTGGAAGATAGCGAAAATCAGTATCAGTAGTTAGTTACGTGCTTCCTTTGCTTGCATCATGAGCACGGATTCTCCGCCTTTGAAAAAGCGAAAAATACGTTAATGCACGTTCCGGAAGGAGCGGAGATCTGAACCCAAGTACGAGAGCTGGCTCCTGCCCACTGTGTGCTGCTTTTGTTTGTGCATTGGGTTTATTTGGCTCAATGAAAGCAATGTTACATTAAATGTCACTGTGCATACCGAAGAATTGACATAGCGTCTATTGTTCAACATTATGTTAATCTCCTGTTAACGCCCCCCCCCCCCCCCTCCCGTCGAAGGACCGTTTTTTTTGTCGGTAAAAGGTGGCAACCCTATTTGGTGTATATCAACCCAGCGAGACGGCCGCGAGTGCGTCATGAGCGTGGCATGTACATCATGACGTGCATGACACGCGTGTCATGATTTTCATGTTACCACGTGTCAGTTATGTTCGTCATGTCGAAAGGTCTCGTCATACCAGTTTTCGTATATATCCATTCATTTAAACGGCCGCGAGCGCCCCGAGACCACGTCATGTAAATCATGCCACACATGACATGCGTGTCATGATTTGCACGTTAGGACCTGTCATTACGTTCGCCATGAACTCTTGTCACGTCATACCAGTTTTGGTATATATGAAGCTAACGGAATGGCCGCAAGAGCCCCAAGGCCGTGGAATGTAAATCATGCTGTTCATGACATGCATGTCATGATTTTCATGTTATGACCTGTCATTTATGTTCGTAATGCGGTCATGTTATTCCATACCAATTTTGGTATACATCCGATTAACGAAACGGCCAGGAGAGCACAAAGTCGTAGGCGGCTAGATACATAGATAGATAGATAGATAGATAGATAGATAGATAGATAGATAGATAGATAGATAGATAGATAGATAGATAGATAGATAGATAGATAGATAGATAGATAGATAGATAGATAGATAGATAGATAGATAGATAGATAGATAGATAAATAGATAGATACGCTCAAACTCGCAGAAGTTCGCTAAGAAATGCTTCGCATTTAAAAAAGATGTGGCTTCGCGTAAAATTACTACGACATGAATGTAAACTACGCCGTTTGGATTAATTTTGACCATCCGTGCTTTTTAACGCGCACCTTAATGTAAGTACACGGGTGTTTTTGTATAAATTTCGCCACAAGTTAAAATTGCGCAAGGCAACTCAGTTTTGCGATTTCCGTGTCATTTCATTTTCTGTCCTTTTCAGGGGACAATTTAAGTACTGAAGTGTCAGGCGTGACTTGACTGAAATATTTCTCTGTAGAGAGACCAGGACCGTACACAACTAAAGCTCGTCGCGTAACCTATAAACGACAGTGCCGAAGTTATACACCTAAGCACAACGCGCAAGTGCATGAGAGCCTTTTTTTTTTTACCACCGAACCGCTAAAGGGCTATTGGCCTCGAGGCCCGCCACTGGAAACGCCGGCGCCACCGTCGGCGTGACGTGCTTGGCAGGATCACGTGGTCTCAGCGGCCGCGTCGGCTGCTTGTGGCGCACTGCCGCGTGCTTTGAAAACGAGTTTCAAGTCACACATGCGCTGCTGTCTGTTCAAATTCGGAAGTTTTCTCTCATTTTCTACACAATTGAAACCATGGTAATAGAGTGGCTGCCTCCGAAGGCGACGAACATGGGGTTCTACCGCTCGGTGCCGCAGTGCCGCGCTTACGCAAAGGAGTCCAGTGTCAGCCTGCACTGGTAACCGCGGGACAAGAAACAGCGTGAAGCATGGGTTGTAAAGCTAAGAACCGGCAAGGAGCCATCCGCTACGAGTCTTGTGTGCAACAAGCACTTCCGCGACGAAGACTTTTGTTACTGCTTCGGGCCTGCGATGTTCGCTGAGTAGCAGACAGCGCGCACTGAGACGATGGCTCGCGCGCGCTTCCCGCCGGCATGATGCCTATCTGCCACAGGATGGTAAAAGCGCTACCTTTTACCACGTGCGATGCCATCTCAGAACCCTCCAATGCGACCTCCTGATCGTCGGCCCCGTGCTCAGCGTCCACAAAATCGGCTGCAGATGCGCAAGACATTGTTTAGATACGTTAAATTAAAAAACGCACAGGGCCCCTTATGCATTCGTTAAAGATGACTAGAAGGCGAAAGCCATCTTCTTCTTGTCAGTCGATGTACTGATTCTCCCGCGCCCCCCTCCAAAAGCGTTCTGCGCCTATAACGCGGTTTTGCACGGCCTCCGTGACCGATCACGGAGGCAATGCAAAGCGACCATGACGTGTGAATACGTCATCATGTGACGTCACATTATGTGACGTCATAATGACGCTACATATTGGCGATCTGTGACGTCATGATGACGTCATATGGTGACACCACCACGTGACGATTATTTTTTGCATCACTCGTGTTGACGCCGCCGACGCGGGACGCCGACGGGCAACCTTCCTTTTTGATGAGGCATGCATTGCTTCATAAGCGACATAAATTTTGTATTGCCTCCGTGATCGGCCCACCGGCCAACCCCATGTATTTTCTTGGAGCCTTATTTATTTACGTGGGAAAGATGCCACCCTGTTGGCGTTAGACACGATACTGCTGCCAAAATTGCTGGGGTACATGCCAAATAATTACTATCCTGTTTTGTGGCTGTTGGTTGCTGCAATAACTTCTATTTTATTCACCGCTATTTCAAGTTCATGTGGGTCCTAGTTCACAGCCGACGTTTGCAGAACAAGTCCGCAGGCGTTACTGTATTTTCTTTCTTTTCCTAGGCGTCGCATGCTACTACATGCTCGGTCTCGTAGACTGGTTCTTCTTCCACCAGCAATCTCGAAGTGGTGAAGCTTTGGTCTATGAATTTGTTGATGACAGAGAGCGCCAAGTTCACTGGAATGCAAACGGAACGATAATTAAGGAGCATTAAAAAAAGGCGTCGCATTTGCTCACGTTTTGTGTGAGCACCAAACGAAACGAATGCGCGGAATAAAGAAACATAAGCAGCGGCATTTGCCCGCTGAGAAGACCGATCAATACGCAGTGCGAGACAACTTGTCAAATGACATTGAAACGTACCCGAATTTAGACCAAAAAAAGAAAAAAAAACACTGAATCGTCGGGACGGCAGATCACAAAGTTGCCATGCGCACCGAAGCCGCAGTTGTAAGGAAATTGTTTTTGAACTGCTCTGATAGCGTCCGCGCAACAGTAGTTGTTTGTTTACTCACAAATTCTCATATTTTGCGGCCTAAAGTTCACAGCGCGGTGCCAAAATGCGCTCGTAGCAAAAGCGAAACCATCAGTACGAACATACATGCAGACGCTCATACATGCAGAGGCACCGTCAGTCGTCGCGAACCCGTGCGATCGCTGGCTTGGGGCTTCTTTCTGTTATGCTCCGTTTGGTTATACAGGCAGTCTACTCTGAGATATTTCACATAGTTTGCACTCAGCGAGTGACTACCTTTCACGCAAGAAGCCGGTTCAGGGGTCTGCAACGCGGTGACAGCGTGAAGCGGGTGCTCGGTTTTCCGCAAAGAGACAGCGACTGTAGACTATCTTGTGCTTTCAGTTCATCGAAAATGATTATTTTGACATTAAAGAACACAGTTCATTTCGAAAGTACTTACAGAAATGCCCTGGAGGGCTTCCGCGAGGTGTTTTTGTAGAGCGCCGACAGCAAAACCTATGGGGAGCGCGCCGGCGGTACCCTGCCTAGCACGCAATCGAGGCGCGTCCGATAGAGGGCGACTCCGTAACTCCTCGAGGCCAATATTCACATGAGATTTACCACTTCTCATCTTTAGGGCAACGCGAAGTGCACTTTGCAATGCGCTTGAACCACAGAGCGGCACCTACACTGATATGACTCTCGTGAACGGAGGGTACGACGACCACACACAGCACTCTCGACAAGTGCACTCGCTGATCTTATTACAATACATATAAAGCCGATAAAGGCCAAATACTTCTTTACATCGTACACAACTAAACCTCGTCGCGTAACGTATGAACAACGCCTAACCACAACGCTCAAGTACAAGCGAGCCTTTTTTTTTACCACCGAGCCGCTAAAAGGCTATATTCACATGAGATTTGATACTTATCTTTAGGGCAACGCCAAATGCGCTTTGCAATGCGCTTGAACCACAGAGCGGCACCTACACTGATATGACTCTCGTGAACGACGACCACACACAGCACTCTCGACAAGTGCACTCTCTGATCTTATTACAGTACATATACAGCCGATCAAGGCCAAATGCTTCTTCACATCGTGTTAGGCATACGTACGAGCGGTTAAAGTTGCACTAACGCAACGAAACAAACCGCCTCTTGAGGATCTACATGACGTACGCGCACATGCAAACACAACGTGGCTAGCAGACGACGCATAGAGCAATCCACACTAGGCGCGGTTTAGCCAGAAGCCGCTAGGCGGCGACTCCGTTCGATCTCGCGGCCATACTATGAGATCACAACAGCCGACTTTCGCGCCACAGTTGTCCGCCGCCGCCGCCGCCGGTATCGGTAACCGCTATCGCGTGAAATAACAAAAAATGAGAAACACATTTCCAGGATCGGATGGGATTTGAACCCGCGCCCTCTGAGTGGCAGTCGAATATTCTACCACAGAGCTATGCTGGTGCTTATAATGCCTTCGCAAAAATACTCTGTACAGGCGTCATATCGGGCAAGCAATCGTGTTAACATATGTAAAAATTGGGGGACGCTTAAGTCCCGCCTTTAAGAGTTGACCGCGATAGTGATATCCTGCACGTTAAATTTAGGTGCCCCCTGCAGGTGGTCGAAATTTCCGCAGCCCGCCACTACGGCGTCTCTCATAACCATATCGTGGTTTTGGGACGTTAAACCCCAGATATTACTATTATATCTTGCTCCCAGTGCGTACTTCAACCGCTACCTGTGTGTAACACAATGCACGCACTAAGGAGTGTGCCTTATGTAATGGGTAGCATGATTTAAAGCAATTATGCGCGAGAAAATTTTTCGAAGTTGCGATGCACCCACTACGTGCTCTTAAGGGAATTCGCGCAGTAATGTGTGTGCCTTCTGTAATGAGTGGCTGGCTTTAAACCACCAAGTCGTTATGATATCCACATGGTGTGACGCCCGATGACAATGTACGCTTGTACCACGCATAATTACTGCGATATTACATCTCGTATTGTGACTTCTGTATACAGGACCCGTATATTTGTGAAGCATGAAAGTTACTTCCAGTGCAGTTCCAAGCTCTTCAGCTAAATGACTTATCAACAATTACAGTTTCAACCGGACTGGTATCCACTCTTCATGAAATGTACTGCTTTAATACCCTTTTAGGACTTCTGTGCAACGCTTGTACGCTGGTGGAGGCCGCCTTGAGTATTTTGTTCGTTATGTATGCTAATTAAGCACATTTGTAGTAAATACCATGAAAGAAAAAATTGGCAGCGTATCTGCGTGCTTTGCTGCAAATGTCGTCTAAAGACGATAGAAGAGGCGCTGCGTGAGATATGGACGCCATCTGGACATACGTCGGGAAACATCAGTGCTGTGTTGCGGGCTGGTAGTCCCGGCGCAGCAGCAGGCGAGGACCGCGCGGTGACGAACACGACCGGCGGGGACGCCAGCCAGCCCGAACACGCGGTTTGGCGCGAAGCGCTGAAGCAGAAGAAACGTCCGCACTCAACGAGTACTCTCCACACACTCTTTTATTTACACGCCGCCTGTGTAAAACAGGAACGCCAGAGCGGCGCCCCATGGCATTCGTACGGTGCAATCCAGAACCGAAACCGAAACACAACAATGAGCTAGTGCAGAGGGCATGGAGGAAGGCAAGTTTCAGCGCAGTCGCATTTTCAGCGCAGCTAAAGAAACTAGGGTCTTTAGAATTACGTACGTATGCATTTTCTATTAAAGGAACACACAACCTAATACTTACCTAGTGATGTTGCGCCTCAGATATGCGTAATGTTTGCTTTTTGATCGACAATGTACACAAGTATGAACCTAGTCAGCCGTTCAAGATGGCTGGCTCGTTCAAGACGGCGACACCGGAATTTCAGCGAAACGAGCTCCCTAACGCTATCGTGTTAATATAGCGTGGCAGAAGAGTAAAATAACAACCTGGAGTCACACAATGCGAATTGCGCAACAAATCGGTCGTTGAATGCTTCCAACTCATTACAAAGGGCTCAGCCATAATTCTTCATCGTCATCGGCCACAGCACAAAGAGCCCATAATGCCTTACAGATGTGTAGCGCGTACCACGATTCTCCGAAGAATGACGAAAAGTGGCATAGTGGGTGCTTCCCTACTTCAGAAAAATTACGATTATTTGTGGCGTAGTGGGTGCCTAGCATGTGTACTTGTATTAATTGCCCCAAGAGAGCCTACAACAGGCTCTAGAAAGGCCGCTGTTGCAGCTTTCGCTGTGACTGTGCTGCGTGTTCCGCGCAGGCCTGGCGATTTTTTTTTATCAGAACAGCGGTCTCGCACATCAGTGACGTGCTGCTTCTGAGATTGTGCTCACTCCCTTGACACAAAGCATTGAACCCGCTAAAAAATTGGCCGCGTATCTGCGTGCTTCGCTGCAAATGTCGTGTAAAGACGATAGAAGAGGCGCTGCGTGAGATATGAACGCCATCTGGCAATACGTCGGGAAACGTGAATGCTGTGTTGCGGGCTGGTAGTCCCGGCGCAGCAGCAGGCAAGACCGGCGGGGACGCCAGCCAGCCCGAACACGCGGTTTGGCGCGAAGCGCCGAAGCAGAAGAAACGTCCGCACTCAACGAGTACTCTTCACACACTCTTTTATATTCACGTCGCCTGGGTAAAGCAGGAATGCCAGAGCGGAACTGAGCTCGCTCGCTGGATTTCAAGCAAGACGGACGTGCCTGCCGCGATGTCCTGGATTACTCCTCGTACCTCTCGCTGACCGGCGCCCCGTGACGGACTCCTCGCCCGCTATGCCGTGCGCCGCTCATCGACGGGGCCTTCGCCGCTTCGCCGATGTTGTGCACCGTGCCTCTAGCTGTGTTTCGCGGACCCGTCCCTGAACTCCCGTGACTGTTTCCCCGTCTTTCCTGTCCTCTTTTCTCTTCGTTGGATGGATGTGCTCCTATCACTTTTCTCTCTATTTTCCCACTATTCTTTTATTCCCTCCTTACCCCCACCCTACAAGGCTTAGGTGCCTTTTTCCTTTCCTTAATAACCACAGAAGAAGGAAGAACTGAAACCGAAACACAACAATGAGCTCGCGCAGAGGGCAGGCATGGAGGAAGCCAAGTTTCGGCGCAGTCGCATTTTCAGCGCAGCTTAAGAAACTAAGGTCTCTAGAATTACGTATCTATGTATTTTCTACTAAAGGAACACACCACCTAATACTTACCTAGTGAGGTTGCGCCTCAGATATGCGTAATGTTTGCTTTTTGATCAACCATGTAGACAAGTATGAACCTAGTGAGCCGTTCACGATGGCTGGCCCTTGTGCAAGGGGTTCAACTTTGGCCGAGTGGCTGAATCGAGGGACGTGCCGACAAACAGAAAGACAGACAGACAGAAAGACAGACCAAAATTTCTGCGTTTAAGTTCCCCAAGAAAGACTGTCGTCTTTAAAAATTCGTAATTGACTTTGGAGAAATAAATGCTATGACTTTCAAGGGTACTGGTATAGTTGGTAAAGTAATTCGTGGTGCAGTTACTTCCGCTCCTCTGAAGAACATGGGAAGTACGTGTTTTACCCCTGTCCCACTTTCTTAAGAGGAGCGCAAAGAACTATACCACAAATCCAATGTTTTTTTATGATTACTTTAACTCCAAATTTTTGCATACAAATAAAAGCCGTTACGAACAGTTACGGAACATTTTTTGTTCGTTCCGGAACAGAAACGGAACGGAACTTTTTGCGGTGGAACGAAACTGAAACCGCAACGAAAAACATTTCGTTCCGACACCCTGGTTGGGGCACATGCGCATGCAGGCTTTGCAATGCGCAGAAAGGGTGCGCGTTCATGTCCTTGTTCAGATTATTCGCGTACTCCCTCATTCTGTCAATGACGCAGCGACCGGTTTGCCCTACGTAGCACTTGCCGCAAGGCAGGGGGATATTGTATACCACCCCGCTGGCGCAATGCACATACGGCTTGGCATGTTTTACATGGCAGCCTTTCAAGTGGCTGCTCATGATGCGGGGACAAAATTGGGCGAGCCTGTTGGGAGCAGAAAAGACGATGGGTACACTGTACGTATACTGGCCACTTTTTTGTAATTGTGGCTCCTTTTGTGCACGTAGGGCACAACTTCAGGCCGTGGGCCACTGAGCTCACCGGCTCTAGCACCATTCGCAGGAGTGCCCGCTTTAATATTCTGTAGGAGAGTTTCAGCCACAAACATCAAGACAGAACAAGGGTAGCCGGCTTTGGATAGCTTAATCAGCTGTCTTTCAAAACTGGCCTGCATGTCGTGCTCACAAGATCTCTTGAGTGCCGGCCCCAGGCAAAGTGAAACAAGAGCCCTTACCTGCTTAGAATGGGCGGAGTTGTACGGTAAAAGTTCCTTTTTAGCTCGTGGTGAGTAACACCAGTACACATGGTCCCTTGAAAACGTGAGACTTGGGTCAATGAGCTGTAGAGTGCTTTCAATGGGGAGCTCACACGTGAAAGACAGGCCTTTGCCATGAAGCTCAAACAGATATAAAACCTTACGAACATTTGAAGTGGTCAATGTACAACCTCGATTCATGACAGCTGAAAAATCATCTACATATCTAAAAACTTTAAAAACGTGCAAATCATGAAGACTGTGGTCAAGTGTTTTGTCTAATTCCGACAGGAATACGTCACAAAATAACGGTGCCACGCACGAACCTGCACATATGCCCATTTTCTGTAAAAACAACTGGTTGTCAAATGAGATAAATCTATTCTTCAGATATGTTTCAAGTAAAACTAAAAAACTGTCAGCCTTCATGCCAACTGTATTCTGAAAGTCAACGTCCCCTTGCCATTCAATGCACTTGCGAAAAGTACTAAACAACGCGTCATGAAGTACAGAATAAAAAAGATCAACTACGTCAATAGAAGAAGCTGGACCCATTGTACGGGTTTGTTGAAGGAAACAACAAACGTCATCCGAATTCACCACACGGAAATTACCATCAACGGTAAGTTGCTTCAAGATTTTTAATAAGAACCTGCTCACATGAAGTTGCCACGTGTCACGCTCACTTACAATTGCTCTTAACGGTATATCTGCTTTATGGGTTTTGGCAGTGAAGAACACAGTCAGCGTACCGCACCTGCTCTTATCTATGCTCTTAGCTAGCTGTGGCAGGTTATTTTCGTCACACATTCTCAAAAGCGCCTTCTTGGCTTTCGGCACACTAACTTTCAAGGGCGAAAAATGATTGTAAACTGCCTGCTGCACTTTTTCCAAAAACATAGCTTTTGACGCGACTACAAAATTGCCCTCCTTATGAGCCTGCAATAAACATAATTCATTTTGCTTGAAGTATATAGGCAACGAGCCGCTTTAAGGAACGCAAGTCGCAAGACTTCGGTCTTTTAACACATCTTTTAAGGCAATCCATACCAAAATTGATATGGCATAACATGACTGTATGCCGAATATAAATGACAGGTCATTACATGAGAACTATAAAATGCATGTCATGAACCGCATGATTTACACGCCACTGTCTTGGTGCTTTTGCGGTCGCTTTCTTAACTTTATATATACAATTGGTATGGCCATACAAATGGTATGGCGCGACAAGAGTGTATGATGAACATAAGTGACTGGTCCAAACATGCAACTCATGACAGGCATGTCATGGTAAACATGATTTACATGACATGGTCTCAAGGCGCTCGCGGCCTTTTATGAAATGGATATATACCAAAGTTGCTATCACTAGGCATTTCTGTATGGACGTAAATGACAGAGATGGTAACATGAAAATCATAACATGCATGTCATTAATTTCATGTTACCATCTGTCACTTATGTTCGTCCTAGAGTCACCTCACACAATGCCAAATTTGGTGTATATCAAGCTAGCAAACCGGCCGCGAGCCCACCATGAGCATGACATGTAAATCATGCCATACATGAAATGCATGTCGTTATTTTCATGTTATAACCCGTCCTTTACGTTCATCATACAGAAATGTCTCGTCGTAGCAATTTTGGTACATACCCCTTTAATTAAACGGCCGTGAGTGCCCCGAGACCATGCCATGTAACTCCTGTTGTACATGCGCATACATGTCACGATTTGCACGTTAGGACCAGTCACTTATGTTCCTCGTACACTCTTGTCACGCAAAACCAACTTGTCACGCAAAACCAAGCGCCGTCAGCAGAAAGGAGGGTGAAGAGCAAGAAAATAAAGAAAAAATGTGATGTGCACGCGGCTGTTCTTTTGTTTGTAATTTATTTTTTAAGGTGTTCACTGCAGTAACGTTGCAAGAAATTTTTTTCGGGGGGAGTTCAACCGTATACCTTATGTCGTTCATGCGTGCGTCTGTATGTGAGCGTATATAATATACACATGCGAAACTGAAATATTTCGGAACGGGAGATTTAAACCCCCGAACGCCTCCTAAGAGGAACCCCTGCCTTCTGATCCTTTAGCGATCTGGCTATCTGCTCCTGCTCTGCCCTTATCAGTCACGCCGACAAGACACCCAGGGGTGTGTTGATTCGACAGGACTTGACTCACCGTGCGGAACACGGGAGAGACCGTGTTCTGCGAACCGTGCGGGGCTATGTTAAACTGTTGGCGCCTTTGAGCCATCTTAATAATATTTTTGTTTTCCTGTCGTAGATAGAGGTCGCGCACGTCTTCGTTTGAAATTATTTGCATTTATGTGCAAATTTATTGTGCCTGTATTCACGATATTCGAGGGCTGAAACGTTGTTTCACCTGCTTATTTTTGGCGCCTAGAACAAGCTTTTTTAACGCCTAAGAATCCGGCCTCTACTGATTACCCAACCTATGAATGATCTCCGTTTATATTATCGCCCTCACGTTCTTGTTTTTACAGCGAAAGCTGTTATGAGATCATTTCACCGGCCGTTTTTGGCGCCGTAGTTGTCCGCCGCCGCCGCTGCCGCCGGTGTCCGTAACCAGTATCGCTCGAAATAAGAAAAAAGAAAACTAAATAAGAAAAAAATTCCAGGATGGAATAAGGTTCAAACCTGGGCCCTCTGCGTGGGAGCCCAGTATTCAACCTCTGAGCCATGCCGGTGCTTGAAAATGCTTTGCTAAAAGGTCCTATACAGGCTTCATGTCGGGAAGGAACCACATTAGCATATGCAATATGGCGTGGTAGAAGAGTAAAATAAGCACCAAGCTTCGCACAACGCGAATTCTGTAACCAGGCGTCACACAATGCGAATTGCGCAACGAGTAGGTTGTTGAATGCTTGCAACCCATTACAAAGGACCCCGCCATAATTCTTCATCGTCATCAGGCACAGCATCAACAAAGTGCGCATAATGCCTTACATGGGTTTAGCAGGTACCAACGCTCTCCGTAGAATGACGAAAAATGGCAGAGTGCCTGCTGCCCTACTTCTCAAAAATTACAATGATTTATAGCGTAGTGGGTTCCTCGCAAGTGCACTTGGATTGGTTGCCAAGAAAGCCCATAAGCGCATGATCCACTTCCTCTGGGTCTCAGTAAAATTACAATGATTTATAGCGTAGTGGGTTCCTCGCAAGGGCACTTGTATTGGTTGCCAAGGAAGCCCACAAGCGCATGATCCACTTCCTCTGGGTCTCAGTAAAATTACAATGATCTTTAACGTAGTGGGTTCCTCGCAAGGGCACTTGTATTGGTTGCCAAGGAAGCCCATAAGCGCATGATCCATTTCCTCGGGGTCTCAGTAAAGTTCTTCGCCCCCCCCCCCCCGTCTCTTTCCCACGTCAACGTATGTTATACAGCATGACGGGAGTGGGAAATAGCGACCGGGCGTCACCCAATGCAAATTACATAACTGGTGGGCCGTTTAAAGATTCCAACCCATTAAAAAGGCTGAGCCATAATTCATCATCATGAGTCGTCGCGTGAACAAAGTGCACATAATTCCTTACAGACGTGTAGCTGGTGCCTCGCTTCTCCGCAGAATGACGAATAATGGCTTAGTAGGTGCTTCCAAACTTCACAAAAATTGTGATTTATGGCGTAGTGGGTACCTTTCTAGTGTACTTGTATTGTAGCCCCAAGAGAGCTTAACGGGCTCTAGAAACGCCGCTCTTCCAGCTTTCGCTGTGACTGTGCTGCGGTTTTAGCGCAGGCCTGGCGTTTTTTTTTTTTTTACAGCGACGCTGTTCTTGGCGGAGCCTCTCATGTCCGGGATTCGTGGTAACCCTTGTGGGCATCATGAACGGGTATGCGCCACGGACATTGGGCAAATCCCACTGTATACTCACCACTGGTCCACTAAAAATGAAGGCAACAGTTCGCCCAGCAAACGGGTATGCACCACACAGAAATCTGTGTGGCCTATCAGAAAACTATCATCATCATAAACGTGTATGTTCCACAGAAATTGGGTAAATCCCACTACACACAACCTCCACTAAAAAGGGAGAGGGCAACAGTTAGCCCAACAAATGGCGTGCGCGTTGCCACAGTCACAGAACTGTCACGCGACGCTCTGTGGTTATAAAAGGTGGTGGCTGTACTACCACCTCCAAGCTTAACAAAACAGTGTTCAATAAAGAGCAGTGCTACAACATATCTGAAAGACTTGCAAAACATAGGAATACGTTAGCCTGACGAAGGGAAAGCCATCAGCTTTGCCGTGTCATCGGTGTCCGCGAAGCGGAGCATGGTTGAATTTTTGTGCTTGCACATTACTTCTGCTTCGCCTTTTGCCTCTTTCCTCTTTGATCTTTAGAGTGTACAGTACGGTCCACTGTTAAAGGGAACACTCCAATGAGCACCTTTCATTTTGCTGGCCCTCTAATAGCAAGTGGACAGGAAAACATTGTTCATGTACTGCACTAGTCTGTCAAGAAGAGGCAGAACTATCAACCACCAGTAGTCTTATGCAAATCTAAGCCACTGCAATCTAAGCCACTTTAACAGTGGACCCGTCTGTACGTACGAGACCATTAGCGCGCTCTTCGAAGGGCTGTTCATGTGGCTCCTCAATATACTAAACTGCCGACTTATAACTAATCGGCCAATTCTTGAATACGCGTCTACAGTATAGAATCATTTTCAGAAAAATGACATCCACAAGATTGAGTCTGTATAGAATAAAGACGTACGTTTTATATAAATTAAATATGAAATATATTTTTCCCCTTTCTCTAACCTTTCTAGTCTTAACCTAACCCCTTCGTCACCGCGTCGCCATATTGAAAGTTTAAAGTTTCTCCGCTGTCTAAATAACTCGTCACGGCTCAATTGTTTAGGCTAATGTATCAAGTACGCTGATCCATCCTGTACTTGTGACTCTCCCAAACTAAGTCTTCGAGCACTTCCAGTTAGAACTGAGATGTCCGAACACTTTGTTTTTTTTTTTTTCCTCGACAATATAACACTGGAATTCTTCACCTGAACATCTTCGTGCATTGCCATTTCGCCACTTTTTGTCTGCAATTGATTTGTGATCCCCACTCCTGCAATAACACCAGCGGTACTACAGCACGTAATTAATTAATTAATTAATTAATTAATTCAGGAGGCCTTGTCCCTATCGGGAAATTGGGGGCACGCGAAGCTTAGGTGTGTGGGCCTGACGTACTACTTCGTTCTTTCTTTCTTTCTTTCTTTCTTTCTTTCTTTCTTTCTTTCTTTCTTTCTTTCTTTCTTTCTTTCTTTCTTTCTTTCTTTCTTTCTTTCTTTCTTTCTTTCTTTCTTTCTATCGCAAGGCGTAACGCTTCCTCCCTACCGTTTCCTAACCTCAATGCCGGGTATTTGACCTTTATCCACGTGCTTCCGTGGATGAAGCAACACTTCAGTTTCTACAGGCAACAACGATGGTCATGCGCTCATATCCAAGCAACAATGAAATGTGGTGACGTCAGATGACAAGTCACCTCGATGAAAGATTATATTTCCATATCCGAAACGCCGACAAGCTCAGGATGGAGAGAGCATCAAGTATTGGAAAGCGGCGAACATAAATACTGATGTCACCGGTGCATCTTGGAGGGCCGCATTGCTCGCTCGCCTGCGCCCAGTTTTTCGTGTACGATGCCGCCACGGAAATCCGCGAGTTATAAACAAGCTTCGTTTGAATAAAAAAAAGTCACAGTTTCGCCGCAACGGCGAAGCAATGAATGCGATAGCAATAAATTGTAATGTAACGCGAAGAACGGAAAGCAGCTCGAAATTGCCAGCGCGTCGCTCGAGCCCAAAGGACGCACGAAAAGAACGCACACAGGACGAGCGCGAACTAATGCGTCACAGCTCGACACTTGAAGCGCACTGCTCAAACATAAAGCAGGACGCACGAAACAAACGAACAGGTACACACAAGACGAGCGCGAACTAATTGTCACAGTTGTTACTTATTTCTGTTTGAACAGCGCGCTCCTTTCGCAAACGCGGCCGCTGCAGCGAGCGAAGCGAAGCACCCCACCGGCCGCCTCTTCTTTCCTCGAGATAAGCGCACGAAAGCGACCACGCCCTGTAGAGCGAAGAGCAACGGCGTTCGCAGGAGCGGGGCGACGATCTTTAATGCGCGCCACACGCGCGCACGTCGCGCCATCTATGTGGCCACTAAGAAAGCATGCTGAATTACATGGTGTATATAAATATCTCGCCGTTAGCAGGCTGAAAGACGGCGCTGTCGTGGCCTAACGTCTAACGCGGCGGGCTGCAAAGCGAGAGGTCGCCCGTTCGATTCCGCGCGTCGGAAAGAAGTTCTGAAATATTTTTTCTTTGTGGCTTTTCTATATATATATATGTATATATATATATATATACATACTTATACATATACGGTGAATGACGGCGACGGGGACGGACATTTTCCAGCCGAGACTGTCCATATAATTGCTATCGCAATAATACGTTAATAAACAAATAAATATCTTTTTTTACAGCGTATCTATTTAACGGCTGTAAAAAGAAAAAAAAAAGGTTCACAAGCGCTAGCTCTTGGGCCAACTGCTACATGATGAACTTGAAAACGGTGTACCAAAGAATACGCAGGAACACGTTCACAAGGAAACTATGTCTTTTTGCATTATTGGCGAGAATGAAAATGCAGAATTTTTACAATCAAATGTTTACAATCAAATGTGTACCGATGCGTGCTTATGTTCAAAGGAGAATAAAACATGCTACTGCTAGCCAACCGACCGCCAGTACTCAAGACCAAACATTACTCACATATATTATTTAGGCCTATACAGCGATGGAACACACGCAGGAAATGTCTTCACGGAGAGTTCGCTTGTCAGTGCTGGCGGCATGAAACTGCAGTGTGGTGGAATATAGGAGAAGCGATAGATTCGAACGGGTGGTGCATTACTTGGGATTTGAGGAGACTGTCGACACTGGCTCCAACTCGCCCACCATGCACTCACCGCAGCAACAGTCACTGCTCTTGCTCAGCATTCTAGTACGATTTCAAAATTTTCGCCACACCCCTGTCACCTTCTGTAAGTCGATTAATGGTTTTGCGGGGCACTCTTCATCGAATAGTCGATTAATCATTCATCGATATTACCATCTCTAGCTCGGCAAACAGGGCGGTATGACACCACGCCTCGTACGCTCCAACTCTTACATGAGAGAGAGAGAGAGATTAGTTCAACAGTACACAGCTAAAGTTATAGAGAGCACGCACAAAATGTAGGCAGTCAAATTGTCACCTGTTGTAATGATCTGAAATGCACTAGTGCGTGTAACGTACGTTAAGTTGTTGCGGTGATGAAGACGAGTCCACTTGTCGAACACAAAGGTCAGCGCCTTGTCGCGTGTTTTCCTCCGCTGACTCCTTGCTCTCACTGCTTCACCATAATCTACATTGACTCCAGGGACATTTTAATTTTCATCACTTTAAGCCTCCATATTCGCTTTATGTTCAGGGCACTGTACTCTTCGCGCATCTGGTTCTGTATCACGATACCATCGGCAGATGATGTATCAGTATCTGCGTTTCCGACACGTCTCTTTAAAAAGGCAGGAGTCAGAGGACGATGGAAGCTTGTGGTGAAATATTCGTAAACAGGGGGTGTGCTGGAGCCTTTTTTGTTTTCATTTCGACAAGCGGACTTGTGGTCTTCAAGCTGCACCTGCTCTCCTTAGTGCTTGTGTGTACATGCTTCGTGTCCGCTCCCTCCTCAAATTCAAACAAAACAGGAGGAAAGAGCAAAGTCGGGATGGGGGGGGGGGGGGGGGGTGTAGAGAGAAGAAGGGGCTGCCGTAACGAATTGGGCGAGTCAAAAGGAAAGAAGAATATTAATCCGTGAAATCAAGGCTTCGACGGATGCCCCCGTCTAATTGTGAACAAGGCTCCCGTTCTTGGCGCCGAAACGTCTTATTACATTTTTATTCTCTTGTGGTCGGCGCCTTCGTCTTTTTATTCAATATTATTCCGTGAAGGTCTCTTCGATTTGGCTGCACCGGCGGCACCAGTTCAACGGGTGCAGTACTTTCCTCCTCGTTTTGCTGGTGCCGCGCGCGCCCTCTGCACCGGTTCGCTCGTTTTGTCAAGGTGCAAGCGTGGTTCTGCACGAGTTCTCTGCCGGCCTGCACTCGCTCAAGAGCTTCCGAGCTTAGAGCAGACTTCTTAAACACTTCGCAGCGCGACACAAAGAAGACGACACCAGACAACATATTTCTATGCGTCTGTTTTTCTTGCGCTGCGAAGTGTTTAAGATGATCAACCAACAGGCCCAATTCGCCACAATTTAGAGCAGACGACGCTGCGTGTTGTTCTTCAGGGCGTGCAAATACAAGTTATAACTGCTCACCCCGACGGGTAATTTTAGTCACGTCTTTTTGGCAGCTTTTAAGGCGGATCTTTTTACATGTCTCGTGAGCAGAAAAATCCACAGTAGTTGACGGCAATACGAATGGTAGAAAAAAAAAGTAATAAAGACTTGTGGCGCCACTCGCGAGCTGCGCTCTCAGTTCGCCTTTGCGAAATAGTGAAGCCGAGGCGATAGGAAGTCTCCAAGAAAAAACAGTTGAGTTGAAAAATGTATTTCATTGCATTCATTGTTTGTGTTTCACTTCATTGTGTATTCACTTCATCGTTTGTGTTTGTCCCATTCATCATGCGAGCGTGCAGTATGTGTCTAATGGTTTTCCAAGAATTATCACATTCGTTCTCTAGTCTAGCTTGAAGTGGCGACGTCAGTAAAACCCTTTGAACACAAGTTTGCGAGCATACATTTTCCTGGAAAACTGAACTTTCGCGTTAAGTCGTCTTAATGTCGGTCAAAGTACCCCAGATATTTTCGTGTTTTTTTTTTCTTGTTGTATGGCCTCGTGCGCACTTTCATAGAAGGTCGAAACCAGCGGAATTTTCCACTGAACAAGTAAAACGCCTCTCTTGATAGTGTGAGCAGTCTCTAGAAATCACACTCATGGAACCAGCAGACGACGTTCTCAGGCGGCGACCAAAATTGGGGGACCCTTAAGCTTCGCCTTTAAGAGTTGAACGCAATAGCGAAATCCGGCCCCTGGTGCGCACTTCAACCACTAAGTGCATACTTATTAATGTGTATTGTTACACACACACGCACACAGACACACACACACGCGCGCGCGAGAATGGTACAGGCTGTTTCATACTTAGGGGAAATCTCGGAGCGCCTGGCATCGCGATGCGACTAGCGCTGCAATCGCGCGCCGGCAGCAGCTCGCGCGTGCGCAGACGCTTCAAGGTTGTAGAGTTGTACATCTGCGCACGCGCGAGCTGCTGACGGCGCGTGGTTGCAGCGCTGGCCGCATCACGATGCCACGCGCTCCGAGATTTCCCCTAAGTGTGAAACAGCCTGTACATACAGGTTTTTGATCTAAACCAAGAGTCGCATGGCCTCCAAGATGCACGCCGCGCGCTTGCAATCTCGGAGGCCATAAAGAGTCTCACAATGACTCACAGATGGCAGCACATTATCTAGCGTTTGCTGTTTGCTTGATCAACGTCTCCTCTGGAAAGGCGGCATTGGCTTGATATGTTTTCCGCTAGATGGACATAGTTGTCCATTTCCTTTCTCGATTTTTCGCTCACGGATGATTTTTCGCTCACAACCAACGCGACCAACGGTCCCGACACCGACGACGGAATTTCTGCGACACGAGCTCTCTAACGCTATCGCGTTAAAACACACACACCGTCAAACTTCTCCTCCTCGGATTCACTGTGAGGGTCGCCGTTGTCGGAATCGTCGTTGCTGCAGATTCGAGCAGTTCCATACGGCAGCCACGAAGACCGCGGCAGTGTATTGGTAAACAACACCAGCAATAAAAGTCGCGTCGGCTGTTCGACTAACACGGTCTGCACTTGCATCTTCGTTTTGGTGGTAGCCGCCGCGTGGTAGTGTCGCGGCTGCACCGGCACTTGCTGAAGGCGCCCAAGCTCAAGTTTGCGGCGCGACGACAGCGCCGCGCCAGCCACGCTACGGCCCTACGGCTCTGTCGGAAAGCTCTGAACCTTAGCGCGGCCGACTCTAGCCCCTTTCACGGTAGCGGTAGCGCACGTCCGCACGCGTCCTTCTGTCGGTGCAGATAACTGGGGGGGGGGGGGGGGGGGTGGGCGTCAGCTCGGCACGTTGAACCGAGAGGCTTGCTGTGCGAAGCTGCGCATTTCCGCGATGGCAGAAACGACCCCACGGAAGTGGACGTGAGGTCGGAAGTATTCCTGAGTCGTGGGCTGCAACAACAGTGCAGACAACACCAAGGCACGTGATTTACGTGTGAAACTGTATTGTTTCCCGGTCGTGTCGCGCGAGAAATAAAGGCGGCAAGCGTGGATAGCTGACAGCGCTGTCTCGCCTTCTATTTTGGTTGTCCGAGTTCATCGTTTTCGTTCGTTTCGAACGCGGCGCATGCACGCAGCGACTACAGTAATGATTACACGCTGTCTTCTCGCATTGTGAAAGTCCAGTTACGGTTGTACGTGAAACAACTTTGTGTTTTGATTCCCCATGTTCGTGAGACCTACCCGTCGTTGTTGAACGTTCACACTCGCGCTATACCGTTAGCGTTGCGCAGTTGGTTGAATTCAACTGAATTCGGCACATTGTCAGAAGTTCGGCGCCTGCAATTCACGCGTCGGGAAGGCTGATTTATCACGCCGGAACGGACGTCCGTGCATTTTCAACATGCTTTGACATCGTTCTGCAGGTATGCTTTGTTTTTGTCACCTTATTAGTGTGATATATATTTAAGCCGCTAAATACAACTGGCACTTAATACATGCTTTGCAATTGCAACCTTGAAGTAACCTTCTGTCACCTTCTGACTTTGTGCGATTTTGTAGCCGCGTTCGCGCAGCAGGTTTTATACGCCTGCCAAGTCGGTATAAAAAGAGACTGCAAGCATGACACGAGAGCGGAAAAAACGAGGCGATCAGTTCGTCTTGCTTCACAGTGGTTAAAGCTCAGCTAGCTGCCTCGCGTCTTAATCGGCGGGTGATTATCCAGCGGCACGGAGGACTTGACTTTAACCTTCTCAGAAAACAGGGCCATGGCCGTGTAATTTTTTTTTTTCGCACGCCGCAAACGTTTGTTCACGAAAGTACACGGCTGCTACTGTTAAGCATGCCATATCAAAACAACAATCATATGATTCGTAGTCCACACCGCAGAACATCCATAGCGTGTACGGCTTTGTTTCGGAGTGCATGTGGACCATTATTCATCTTTAACATCACAGAATGAGACTTACGTTGAAGTACAAGTCCTACACGGCGTAATCGCGACTTGGGAAATGCATTTCGCTTTGAGTCGGGCGCCGTTGTCGTCGATCGTCTGCTCTTCACCGTTAACGTGATTGACGAGCCTTTCTCCTTTTATCAAGTTCGCTTTTCGGAAGTGCCTATCCAGCTGTGAGATCTTTTTGAACCTTTAACTCATAATATGCATAGTATGGGCCGGTGACGAGTAGTGGGATTTACCCAGTTTTTGTGGCACATACCCGCTCATTATGGACCGTGAAGACGACATAACACGCCAACAAGCCGATACTCTAAGGTGCTTCGCCTCTAACAGTAAAATTCACTATAGTCGGTTACAACCTCATAATAAATGTAAGCTCATCCCACAGCCATCGCTGTCCCGCACAGATATAATTTGCATAGATGCCCTATCCAATCGCATTTCCTCATTTCCATGACGTCACGCACCGTTCGCGTATTTCATGTAGGTGATTCTCCCATACAGACACATGCTAACGTCGCTGGTTTTCACTTAAAAACTTGAACTTCTTCCCAAATTTCAACATTCCGACACCACTGCTCAGCCAAACGCAATATTTTAGGTAGAACGACAAGCTTAATCCTTAGCGTGCATAGTATTTACATTAGCAGCCAAAAACTACTTAAACGGGCCCTGCAACACATTTCCAAGTAATCATCGAATGGCCTCATTAAAAGAGCTTATTTCCTCACGAATCGACTGCCGCAAAAATATTTAGAATCCGTCAAGTACGAGCGGAGTTACAGGGATTTGTCGCAAGCTTGAAGCGCTTTCTCTCTCCTTTCGTACCAGCCAGCGCGCTGAAAGCTACGTAGGAGGTGGGATGACAAGGGGGCAAGATGATGTGCCCCTTCGTCAGCACGCGTCATGAGTTTGAGCACTTTCTTTTCATTTTTTTCTTCGAACGTGCGGCTTACTTTCAGTGTGATCGCGAGCGAGCGAGCGCGGGCACGTGGTGACCTCCCGCGGCGGTCACGGTAACTACGCAGCTCACGATGCTCAAATCAGCCAACGGCCGCAGACTTTGGGTGCTTTGGGTATATGGCGCAGTAATTTGGCTATATAGCATCACTTGTAGACAGAAAAGGGAGCGATTTCTAGCTGATTTCGAGAGTTAATTGTAAATTCCAAGCCACGTGCTGCGCTATAATGTTTGGCTCGAGTGTTCTCAGGAGCCTCGATTACCGATATGCACTCCTCCAAAGCGTGGTGAAACGCGAAGAGAAACGCTACTCGCGTCGTGTCTTCCCTAGCCTGGCAGTTTATTCTCACAGGGCGAGCGCGGAACGCGATACGACAGCCAGGTGAGCGTCCGTGAGCTATTTTTCGACATGGATGGATGCTATGAGCGAGCAAGAAGGTTTGTGAGCAAGGCTTGGGCTAACGATATTACGCTTCTATTGGAAACGCGCCGAATGGGACGGTCGCAGCAACGGCGCATTGCTTTTTTTTTTTTTTTTGACTCGCAGACACGCTGATGCCAGCGTGTCTGAGTTGAGGGTGCAAGGCAGTGGTGAGGAGAGGGTATAGATATAATTGACCGTAGCGGCCTTGGTACACGGTGCGTCGCTTAATTTCTGGTGTGAATGATTTGGGGATGTTCTTGCCTAAACGCTGACAAAACTTCAAAAAGCCGTTTCCGGATCCCTTTAATATGTTTTTACGTTTAAGTGAACTGTTGGTAGCTGTTTGAATATGCACGAGTAACGCTCTTAGGCGATAGCTTCCGGTAAGTTATTCCATTCCTCGATGACGACAGGAAGAAATGATTTGTTAAATGCAGTGCTCCTACCAAAAAGTTAAAGGGCCCCTTACCAGGCCACGTCACAGCACTACCATCTACGTAGGGCCATTTTCTCATGTACGTCATCCCCTCATTCTCTGGGCGCGCGCCCGCGAGAAGAAGGGCAAGCAGCGTTCAGTTTGAAATTCGACCCATTTCCGCGGCGCGTAGCGTTGCAAATTTTGGCGGACGTGATCGTGAACGCCCAGTGTATATATCGCGCTCGTCAGCTCAAAATTGTCAAACCTGGTGAGGGACCCTTTAGTGCTCCTACCGAAATGTGGGAGCGTAAGTCTTCCCAGTTCATCGAGACTAACTAAAAGTAAACAAAATAGCGAATAGCAAAATGCGCTCGCAAAAAAGAGATATAGTACTGCGGGTGGATGGCAGCCTGGCGAAAAGAAAACACGGAAAACCGTCGCAAACCCACCTGCAGCCAGCGAAACACGCTGCGAAGTATCGAAGTAGTACGTACAGTTGTTTAGCATGCCCCCTTGCATACCCGCATTCCCGGCCGCACCGTCGATCGATGGTGATCCCGTTCTGCTCAAACGATGCATTTCCAGCTCCTTGGGGAACAAGACAACTAATTCAGACACTAAAGAGACAAACAGGGGCACTGAAAACGCCGGTCTGCAACTGATATATATATATATATATATATATATATATATATATATATATATATATATATATATATATATATATATATATATTGCTCAGACAAGAAAATACGCCCATACTGCCACGTGGTAGCAAGTGAAATATTTAGGATCATGGCGCATGCGTGAAGCCAATTTATTCCAGATACGTATCGCACAAGGATTTGACGCAAGATACCCGCGCTGTGTTGTTGTCGATGAGATATATAGGCAGTGCAAATTCATTCATCAGACTTTCCTTCTGTTCATGTTTTTTTTTTCAAGCGATGCTTGCTGTGACTGACACATTTCGGTGGCGGCGTTGTCGTACGCGATCTGATTTGCTCTTTTATCGAGCTCACTTGTCATTTCACGTTGACACATTTCATTGTTGCCTGGATATGAACGCATGACCTCACGTTCCGGCGCCAGAACGTGAGTCATTAAGCACGATGCTAGTTGCGTAAGGGGTATTCACACGAGGGAGAAATCCGCGGGGCGGGATTGCGGATAACGTGACCGCGACGTCACGGATTAGTGAGTGGGCGCGAACGCCCGCGCTTCCTCGGAGGACACGGCGACTTTTTCCCCAACAGGACAAACGATCCCCCGGCGGTGGGGGATATAGCGGAATTTCGGGCTCTTGCTTGGCCACATTGCTGCACTTGCTCCTGCAGAGAGCGGCAGTGACTCCCGTATTCTAGAACGTCCCTTCACTCAGCGCTCCATCTTGACTTGAGAAAGTTAGAGAAAGTCAATGGGAGCGCCGTCTCTAGGCAGAACAAGTCACTACATATCAGTGATAATCTGCAGCGATTCTCGAGAAGCGCGGCGTCATTTTCGGTCGAGCTCAACTCGGTCAAGTGAAGGACGAAATTCGAGTCGAGGCTTGTTTTAGAACACGGGGGTGAGTGTCCAGTGTGCAGCCGGTCGTCAGCAGCTGGCGAAACGGGCGGTACAAGCGACAAAAGTAGTCTGGTAACACCGGTCTCCCCCTCCGTTCGCCTCGTCCGTGTGAGTGGGAGACATTTGTGGGGAATTCTCCCCGCGAGCTGACGTCACTAGGCTCCGCCTTTATCCCCCAAGAGTTTGTCCCCCGTGTGAATACCGCTGTAGGCGCGCCCTCACGCTTCGCCCGGAACCAATCAGAGCCGTTTCTCTTTCGCCGGGCATAAAGAGAAAGAAAGAAAGTAGTAGGTCAGGTACGTAAATGCCAAGCTTCGCTTGTCCCCATTTTTCCGATAGGAGAAGGAATCCTGAATTTTTTTGTGCTCTGGACATAAACATCCGGCTATCTTTTTTTCTCCGTATAATCCAAAACCCGTATAATTCAAAGCTAGAATTCGTCATACCACGCTTCCACGCGTTAATCGCATTTTTGATCTTCCAAATAATGAGCCCGCGATAATTTACTGTTGCAAAGACATTTATCGATCTTTTGTTGATGAGTGGCGAACAACTTCGTATCATGCCGCTTCCGTCGAACGCATGTATATGAGGTAACCGCCCGTAAATTTTAACTCCCGTTATTCTGCCACGGTTACATAAAAGTATGACTGAAAAAGGCATCTTGGATAAACGGCCGCGTCATCCGTTTCACGGATTTATACACGCCCCCAGGATGATCCCAACATCCCCCACTTTACAGACATTAGCACTCGTTCCCCTTTCCAATCACCCCACTCGGCGTTCTAGAAACAATTACACCACCCGCCCCCGCTACTAAATCGAAATGCTGGATTAAACTGGGACGTTTGTCCATTCACGGGTCATCTATAACACATAACAGCAAAAAAAAAAAAGCAATAAAACCCGGACAAAAAGATCAGCGCAGCTTGCTCAAGTCGCGCAAGGCTGGGTCACGGCAGAGCTGGTGGCCACCTAGCTGGTCCTGGCTTGGCTTGGCTAGGCTTTTACCCTCTCACCTCTCTCTTTCCCACCCCTTGATATACTATACTACACATGACTATGCTTGCTCTCTTTTCTTACAATCTTTTTTTTTTATCCTCGGATCGTGGGGACGCTAGTTCAAATCTCGCCTTATCCATCCATCCATCCATCCGTCCGTCCGTCCGTCCGTCCGTCCCTCCATCCATCCATCCATCCATCCATCCATCCATCCATCCATCCATCCATCCATCCATCCATCCACCCACCCACCCACCCACCCACCCATCCATCCATCCATCCATCCATCCATCCATCCATCCATCTCTCTGTCTGTCTGTCTGTCTGTCTGTCTGTCTGTCTGTCTGTCTATCTATCTATCTATCTATCTATCTATCTATCTATCTATCTATCTATCTATCTATCTATCTATCTATCTATCTATCTATCTATCTATCTATCTATCTATCTATCTATCTATCTATCTATCTATCTGTACTCGTTCTCGCGCCTATCAGAGTTATTGCATCCAACGCCGGACAAATTGGCGCACGTGTTCTGGGAGCGAAGCAGAAGAGGACGACGATGAAGAAAAGGACGAAGAGAGCGCGTGCCGGTTCATGATGATAATTTTCCATCTACGACACACGGCGAACCTCGACCATAACAGCTCTGCTGTAAAGAGAATCGTGTAAAAACAGTGCCAAATACGAAAGACTAGGAGAAGAAACCGACGGGACCGCTAGCCTTTCGTCCATGAAGGAAAAAAAATGCGTTTGTTACATTAAACTAGAATACTCTTCTAGAACACTTTCGTGTTTCCGCTGGTTTTTTAGCGCAATGGCGTTAAAAGCTCGTTTCGCAGAAATTCCGATGTCAGCGGCGGCGTGTTTGTGAACGAAAAATCAGCGCTGTCCGTGAGCGAAAATTCGAGGTAGATGCAAATAAATAAATAATATCTTCGGTTCGAGTGGGACCGGGGATTCGAACCTGCGACTCCGCGCTCCGTGGCGCGATGCGTTTAGCCGCTTTTATATTTATATATAACATCTATATATTTATATACATCGTTACACCATTTAGCGTTTGTGGTACACATATCTCGAATAATGAAACGATGTGGGTGCTTTGAGCGTGTCCCCCGCAGGAAAAAGAAAAGCATTCCTGGGGTAAGCAGCCAAAACCACCTTGAGAGCAGCCAGACAACAAAGCGAGAGGTGCAAGGAACAATAGCAATCGTTGGGTGCCAGTCGTGGTTTCATGTGCACCCCGCGAATGTTTTTTGTGGAATGTCACCAGGGGCCTCTGTCTACGTCATACTAGTGGCGATGTCGCGAGGTGCTGAAAACTTAGATGAGCACTCAAGCTTACTTTAAAACCAAATTAAAATATTTTAAAGGCAACGTTCGTTAGTCATAATCGGTCAGAAGTGTCCACGAAACAACTAAATTACCTTGAGTTTCCAAATTTGGTGTCAGGAGTTAACTTTGGATGAATTGAACAGACCTTTATTGACTGTGGAGAAGGTATACAAAGAATTTTCTTTTTTCTTGTTCTTTAATAAGCCAGACAAGCGAAAACGGTCTCCGAGCCACGAAGAACCGAAAAAAAAAAGAAATGTCTTTCGGAGCATGTCTTTCTTTTTAAGTTTAAAAAAAGTGCGTTAAAAAGATTTAAACATAAATTTTTATGGTACGTCGATTAAGCTCATAAAAACTCTATGGTTATGACCTAAACTATACGCGGTCATGAAGCAGTTTCGGTTCCTGCAACAATACAGACCAAAATACATGGCCTTCGAGATCCGCTGTTATTCCGTTTGTGAGCTGTTGCTTGTCGTTAGCATTTGCTATGTAAATGTCACCTGTTATTTATTGCAGTTTTTTTGCTAGCTTTAAGTGTAGGCTACAATATAGCCGTAATATAACAAGGCCAACACAACTCCCAAGATCTTGCCCTAATTATTTTACGTCGAAATAAAAACCGACTTTACGAAACGGTATATCGACGTCTCAATGAAAGACGTCGCAGCAGCTGGCAAAATATTGAGACGTACCAAACGCGGGAGCTGCACGGAGGCAGAGCTGTCGGTACTTGTTGAGTTTCGCGAATTTTGCAATTCTCTGAAGAACGCGGAACTGACGCAGCTTACTGACGATTCTAATGACGACTCCTCTTGAGGCACGTGATTCGCGATGGACGTGACAAAGCAGCCAGATTCTGAAGACGGCGATTGTTTAGCGTGCCGTCTCGTTGGCACTGGTGGACTCCTAGGTGCGTCAGCTTACGTCTGGTACCACAGTCGCCACCTGAAAGGATTTGGCAAGTTCGCCGCCTACACATTCTGCGGAGGTAAGCCCCCCCCCCCCCACCCTCGCCTTGTTTTATACATCAGAACGAAGCCGGACTGGAAGTCGTGAAGCCGCACTGGAAATCCAGTGGATTCAATCTATTGGAGTTTCACGTAATGTTCGCATCAACGAGACTTCGAGCGGTCCAAACACGAACGTTTTCAGCGAGCATCAAGTTCGCACTATATCAGCGATCACACCGTCAGACTGCTGAAACAGCAGTTGCTGTAAGGTTGTACAGATTTCCCGCAGTTACGTCACATATGTTCGTAATATACAAGAATTCGTACCATCCGAACACATTCGTTTGCCGGGAGCAATTTATATTTGCCTGGATGCGCACTAAATTAAGAATTTGCATTAAGTCCTTATGATCGAGTCACATACTTGAGATTGCAACACTTAAATTAAAATTCAAGATTTAGAACTTCGCTTACGCGCTGGCATCAGTGAGACAGTGGTGATATGTCTTCGCCGTTGTATGTATTGTAATCGATACACAGGCATTAGAAATTCTTATGAAAGCATTACAGAATTGTATGCCCGTTTCTGGCTTTTTTTTAAAAAAAAAAAAAACCTTCTGATATTATTTGCTGCATGGTACCGTTATAGTTCATAGCTATTTACGACGAAACAATTTATCCTGTTAGCACTGAGCTTCTGTATTACTGACGCTCTATTGTTTATGCATTTATTTATTTTGAATTCAAGACTGGCATTAAACACTGAATATGCACATTACATATTAAGATATGTTGCAGTCTTTCACACAAGATGATATCACATAGTTTAGTTAATGTTGCTTTTGGTTTCCACCACTGAAGAGATGTGGAGTTTCCTGTACAAGCTGGCGTCCCTCTTGATTCGCTTCGACGATGATGACATTGCCTACGAAACGACAGGGAGTATAAACGCTAACTGGACAGTAATGACGATATTAGGTTAAAAGATGAACGCTTGCATTCGAATTCTTTATCATTACTGTTAATGCTCAATAAAAGTTACAAATGCTGAGCAAACATATTCACAACCTCCACATGGTTACTCCGAGAAACCTTAGAGGTCATACAAGACCTAGCCATGATGAAAGCTGAAATAAACGTGGACTGCCACTCTTTAGGTATGGGTTTAATACTGAGCTGTTGAATTGTGTTATTTGTTCACTTCCTGTAAAGCTCGTGGATGCTGTTTTTTCGTGGTGCCGTAGCTGGCAAAATATGTGCAGTTGTCGACAGCACATATCTTGTGAGCCATGTGCAGGTGCTTTCATATTTAACTGAAACACTCCTCAAGCTGCTAGCTAATGCTGTGGAGATTTCTGGTCTGGGCTCCTCCATTGGCAAGTGCTTGACATTTTAGTCGTTGTTTACTGGCTCACTGTGCTTTGCTCTGCTCAAAGCTCTAATGTGTCTTCCCGCTAAAGCCTTCAAGGTTTGTTCCTTGCAGGTGGTATTTGTTAAAGTTGTACGTAATTATTCGAGTTATGTCTTACTGTGATTGTATGTAGCGTAGAGTACAGTACTCAAGGACTGAAATGAGACATCACTTTTTAAAAGTACAATGACTGCTCTTAGCAGTTTGCTCGCGATAACCGCATTGCACTTCTGCAAACCTGCTGCTATAGGTAATGTTCGGCTCTGATGCAAATGTTCCGAGTGAAAATCACACCGATATGTCACAAACTGTAGATACCGGAAACAAAAGTATGTGCATTACTTAGCCATAAATGTTTGCGTTTCGATCTGCGAGTACTGTACATTAACCTGTGCCTAAAGTACTGGTGTGTACAGCAACACTATTTGTTTATTTGCTAATGTAATTAATTAAAGGTTATTTGCCGCAAGTAACAAATTATTTGCTCGTCTTCAGGAACTGCATGCGTCACTTTGTCGCCTCTAATTGTTACAGACATCAAAGCTAAGGCATCCAAGAATGCATGAAAGATTAAAAAGGATTTCTTTGTCCACAGGACTCGGATACCTCGGATGTGCGAGATTTGCTTCACTACCACCGTTCCTGCCCAAGTGAAGAACAGATAAACACCCTCCGCACCAACTAAATCAAGGTCAATTTGTCGTACTTGCTGTGTTATGTTTATCATAGAACTAAGCGGGTCACATAAAACCATTAAGATGAAATTTGGTGCTTTTTTCTAGACAACTATTGCAAAACAGCCGTTATAGACACGTGTGTTTATGCCATATTTCCAAGCAATGTACATCTTACCTTGACTATAAAGAAAAATGATTCGTACTATTCTTTATGCAGAGTAGCCTTCTTGTGTGTATGCAATTCTAAGCGTATAAGTATTTGAATATGGTAGATCAGCTCTTCAGAAATCTATAATGTTGGGAAGAGATTCATGAAACTTAAGAATTCTTCACACTCTAGTAACTAAACGCCACAAGGGTTTCTGACGATTAAGACTTTACATTTGAGGAGAAATTAATTTTCGCGTCAGAGTTCAGAAGGTTTTGTGAAATGTTGTCACACAATGCACACAGGTGTGTGCACGTTATGGATGCACAATGGGGTGGGCTGTGATCAAGACCGGTCGGTTGTTTTTGGATTGGAAGATGGCAAGAGGTTGGGCGGGGGTGGGGGGGGGGGACGTCACAAATCAAATGCATTGTTGCATGGCACAAACACAGGATGCTGTTACAGTCTGTCATAACATGATGAAGAAATGTAAGCTCTGCCCAAAAAACTGTGGAGCACCTGCCCTTCAGCTGTGGATGACAGTCGCGCTGGCTTGTTTCCGTTCGAACCTTTGTAAACTCTTTTTCTCAGCTAATGTGAACACCAAACAAATTAAGATTTAAAAGTTTGTCGTTAATGACCGAAACATTACGTTTGGCTGAATAGCAATGTCAGAATCACTGACACAATTTACCAAGACATTCAAGTTTCAGACCTAAAACTAGCAATGGAAATGTGTCAGTATGGGAAAGTCAACAATCTGAAATGCTCGAGAAGCGCCTGATGTCACGGAAATGAGCAAGCGCTGTTGGATGGAGCATTTATGCAAATTCTTTGTGTGAGGGGCAGTGATGGCTGTGGGCAGAGATCACTTTTTTTTTTTTACATTGTAGCCGACTGTAGTAATGTTTCCATTCACAGGATTGTATCGCAGTGCTGGTTTCATAGTTGCGGGTTGCTTAAGCTAAACACTTCAGGACTGCTCAATGCATTATGTAGAAATGTGATGAGTGAATGTTGAATAAGTATCCACGAACATCAGAAGGATAAGCAGATTTGCGCTCGTATTCACTCTGCAATATTTTTGCTTGTTATGTACTCACCCGATCTCAGTTGCATTAGTCACGTTTACGCGAATAATTGTCATGAAATAAACAGTTCGCTTATGCAAATTGTTTCATCACAATACAAAGTAATCCGTCGTTAGCTATGTTCAACAGAAATTGTGCCATAATGTTCCAGAAATAATCCAAGTGGCGATAATCGCAACGCGGCTGGCTTTCATCTCTCGTCAAAGGTCAACTCAAAGTGGGCCGATAGCAAATTTCTTCAGTGCAGCGTGCCTTATCACAATGGACAGCACACCACGTGCTATCACACCACACATTGCTTTGAAGAATATGCACGCGAGAGATAACAATAAGTGGCAAGATGGTAGCAGAGATAGCATGCATGAGCTGTGAGTGTCGCGACGTTGCTGTGTTGTTGGCTCGCTTTTGTTGGTGTTGAACGGATTCAGGCACAATAGCCACCAGTGATACAAAACCTCCAGGCGTAAGAAAAAGTGGGATTTTACTAAGAACTTTGTGCTGTATTTCTAGCAGAAGTCCAGCCATTTTTCATGGTTGCATTTTTAATAGTCATTAGAGAAAAATTGTCTATACATAAAAACAAAAAAAGGAACACTTCACCCACATTGATCAGTGATTGCCACACAAACGCATGACTTATCCTATAATTCGCTGACAGATCACGTTATAAAGCAGATCAAATTTACTGCAGCATAGACGACAACTGGGCTAGTTGGTACAGGTTCATGAAGATTGAAGGAACGCGAATAACGGGGACAAAGATTATGTTATGTCTGTCCAGCATTTGGCCCTGTTAGCGCTCATTCAAATGTCATCGATCAAATTTATTACTTTAACACATTTCTGGACACTTATCCTCAAGTAATGACTCGTATGATAATTTTTTCTGTCATGCATGTGATTGCATGTCTAAGTGATTGCCAAACAAACGCGTGACTTATCCTATAATTCACTGACAGATCACGTTATAAAGCAGATCAAAATTTACTGTAGCACAGACAGCAACCGGGCTAGTTGGTACAGGTTCATGAAGATTGAAGGAGTGCGAATAACAGGGACAAAGTTTATGTTATGTGTGTCCAACTTTTGGCCCTGTTTGCACTCATTCAGTTGTCACAGATCAAGTTTATTACTTTAACACATTTCTGCACGTTTATCCTCGAGTAATGATTCTTATGATAATTTTTCTGTCACGCATTGGTACTTTAAGACTGTAAAAAAACAATGATTAACTCATGTTCAAGGTCTCTCATTTCCTAGAGGCGTGAAGCATACTTTGAAAATAACATCTTTTTGTTTTATACTGAAGATGGCAGGACTGTAAATGATCACAGATGGAAAAAGTACCGTGCTCCTTGTTCATTGCATCAGGTAGTAACGTTACACAACAAAGTCGCGTAATTGGTCGTGACATAGTTAGTCGTCATTTCTGCAGCAGCAATAATTGAGTCTGTGATGTGGTGCTAATGGAACAACGCAAAGTGTGAATATTAGCTGGCGTGCGTGCACTTCGGTACCAAGCCAGAGCTGTACATTAGAGCACGTGCGGCGAAGTTTTTAATCGCTGCATTCAACCAAATCACGCAAGCTTCATTATTACATTGTGGAAATATCATATCTGAATATGCTCCCATCAAGTGTTTGGCCATATGCTAGACCCTAGTACTACATTTTCTTCCCATCAAACAGCGTCACGCAAAATAACAGCATTCCAGCAAACATAAAACAACATATATATATATTGAGATGAGGATAAGCTGCCTTCATTTGCAACTTTGCTGCCAGAATCGACAGTTCTGTAGCAAAAGCTGCATGACATGAGACGCCATAGAGTGTACAGACAATGTACAGACTATGTACAGTATGGTTGAACCATGAAAGGCAACACTCAACAAAAATGAAGTTGATATAAGTGGGACATTTCACCGCCTTTGTCGAAAAGTTATAACCGACTAAAACGTACATATTCTAGTACACCAAAGTTACTTTGGGCTCTTCTGCGGCACCGAAGCCATAATCGATGACTGTGTGTCACCAACAGATAGATGTATTGTGCATACAAGTGTAAGCAAGGAAATTTCTGGAACACAGTAACTGTGAATAGACCGCATATTCCCCCAGCAGCACATTCACCAGCTTGAGAGCTAAATGTTCTGGATATGCAGGTACTAAAAGTTCTTAACTCTTTGTGCACGCATTGCCTCAAAAACTTCTTGCACTTGCGAGTGCACATACCGAATTTAAACACGAACGCGTACTACGCGAAATCAGACAACTACTGAAACAAAGTAGAACACAACCCGCATTACCCTATCCATTGGTTACCCTGCGCAGCACACTGCACGTAACAATGGCAGTGAAACCATGTAAACGCCTTTGGTATAAAACTCGCGCCCGCAGCCACCTTAACCCAGTTGGCTGCACGACTAACCGAAAAAAATTCGCGTAAACACTGCGAGATAGGCAGCATTGTAGTTCTGTCACTATTTCATCTTAAAGGGGTCATGAACCACTTTTCCAAGTAATGATCTAATGGCCTCAGTATCGGAGTGTACTGCCTCCCGAATCGATTGCCGCAAAAATTTTCTCGAATCCGTCAAGAATCAGCGGAGTTACGGGGGTTTGGCGCACGCTCCCAGCGCTTTCTCTCTTTTCTCGTGCCGACGAGCGCACTGGAAGCTAGACAGGGAGGGATGGCATGGGGGAAAGAAGTTACGCCAGCGCGCGTCATGAAACGCGATCGCTCTCCCGCTGTGATTCGCTTGCGCGAGTGCGGCTACCGTGTACTGAGGAGTGCGGCGCCGGCAAGTGGCGGCACCCCGCGGCAAGAAGCGCATCTGATCCGAACGCCGCTCTCGATTTACGTCGGCTATCGGCCAATAAGCATGCTATGTCTCTTGCGACGTACAGCGGACAGACGCCCCGCCCACCGACGAGAGTGAGAACCGGCCTCTGTTTGAAAAGAGGGTGCCTGGGGAAACGGCAACTTCGCGCTCCGCTTGAGGCCATTACGCGGCGCGCACGACTGTAATATTTGGCAGAGCAGTTCATAGCCGTGTCAGCTTTCCGCAGGATGTGTTTTTTCAATCAGCCCAAGGGGTGCTTCATGACCCCTTTAACTGTAAACTGCTTGCACGGCAAGGCTTTTCAAGAGTAAAAAAAAAGAACTAACGCGACACACAGACCCTGCACTGAACACTTTTAGAGCTTGAACACGTTGAGGCAGATTCCGAACACTACAGCCCAGATGAAGAAAGCGCCGAGGATTATGCCGAATATCACAGTCTTCTCAACGGACCACGACTCCATCTGCACCTTTACGGTGCTCTTCCCCGACGCCATGCACTCGCGACACTTTGGTCCGTCGGCAACGCAGTTGCACGGCTTCGGGTCCCACACAATGCTGTCTTCACGTGTGAGGCTCGTGTGCAGTTCGATATCCTTGCTGTCGCCGCCTGCCCGCATGTCCGGGGCTTGCTCCGACGGACCCAGCACCGGGTTGTCCGCCACTTCCATCTGCATAGGGCAAGTTAGCGTCACATTCAGTGGAAAGCCAAACGGAATGATCGAGTTTAGCATCCCAAAGCAACGTTAAAGGGGTCACAAACCACCCCTCGGGCATGGTGAAAAAACACATCCTGCGGAAAGCAGACAGTGCTATGAATATCTCACCCAAATCTTGCAGTTGTACGCGGCATTGAGAGTTTAGAAGCTGAGTGCGAAGTTACCATTTTCTTGAGTGCCCTTGTTTCATTCAGAGGCCCATGCCTCTTATGAAACGAGGACTCTTATGAGCTGCCGGCACCTGCTTTTTTACGTCAAGCAGCAGATAGCATGCTACTAGCTACCAGCTGACATAAATGAAGAGTGGCGTTTGGATCAGATGCACTTCCTGCCACTGGGTGCCAGCAGACACCAGCACTGCACTCTATAGTCTGCTAACATTACAAAGGATCCACACACGCGTGCTTAGGAATTACAATGGGAAAGAGCAATCCCGTTTCATCTCGCGCGCTCGAGGTCATGACGTGCGCCAACACAACTTCTTTCCCCCATGCCATCTTTCCCTGCGTAGCTTCCAGCGCCCTCGTCAGGACAAGAGAAGAGAGAAAGCGCATAAAATGCACAACAAACCCCGGAACTCCGCTCGTTCTTGACCGATTCGAAAAATTTTTGCGGCATTCCATTTGTGAGGCAATAAGCTCCGATATTGAGGCCATTCAATGATTGCTTCGAAAACTGGTTCAGGAGCCCTTTTAAGACCATACTGAATGCCACGTGGAAGGCTATAAATTAACAGTGTGCAAATACATGCCTTAGTGAAGGCTGATCTCAAAGGCTGTGCATTTGCCGAAAGCTATTTCTGAGCTGGCAAACGTTTAGGCTATCTTGTTTAAAAGTCCACCTGGTCAGGCTCTAATCTACACCTAACTCAGACTACACGAAGCGTATTTTTGCATTTTGCTCCATTACAGCAGGTGGGAACTGAACCCACGACTTTCTATTATATATATTGGGGCAAGTGAACTTCAGTGAATTACAAGAGTAGAGATTTGTGAGCAGTGAGAACAAAATGACGAAGTGCATATCGTGTCTCTGACTGTTCAGATTGGTCGCGGATGCCTGTGATAAGAGAGCTGAAAGAGCTTATCCTGACGCACAGCGGTAATTCAGGTGTACAATAACGAGTTCTGTTTGTTATGGCTTCGCGTATGCCTGCTACCAAGCTGAAAATTCTCAGTTTCTATTTTTGCCGAGTACAGGTGGCGAGAGGGCGAGAAAGGTTAGCCACGAGATGCATTAAAATGTCACACTGTCGCTTTCTCAGTAACTTTGATAACAAAGCAGAGGTGCCACTTTCTGAAATACAAGCTGTTTACCCCCTCTTGCTTTTGTTTACCTTCTACTGCGACTAGATCATCAGGTAGATCGCTGCATACAAACATCCCGAGGCTGAAGCTATAACAGCTATCCTCACTTCACACATACATGGTAATGCAAAGAAACCGCAAGTGCCGAGTTCGTGTCGAGAACGTGTCGAAGTTCAGGGCGCCGCGCACGCGACTTTACAAATGGGGCGTACCGCATCGGCCCCAAAAGTTCGTCGCAAAGTTTTACGGGTATCGTATCGTACCTGCGCAAACTTACCGAGCCGTAGGTCGTGCTAGTCGCGGCCGCTTGAGCACCGCTACGACCACCACCACCATCGCGTCTACCGTTCTTTTTCTCGCAACACTTGCTAGTTTCGTCCATGTCTCCAAAATGCGTCGTCTAGAACTCCCTTCTCGCTCGTATCTCAGGGACGTCTTTGGCTTTTTTATCTTTTTTCTCCGCGTTTATCGGCCAAGGAAGCGGAACGGACGTAGTACAACTACGTGTTGGCTCATCGCGCAAGTATCAGGAAACCACTCTGGCTGCTAGAGCTCCACGCACGCACGTCGCATGATGTGCTACGCACATACTGTGAAAAAACAAACAAACAAGTGTTCTCGCTTACACGGGCCAGCATACTGCAGCGGGAAGTGCACAAACGCGCAGCTGTTCATTGTTTAAGCAGTTCAAGCTCTAGCAGTCATCTGATACGGGAACCCGGTGTTTTGGGGTCTACGGATACAGGCGAGTTTTGTCTCTGTTCGTACACTTATTTTGTGCCTGCGCTCGGCGATATGTGAAAACGAAGAGTAATTGACGATCATGTATCTTGTTCAATGTGCTGACAGCTCTGACAGGGAAACAAAACGATGTCGCCCTTTCTGAAAGAGTTCGAACGAAGTTATTCGTCGCGAAGGGCACGGGCGTGTAAAAGGGCATGTTTTTTCATACATCGGGCGAATAGCTTGAAGCAGCGAACAGAAACTGTCGCAAGCAGCTGCGTGTTTCACACGCACGCTAGACTAGAAATGTTGAAAAGACAGGGCATGCAAACGCGGACACAGTTGACTTCTCTCTCGTGTCCGTGTTTGCACGCCCTGTTCTCTTAACATAATAAACCTAACTAGCTCAGCTCTGTTATTCTAAGCTAGAATATCGCTTCCCGAAGAAGTTGTAGTCATACGCCAGGCGAATAGTTTAAAGTAGCGAAAGATTTTCGCGAACAGCCGAATGTTTCGCACGCTAGACGAGTGGCGCTAGACTAGAGAACACACTTTCCATATCAACGCCGCAGAACTCGTGATATAGGGCAACAATTCTACGTCAACTCTGTAACCGCAGCATATACGCGCGCTTAATTTTTGTCTTTTTTTATTATTCAGGGCACCACGCTCTGCGGAGTAGCCAAAACACGTGTTATTACGCACTTATCCTTCGGGTACCGGTTTTGCATGCAGTAGGTCGTTGTATATCGTATCATACTCACGTAGATGGTCGTCGACCTTCCAAATATGTTTCGCCACATCTTTGAGATAAACTCGTCGGCTGGTAACAGCTGTGGTCAGAGTTTTTCGTACGCAGTGCGCTCGCCGCTGTTGTGTTGAGTCTAGCTGCGCGAAGGTCGTCTCGGCCGGCGCCGTTCTAAATCCCAAGAGCCGGCGACGACTGTAGCCTGATTGACCTCATAAAACGATGTCAAATGGACGTCCCCCGGTTATTAGGCAGCCGGGTAGTTGAGAACTAAGACGCGGCACTCTCTCGCAGCTAGCTAAAACACCGGAAAGCCCGCCGGAAGAGCCCGGAGGGGGAGCATACAAATCGATGAATATCACACGCCGGGACAGCGCGCCGGTGTCACAAAAAACGGCGCCGGGTGGTACCCCCCTTGGGTTTGTCCAGTCGGGCCTCTTCGAACGCTAACGTGGCGCGCGCTTAAAAACTGGCAAGCTTTCTTGTCTCGAACGCGATTTCACAAAAACAAGCCGTGTTTGCCACGCCTGCCGTAGCTGCTAAATACCCGGAACAGATGTTGCAGCGGCGTCGCTCAAGAAAACAGCTGGCGAAAAGGTCTCACCTTGAAGGGTCTCCTTTCTCAAATCACGTCTTGAGAGGCATTAGCCGACGCGCGAATTCGTGCCGTTTTAAATTAGTAGCGTGGTAGCGTCTCTAGTGCGTTGGTTGCGGCGTGTGTCACGTGATCTCCCATTCATTCCCGTTTCATTCATTTAGAAAAGCAGCGGCCACACAACACACAGCCCGGCGACTGGGGAATCGCATCGTCGCCATGAAGTTGCTGAACCAGTTCGTCTACGGGGACGCCGATTTCGTGCACGACGTGGCACCAAGCGAAGGAAAGCCGACCCGTTTCGATCAGCTGTTGCAGTCGAAATGGAACGACGCCATGACCAGCGGTCAGTTCTGGTACAAGCTGGACAAACTGGACACGCGGATACTGCCCGGAAAATACGGCTTCGTGGCGCAGGTAAATGATAGCTGTTAAATGAGGCAGCTTGTATACAGTACCGGGGGTGTCACGCGGCGCACTGCTGAATCGCGATTAAACCCGATCGGGATCGAATTTCTCGAATGTGATTGGCTTCCCTTCTGCAGCTTGCTTAGAAAGGAGCCAATCGTGATCAAGAAATTCGATCCGGATCACGGCCGATTGCGATCGAAAGTAACAGCGTGACATTGATATACTGTCGTTAGTAGCGTACAAAATAGTGCATTATATTCATATGGTGAGCGAGCGATTTAGTTACATTTTTCGTGAAACATATCCAGATTGTTGTAAGTTGCATTTTCCGAGGATGTGCCCGAATGAAATCAGTTATCAAAAGAAACATATGAATAAAATGGTATTCCTCTTCTTTAGCTTACCGGTTAGACCTATAATTACACCCGAAATTGGAAATTCTAATGCCTTTAGGCTATCGGATACATCAATGGTATCTGATGTATGCGCTCATTTGTAGGTGAAGTCACCATCGACTTTAGTTCATCACAACTTCACAAGTGTACAAGTGCCAGCAAGATCCATTGAACACAAGTACTTTAGGCAATTCGAGGTGCTAAAAAATGTGTGACCCAAACTGCACACGATGCACAACAAACGCAGAAATGGCTGACACAGAACGCTAGTGCTCTCTGCCATTACTAACATAATCAGCAACTCCAAACACGTCATCCAAAATTACTAGTGCACTCAAATACCTGCACCTGCGTAGTGCATCATAATGCACAACCAAATGTTCCACCCTGTCAATCATGTATGGGCTCATTCCTTGCTTCTTGGCAACACTACCCAAGCCTATCAGGCAGGGGGCTTGTCAAGGTAGCCCTCAACTGCCATGAAGTGACACTAGCTTACCAACTGACCTCAACACAGTTACCTGGCAGGACGCAAGGTGCTGTCCAATGCCCAAGCACACAACCGGCGCCACCTAGCTGCAGATCAGTACCGATGCTCACCTTACCCTATACCCAAAAGTCGCGGGATCAAATCCCGGCCGTCGCAGCCGTATTTCCATGTAGGCAATATGCTAGAGGCCCGCGTGCTTAGATTTAAATGCATATTAAAGAACCCCAGGTGGTCAAAATTTCCGGAGCCCTCCACTACGGCGCCTCTCGTAATCACATGGTGGTTTTGGGACGTAAAACCCCAACAATTATTATTACCCTACCCTATATGCCCATATCTGCCCCACCCGCTACACCAGTGCATGTAAACACTGCATCACACCGCCACCGCTGACCAATAATTTGTGGGCGTGTCCGAAACTCCAGATTTGGTGAAGTAATGTACATACCACGGAGCAGTGGGAGGCTGTGACGCTGTGATGACGAGTGACAACGTGCAGCTCCAACTCATTCGTCAAAGTTGCAGTAGTGGCCTGAGCCGCAGATGTTGTTGAGGTCGAGAGGCTTTCAGTTGTCCGGGCCAACATACTTCCTTGTTTATTTGGTTTCAATAAATGTTCTTATCAATCAGTCAATCGTTGCCTCTTCTGCTAGTTCTGCATGAAGTCTGCGTCAAGTCAAATGAACGGCGGCCTGCAGATGGTGTCATTCGTCACTAAAAAGAAAAAATGGCACTCTAAAACCAAGACGAAGGAAGACGTAAATGCAACACAGGCCAACTCTTGTATTGTATATACAACTTCATTATCTTTGTCATCAGTGTGCAGTGTTCTTTTAAATAACCGTAAACCAATACAGACTATCCCTTGAAGAAAAAAAACGGTGCGAATGACAAGGGACAGCAGCATGCGTGGATGCATAATACTTTACTTCAATAAAGAGAATGAAGAAATTTCCCTTAGTAAGCCTTTGACTTCACTTTACAAAAAAATGAACTGTTACGTATCCCGAGTGCTGACGATCTGGTTTGTGCCTCATACACCACACTTCCATATTTCATTGATTTGGTGTTGTTTTGCCGTGCTTAGCTTCTTTTTTTTTTCTAGCTCACGGCACGCACACATGTTAGCTTGTGTCATCGAACCACTGTCCTATCGAAAAAAAAAAAAAACAACAACTCGGATGCGACTCATTGCTTGCTCTTTGTCACCGTCCCTTGTCATTCGTGCTCGTTGCTTTAGTTAAATGACGTCGTACTGACTTGCTGAACTAGCTATTGTTGCTGCAATACCGACTGCCTCATTTTTTTTTCTATCTTCAGACAATACTATTGTTGCAGTGTTGAAATTCATACCGAGGCGGCAGCAACTGTGGAATTGTGTCAAGAAATGTAAGCTTAATCGAAAGTACCGTGCTCACTGATTGAAACGCAACATCAAAAGTTCGGGTTATAACTGGTATGTGCGATTGCTCGAGATAACCACGTTTTGTTGCTACAAATCTAGCCACCAAAGGTGAAAATGGCTCTTATCTAAATATGCGAGCCAGTGCTACACCAAATGGACATGAACTGTAGATCGTGGAAACAAAAGTACACCCAGCAGCAAAAGTTTGTGGGACGCAAAATGTTCAAGAAAGCTATATTCTTACTTTGTCTGGGAACATAACCTCCAAATAAATGTTCTAGCCTGTAACTGGCATTGCAACATATAGATTACCAGCTAGATTAGAAGCATTATGCACTAATAGAGCAGAAATTTGCATTTGTTGTGGAGCCTGCGTCCCGTAAACTTTTGCCATTCGGTGTACTTGTGCTGCGTAGCCCTAGATTGGCTCATTTCACTCAGAGAGCACCGCACCTTTAACAAACAACAGGCTAGGAAGGAATGGTGCAAGATTTCATTGCTTCAGATCCACAAGAAAACCACTTGCTTGAACTTTCCCCAACAGCTCAACACGAAGAGAGCCAATGAGAGGAGGAAGCCTCAACACGTCACTTCCATCTGCATGCCTTTCGACGGCAGCATCTTCAACTTCACTAAGCTCAAGGACGGTGAGGTAAGTTGCCTCACGTCTCACCTCATGACAGATATGTGTAAGTTGGGCAAAATACTAAGTGAAACATATTCAGACTTGCTCAGAAAACATGTCTTCAGGGCAAGACAGGATTACATGTGCTCAAGCACATCATGAAGTAAACCCAGCTGAGCACACTTCTACTGTAGATTCACTTGGATTCACTAAAATCAGACTGAGACAGGCTTAGTCGAAGGCTCACATAGTAGTGCTCGCTCACGCTGTCACATTCACAGGACGAACGATTCACACTTGAATCATGGGCTGGACGCTGGATGGTCAGATTCACTCCTCAGAATCATGTTAATTCAGCCCTGCAATAGTTCTCTGTACTAAAAAACTGTCATATCCTTCTATTCACTGGAATTTACGCACTGGCGTCAAACGAATGCTTTTGATCAAGCCTTGATCAGTGTTGAATTTGCTTCCAACTTCCTTCCACATCTCACATGCATAAGCCAGTCCCAATCGAATTCAAGCACAATTGGAGTTGCACCATGGGACACCTTTATCAGACTCTCAGTGAGCCTAGGAGAAGTGACATCAAAGTTGACCTGCAGGTGTAAATATGTAAAAAAAAATTTTTTTTCGTTTTCTTCTGTCAGATGCTCTTTTCTCTGAAGAATGCCAACAAAGCGGAAGGCAGCGAGAAAGAAGTAAGCACTGGAATCGGCACTTTCAATTAGGTACTAGTTTGCAAGCGTCTGCATCGTTTCTTGTCATCGATAGGTCTTGTCTTACAGATGGAACATTGGGTTGTGATTAACGTCAGCCCGGTGGAGTACTGCAACTCGCTGCTAGTTCCCAGCCTGTACAGCTGTCTACCACAGGTATGTGAGAGTGCTGGTGAATGGGATCGATATTCAAATACTGTCGTTTATGCCATCCCATTTCACATGTACCTTATCTTCCTGACTGTAGTCCGCACACACTTCAGCGTTGACTGCGGTGAACTTGGGCTAAACATATAGTTAATTTTTGCATAGTCTACATTGATGAATTTTGGCTAGAAATGAACATTCTTTATGTGTATGATCGGCACACAGTCAATTGCATTGTGCAAATAATTACGGTAAAACGATCCAAATGCAGTTGGGCCGCCTCATTATTTTTTCAAGCATGCCTCTAAAGTTTTAAAAAGTTAAGACACATGTAGTCTACACCTAGAGACATTTCACAGCAATGCAAATTTCGGCTTCTATTTAGAAACATGTATGGTCCTTGGACCATTTGAAAGATGTGAAATTTCTATATTTCAACATACACACTGAGAAAGCTTTTCTGTTTTTGTGACAGTGCTCTGCATGTGTATTTTGAATGCATTTGTACTTTTTATTCTCCCATATATATATTTTCTTCAATCAATGTTTGAATAATATGCCCTTTTAAACTTGCCTTTTTTTCTCAACAGGTACTGACACCAGAGTCTGTGCGTCTGGCAATTGAAACAGTGCTACTAAGTGGCAGCCCGTAAGTGACCACTGCTATAAAGACTAGGTCAGACATAGTAAAAATATACTTGAGTCTTTTTCAGTTCACCCAAAGACAACGGATTCATTTTCGATACACTAAAGTGAAACAGAATACGCTTAAGAGAGTTGCGGCTAATTATTACACAAGTGAATGTGTACAAAAAGTAATCAGATGTGTTTGTTAACGGGATAAGAGAATGATAGGAAAGTAACAGGTACTTTGCAACAACAGTTGCGTGAGAAGGGACAGAGCTTTTTGAAGAACGCATTCACGTATCGGAATTGGAGTGCATGACACCCATGATGTCATTTGACATTTGCACCTGCCAACATTAGTTAACTATTGACATCAACGTCAACATTAACTTGCCTGCAGATTGAATAACACAGTTTGCCTTGATGTGCTTTATACAGAAACGAATGTACATTTCAGTTAAATCAATTCTGTAGTTTATTCTGAGCTATTGCAACATATGTGCAAGCTACATTTGCAATAAATAGGTTGGCAGTAAGAAACTCATTAAAAAAGAAAGGAATTGCTCATGACTTGTGGAACTCTGCTTGTTTTTCAGAAATTTCCGTCTCGGCTTCAACAGCCTTGGTGGCCATGCCTCGGTGAATCACCACCATTTTCACCTCTACTACCTGGAGCACAGGCTTTACATCGAAACAGCTGTAAGTTTCTTTGTCATATACAAGTACAGTCCAATATTGTTACGAAGATTATAACAATATAGATTGATCTCAGCGACATCGCCATCTGCGTGAGCTTGTGGTTGCTGCGCTTGGCCAAACGCTACTGACCACTGCCCTTTCTCAGACATCCCCTGCTGATGAACCTCTTAGCAAGTGGTGGAGGTGTTTGGGCACTACAGTATTTATCTAGAAGATAACAACATGATAATACAGCCATTAAAGTATTGACAATTGTATAAAGAAAGTATTGTGATGAGGACGTTGTTTGCTGTCATTAAAGTGATAATATTTATATATAATGTTATATTGACACGACGATACTGTAAAAGTATACATGTTAACATTGGCATGCTTACAAGAAAAAAATTGCTATGTGCCTTTGTTGCTCTTAATTATTATGATTATAGCAATATTTATATGTACACTCAAACCTCGACATAACGAATTAACGGTTATAACGAAGTAAATGAAGAATGGTCTTGTAGTTGATACAACTTTATTAATATACGTTTATAACGAATTTTCGGATATAACGAAGTCATTTTCGTGGCAGATGCTACTTTGTTATAAAGAGGTTTCACTGTAGTTTTATAACAACACAAGAATACCATCATTGATGTAAGTGTACAGTGCTCATGGATTGAAACGCAACAATTTATGGCTATATAATGCATGTACTTTTGTTTCCACAATCTTGAATTTGTGTCGTTTCTGTGTAATTTTGACGCAAACACTTACATCACCTCTAGTAACACGGTGCGGTTGTATCAAGCAACTGCACATACCAGTTATTATACAAAAACTTTTGGTGTTGTGTTTTAAAACATGAGCAACGTTCACGCCAACATTGGCACATGAACAAAAAAACTGTGATGTTCCTTTGTGGCTCTTTCCATGTATTCAACGCTTTTTACTCAGAAAGTTTACTCTTTACAGTGCAAGCAAACGGCTATTCACTTCGTTTCAACCACTGTTGTCTTGGGTCTTGCATTTCCACTATGGCTGTAACAAAAGACTTATCATTAAAAAAACTTGCAGTGTTATGCATTCACCTAAGATGACTTGAAGGTGAAAGCCATACAGTGTGGCTATCTTACTGTGCATTTTATATCATGCAAATGCCGCAAACGCAAAGCGAACGCACAGCTAGCATGCTTCGATCCACGAAGTGCGCAGATGGTCATTACTTTTTGTACCACATGTCGACTGTTTGCTAAGAGAATCTTTTCACGAGCTGTTTAAGGCTTTTGCTTCAGTAAAGTATGGCCAGCCAAATTGTAGTAGTATCATAAAATCCCGAACAACCCCACTACCCCCCCTGTGGTGAAAGATAATCAGACAAGATTTGGAGAGGTGGCCCTTGCTTGGTTGTGGACCAAAATTAAAGATGGTGGTGGAAGAGCCTCTAAGAAGAATGCAGAACTGTGCTTCTAATGAAATACTTCGCATGCATTTACTGTTTTCACTGAATCGGAGGGAATCCTCTTGTGAAATTTCATGTGTTATGGCAAGGGGGGAAAGACGTTCTTCAAATGTTTCGACAATTTGTCACAACTCGGAATGCAACTCCGAGGCACCCCACTGTAAAGATACTAAGAAATTGTGCACATATCTAAAGGCTCTCAGAACTTGGCTTCCTAGGAACCGCTGCTGCAGGATTCTGTAGCGGAGAACAGGTTAAAAAAAAAAAAAAAAGGCGGGAGGGGGGCGCTTGCTTGGTCATTGGAGCATATTTTTAGTCTCCTGAAAAGGGGAAGGGGGCACTTGCTCGTGATTTTATGGTAGTTACATCATCATATTCACATTTGACCGTATTAGCACCCGCACTCATGCACTGAGATGCAATCCTATCCACGCAGAGGGTCAACCACCTATGGAGCGAATGCTACGAGATTGTGGACTATCCGGCCAAAGGATTTGCATTTCAAGTAACCAACGGCAACAAGGAAGATGTTGTTCGGTGAGTGAAACGAATAGCCCATGCTGTATTTGTACAAGCGTACTAAATATTACACCCTACTGACCACGAGCATTCATTCATCCATTGTTTAGTGGATTATCTTTTAGCGACAATGCAGGAATTTCGATGTGCACGGCACTGCCTCATGATAATGCTAGGAAGGAGTCTTCATGGGAGTACGCAACGATTTTTAAATATTATTATTATTATTATTATTATTATTACCGCAGTTTGAAGCTGGGGGTGTGGATTACAAGCGAAAAAAAAAATGCATTAATGCTGTGACTTTGTGTTATGCTATCAAGATTGTAATGGATTGCCATTCATGGTTTTTCACTTCTTAGCAACTGTAGCATCTCAATGTAAAGAGGAAGCACACAATAACCCTATATTGAATAATGTTTGCTCATTAGTGCTTTTCTGTTAATGTACTGGCATCTTCAAGCCTATGGATAAGAATACAGTATTTTTGACTTGAACAGTATTTTTTTGAATTATAGTATGCAACATTGAAATAATTCAATAGATTGACCTGCATGCTACTTCACACTAGAATACTGCATAGTACTAACAAGTATATAGTATGTTCAACTACATCAAACCAGTTACGCAATTAGCATCTGTCACTTGATCATGTTGCTAATTAATTGCAGTAGTGTCACGCACATTGCCAAACATGGAAAGGAAAAGTGAACATCTGAGTTTATCTACTGATGTCCACACTTCATTGCAACATCGTAGTAATACAGCATCTACATTGCTTGCATATTAAGCTTGTACATAATGTTCTAACCCACTTCGTAATTCATAATGACTGACAGTATCGCAGGAGTAGAGAATCACGTCAGCAAAATGTCACAAAAATGCAACTTCGCGTTTTTCTTTCTTTTTTTTTTTTTTTTAGGGATGCTATGGTACTCGTCCAAATGCTGCTGAAAACATCCACAGCCCACAACCTGTTTGTAACGAGGGGCACGAGTTTTCACTCGGACGACGCTGAAAGAACAGTGGTTCGCGTGTTCCTGTGGGCACGGAAATCTTGCTACGGTGAGGCTACTCTCCCGTCTTCAACGTGAATTTATAATGAACATGGCATGCTACACATTTCAGGCGCGAAGGACGAGTCTGCGTTCAACGTTGCTCTCTGTGAGCTGTCAGGGCATCTAATAATGAAAAGTGAGTTCTCTTCTTTTTTTTTTCTTTCTTACATCTACGGTTACGACATAAAAAATAAATGTCCGCTCCGCCTAGAGAGCCGTGGTGTGCCCTTCACCTGTGAAAGACATATCATGCTAGCTTGTTTCCGCTCAGTACTTTTTCTTGGCTGATGTAAATACACTCAACCCTCGATATAACGAACATGGATATAACGAATTATCGGTTATAGCAAAGTAAATAAAGAATAGTCTTGTCATAGCTAGTGTTACAAATAAACGTTTATAACGAATTTTCGGATATAACGAAGTTATATTCGTGGCAGATGTGACTGTTATAATGAGGTTTCAGCGTATTACGCACATAAAGAGTTAAAGGTTCATCATCACTACTTAAAATGTTGCGTTTGGCTGAGCAACGATGTCAAAATCCCCGATGAAACTTACCAAGTCATTCAAGTTTCCGACCTAAAACCAGCAACACAAATGTGCGTCTGTATGGAAAAGTCAACTATCTGAGACACTCAACAAGTGTTTGACATCACAGAAATGAGTAAGCGCGATTGGATGGAGAATTTATGCAGGTTATTTTTGGGAGGGACAGCAATTGGCTGTAGGCGGAGCTGAGATTTTTTTTTTTATGTCGTAATCGAGTATAGTGAGCATGCAAGAGCACCTTGAGCCAACTGCACCTTTTCTTTCGGTGTACAATAGATGAGGAAGGATACCTCACGGCGACCGAAGACTCCGTCTCGCAACAACTCCACGAATTTTGCGACGACATCTTCGCGGAGGTGCGCTCCCAAGTGGTGGCGCTAAACAAAGACTGCTACAGCTGATGGCCTGCAAACTCGTCGATAGTATTTTCTGTTCTGCCCGTGAGGGCGCGACGTCATCGTTACCCGCTAATAAAATTGTTTTGTTTCTGCAAATCATCACCGAGTCTATGACTGTTAACCCTGTGCTGTCCGGAACCTTTAACCACCTTCCATTCATTCCGGTCCGAAAATAAAAAAAAAAGCAAATCTCAAGTAAAAGAAGTTTGCTTACCTTTTTAAAAGATGGGGCATAATGCAGTGTGAAAACACGCGCGTGAATCAACCACGAAAGAGCTTGTCCATCAGTGCCTGACAAAGGACCGTTGCAGCTATGCTGTTTCGTCGAGAGGGGCCCCGACAACGAACCTCAAAGGGTTAAGAGATACTAGTAAAATCGACATTCTTTTGTTTTCTGTCTCGCCACTGCTTTGCAAGCACTTTCAGATGAGACAATAGCTATCATCACGGACAAAAGAATTGTGCATTGGGAACTCAGTTCATTGCACTACACATTCAGCCGTCAGATATCGTAGCTAGGTCACAAACCCTGCACGGTAGCCGCTATCATGCGGGCAATATCACACTGTGTTGTGAAATCGGATTATGAGAGCACGCAGACAATGAGTCAAGTGTTATCACAGACGGACGAAAAAAGGTCTTGCCTGTCCAGCCATCACGGATGCCGTAGTTATGAAATGGAACTTTCTAGCTGATGTTGCTAGACATTGGTCAGTGGGATCCAAGCCCAGGACCTTTGAATTCAAAGGTTGTGGGTTCAGATCCCATCGACGGAAAGGGTGATTTTTCTGTCCGCTCTCATTCATTAAAATTTACGTCATAATTACTACATTACAGTTAAAAGACAACAGTTAATGTCCTCTATGCTTTCCTTGGCCTAATTGTCTGTTGCATTCATTTGATGATATATGCCATCAAATCCAAAGAAAGATGTGTTCCATGAGCCAACTAGAGAAAGGAATGAAACACTGTTCTATAGCTTTCCAGCTGCCATCCACACTACAACATAATGAAAGCTTTCACCAACATAATGAAAAACCTTTCTTGCCTATTAGCCAACACGAGCAATAACCTTCACTACAGTGCACCTAACTAATGTGCAGAAAAGTGGAGATGAGCAGGTAAATGGTACGAAATGTGAGAGAAAAAAAAAGAAAATATTTACTCGTATGTACAATGATTAAAAGACCAGATGTTCTTCCGGAGATGGGAACAGCAGCTAGACTTCAGCGATTCTTCACGGAGCTGGTTTGGAAGCTCGGGACGTAGTCCATCACAAATGTCCTGCACAGAGCGAAAATGCGTAAGGATTATTCTTCTCAGTTACTTTTACTTAAAAATTTAACTGCGGGTTTTTATGTGTTTCATCATTAATTTTGTAATAAACAATGATCAAAGGTCTTTAGATCGCAGTTTTGGTTTTCTTAGCTACTGTATGGTAAGGGTGCAATCTTGTACACGTTCTGTGATAGAACATTCTATCGTGCTGCAAGGGATTGGTTGAGACTCGCATGTGTACGTCTGACAGTCAGACATGAGAACAGCAGCTGGAAGAGGCAGTGCTGTCAATCATTTTCTCAACTGCTAGGCAAAGAACAGTCACAGACACCATTTCGTCCGATAGAACGGTCTCCAGATGACTTGGATTGGGTTGAAACAAGCGCTTGCGCCAAAGAAACGAATCAGCCTGGTTTGCGTCCGGCTTAATCCAATCCCGAGCCAACAGTCTGCGAAAATGGCCACCAGTGCCACCAACGAATCTCTCGTAAAACTGCAACGCCACCTAGCGCCTGATCAAGGCATTAGTGCAAACAAATTGTTAAAGTTATCACACTCTTCAGTTTCAAGCTTTGAAAAACAATGCCCCGAATATCGATATTCACTTATAATAATTCTGCATTTCTTTACGCGTTGTAAACATTTCTGAATTCAAGATGATCAAAACATGACACATTCTTCTAGGGCGCTTGCCCCTTGCCTATTGGCTATTTGCTCCCTCTCGTTCTCTCGTGACATTGAGTTCCATTCTATCACAGTGTGCATACAAGATCCCGCCTCAAGGGTGTAGTTGAGAATGACAAGGAAGTTGCCGTGACAACGCACCTTGCTCGGTCCGCCATCTCGGATGCCTCCCACCTCGGGCTGTACGGGTAGTCAGTGCAGGTGATGCTGTAGGGCCATCCACAGCTGGTGTGGTACGCCGACTGGAACGTCAGGGAGGGCTTGTCTTGCGGGAACGTCCGCGGGATGGCAACTGAACGAAAGACAGGACATCACAAGAGTGGTAACAAAAAGGTAGTCGGAAAGAGTCGTAAATATGAGCCAATAAACTGTAGTCTGGTACAACTTTAGAAGGCAGCGGCATTTTCCCCTCAAAGGCGGATGCACACGAGCCTCCACCAATAGGTGCGCACTTCAGGTGACGTCATCAGCCAGCCGGCCAGTGACCCCGCCGATGGAGAACATGCCTAACATAGAGCTGGACTATTTCTTTAGTCGTCGAGGCAATTGGCTGCTGCGCTTCGGTCATCTGGGCGGGGCCTCTCCTGTCTTCTAAAGTTGTTTTTTTTTTTTTTTTGCGACATAGACTTGCCCTCCGACTATAAGCACTCTGAAACCAAAGCTCCTAGCAACTGACGCAATACAATGAAATCTCGTTTCTAATGAGCCTGAGTGACATGAAAATTCATTCACTTTATTCGGTATTCAATATATGTAAGCATATAATTGTTACATGCCAATATAGGCAAGATTCGCTTCAATGTACCTGACAGTTAGTTACATGAGTTATAACGCAAATCCGAAATTACTGAGTATGTTGAATTATTGATAATAATGAGTGCTGGTGTCTCACATGCAAGCACTACAATAGGATTACGAGGCAGGCCGTAGTGAGAGACTGCGAATTTATTGAACCTGGGGTTCTTCGACGTGCACCTAAACCTAAGTGCTCAAGTTTTGCATTTTGCCCCCATCGAAATGCCGTTGCTGTGGCCGGGAATCGAACCTGCGACCTCGAGTTTAGCGGCACGCAACACCTCAGAGTGCCAAAGTCATGGCAGGCATGGTGAATTGCAGAATACTATAACAAAACAAACCTGGAATGCTTCTCTCTAATATCAGTGTGCAATGTGCTTATAGTGAATATGGGACATGATAAACACATTTTTCTGCCAGGCTTTGCTTATAGCAAGATTCTGCTAACATAGGCCTATATTTAAAATGTGAGCCATTCTGATGGGGTGGCTCAGATCCTTGAAACCCTGACAAATCCCCGAATTTGAAAAGTGCATTTTCAAAGCCCTTTGAAGTCCTCAAATTTTTTTTTCTGCCATTGAAAACCCCTGAATTTTGGGTTCAGCGTTATTTTACCCATCAAGCATGTGGCGCACAAAGTTAGTACAGTCGAACGAACTGAGGCCTCGCCAATATACTAAAAAAGTCTCGGCAAATGTTCTGAACGTCTTATGTGATCAAGGCTAGACATTTCTCCAGTATAGTAATAAGAACATATGTATAAGTGCAATAAAACTACTGTTAAGAATTTTGATATGTTCTTATAGTAAAAAATCGTCCTTTGGATGGCGTTTTTTAGTCCTTGAATATCCTTGAATTTTCTCCCTTGAAGTCAAATCCTGTCTGAGTGTCAGTGCTTTTTTCAGTGCTGTTTCAAACTGTGCACGAAGATGCAGTACAACTGCTGAGTGAAATATAGCCAAAGTTGCAGTTTTCATGAAAACATAAGCATGCGCTGTGTCGCGCCTGGTGTTTTGACGATGCTGACATGTAAGCAGTCTCCAAATGCTCCATATGCTGACGCTTTCTCGCTTGCTTTTTTTTTTTTTTAGTGCGTAAACATTTCTATGCCAACTCAACAAGAAAACTGTCCATCCATCCATCTGTCTGTCTGTCACATAAGACAATCACCGCTACAAACAATAAATTACAGAAAATAGGTTTTCACTCCAGTGCTTGAGTTCGAACCGGGGCCCTCAAGCTCCGCAGGTGAGTGTCTTGGCCACTACGCTACGCATCCATACTTGCAAAATATGAACATATGTGACCTACATGAATGCGTTGCACCCGCAGTTAAAAGAAATATAGCAAGATAACACACTATGAAAACTTCATTGAATTTCGTGGAAGTGGAATGACAGTCATCTGCAGGACAAGATGTCAAGCTGACAGGGAGGACTGCACACATCAGGAAAAATTCAAACTTTGCACGATTCTGGTGCCAAAAACGCGGTTTGGTGGTCACGGTATGCGTATGCCATGGAACAATGTTCGAGACAGTCACGATTGCTAGAGAAAACCTGAAAGACGCCATACCGACACTGCCCAAAAATGACATTCCAGCCACAGCCGCTGCCTACAATAAAACCATGCTTATGCATTGCGTAGACAACACCCAAAGAAGATTCTGCGTGAATTTTTTTTTCTTTCTTGCTGCAGAGTAAGATACTCACTGATTAGGATGAAAAAGAAGTCATCGTGCTCGAAGAGGAATGACAAACTTGCAAATCCCTCTGCGTCAAACTCCAAAAGGTTCCTGCAACGTGAACAAAGTATAGTGCAGTTTTGAGACGAGCCAAACAAAATGGCGAATTAAAAACTGGAAGACAAGACGGTAAAAGCAAATTGCAAAAGCCAGTGCTAAAGCATAAACTGTGGTATGACATTACCTCATTTAATTACTTGAAATGCTAATACCTCTAGTGATTAGGGTTCACAGTGGTAGAGATTAAGTCTACGTTCAAAAGACAATAAAACAAAGCAGACACGATGAACGTGAACTACTAGGAACAAATTCGTGCTTCAACACACAAGCAAACGTAATAAGCCAATTTGACGTAGTCTTCACAATCCTAGTAGACACTGAAATCGATTCAGGTCATTTCTACTCAATCACGGAAGCACAACAGATTATTTCATTCAATAATAGTTGTGCTCGTTTCACACATTACTGCTTGAAAAACTTCACGATAGCACTGTCTTCCGTGCAAACGAATGCAAGTACTTGGGAGTTCCGACAGGTAATTCCCAACATTCCCAGTGACATTTACAGCAGAGTCAAACCTTGTAATAATAAGTAGCATTGGTATCGTAAATTAATTCTTTATATCCGATATTCGTTGTAACAGTAGAGATAAAAACTGGCTCTAACCAATCAGCAATCTGGCTCGTGCAAAAATACTAGACACAAAAACACATGCACTGCGCAGAACGGTTTCCACAGTGTCCATGCACGAGAGGGCCTTTTGTGCTTCAGTAGTTTAAGTCGTTGGGAGTTTCTCCAAGTAGCTGTTCAGTCATCTGGCCATGTCCATGGCATCCGCACTGCTCATTCCCGTCAAAATTTCTGCAACTTTTTTAACCACATTTTAAACCAATGTTTTGATGTCACAACCAGATTTTAAATAAAAATGTTGTTGTGAATTGTCTTTCAATATTTATTCTGCTTTTTATGCTACCTTTAGAGTTTTCAGCATCACCGCAAACCAAATATTTCTTCATTATAGCCAATATTGCAGTGGCTCTCCCGTTTTCAGTTTCATTATAAAAATAATAAATGTCACTGAAATCAAGCGTGACCAGCTATTTTTTATTAGTTCACTATAACCGATAATTCGCCACATCAGTGTTAGTTATAACGAGTTTCGACTGCACTAAATCTAATCGTGTGACTGAGGAGAGCAACAGTTTGATCGTAACTTCAACATGGCAGTCATACCTGCCGAAGAGGTTGAGGAAAGCTGCCACGTACTCCTTGCGCTTGGCAAACGACGTTGACACTTGTTCAACCTAGCGGGAGAAAAAGAAGGCACGTGGGAAATACAACTCAGAGATTGTGTCAGCCATGCAGGGAGGCATAGCCAGAGAGTATGTGTTAAAGGTGCTACACTAATGCATATCTTTTCGAAGTTGCGTGAACTCTTGCCATATGCTCATTTCCCATGAAAGAATTCCAAATAGCATTTGCATTTGAATGACGTAGCATTGTGATTACCAATTGGCACGTGTGAAAGTTGGGGAACAATTGACTTCGGTGTCCGAAACGTTTACCGACTTTCCGAACTTTGTGGTCCGAAAATATTTCGCCAATTTTGACCACCAAGAAAGAAAAACAACTGTGCAAGAAAAACTCATCAGACGTTTCTTTTTGCAGTTGATATTGTGCTTAAGTCTTTCAATGACATTTGGGCAGCGTGTGGTGCTTGACATCGGACCGCTGCAGTCGTATTGCGTCGTCGGACTCCTCCCGACAGCGGACCTCGAAGGGTTAAAGGATGATATTTTAAGGGCACATCAAAAAACAAGGACGGCGTGGAAACTTAATAATAGACAAAAAAAATGCAAGCACTACATTTCAACTGCAAAATGGCAGTATACTATAGGTAAACAAATAAACCTCTGTGTGAGAACATACACCCAGTAACGAAAAAAGAACATGATTACGTTACTTTCCTGTGAGCAATACTGGTCCGTAAGGTTTTAACAATGCCAGGAGTTTACTCTCACCTTTTTTTCAAGAAGCTCCTTGACCTGCGGCACGTAATCCATTAGGCAGCTGTCCTTGTTGAAGCTTGGCAGCTTCACTGCCAGTGAGCCGCCAAGCGCCCTGTCATCAAACATAAAAAAAAGGCAAGGCGGGGGTGTGACAAGTTTAACTCCATCATCACACGATGCATTTTCAGTCTGTTGCAGGAAGAAGCAGCAGTCATCACTTTGCAATGCAAATTGGGTGTACTGTTTCACATATCCCCAGACGTGTCACATGGAAAGCTCCTTCTATCAAGCAACACAAACAAAGTGTGGTAGTCGTCAAGAAAGCACCTTCATACGTACTCGACTCGTGGAGACAGAAATAGCTGTGGCAGTATGCGGCTCCCCTCCGGACTTTGGAACGTCACTTGCAGGATGGCCATGTCTTCAGAGAGGTTCTCCTTTTTGGGGAACAAGCATTTTCCATCACTAAGCGAGGTCGATTCACCGAGTTGAACAAGTCGTGTCTTAAAGGGGTCATGAACGACCCCTCGGGCTTGGTGAGAAAATGCATCCTGCGGATAGCAGACACTGCGATGAGCATTTCAGCCAAATCTTGCAGTCGTGCGCGGTAAAGAGCGTTTAGAATCGGAGCGTGAAGTTGCCATTTTTTCAGGCGCCCTCTTTTCATACAGAGGCCTGTGCTCACTCCCTTCAGAGCTGGCGGCACCTGCTGTTTGACATCAAACAGTAAATAGCACGCTATTGGCTAATACAGTAGAACCCCGCTGTTACGTTCCTCACTGCTGCGTTTTCCCGGCTGTTACGTCGTTTTCCGCCGGTCCCGGCATAGCTCCCATAGGATACAATGTATTGGGAACCCCGCTGTTACGTCGTAACTGTCGGACCGTTCCCGTATGATACGTCGCGAAGTGCGCTCGGAGCCGACCGAGTGACTACCAAAGAGAGCGGCCATGGAGCATTTTCAAGCAGCTTGGCCTCGACTGACCGTAATATTAGCCGCATGAGAGGCGCAAGCAACAGAATCTTTCAACTGATGCAAACAAAAGCATGGCCTTCGAGATTCAAATTGCAAAGATGGCGTCTATGACGTAACTGCTTGCGAAAGCAAGGCCTTCGAGATTGGCATTTACTATTGACAAAAGCGTAGCCTTTGAGGTTTGTATTGCTGAAGCATGGCGTGTATGACGTAATTGCTTGCGAAAGCAAGGCCTTCGAGATTGGCATTCACTTCTGCCATCGCGTTGGCGTAGACTCATCATCATCGTTATTTGTCGGAGAACGGGAGGAGTTCGAGCTGGTTGGAGCCACGACCTCGTTGGAGCTCGCATGGTCGTGCGTGCGGTTCGCGGTCGGACTCGCCGCGCCGGTCGTGATTGCGTGTGCTTAGTTCTTTCATGCCTACAACTGTTGGTGTTAAAAAAATCACATACGTTGATTATATTTCTGTGGATGAGGCCGTCCTAAGCTCCGCGTTTCTATCCATCGACTAGATCGCGACTGAGCGCGCCAATTTTCGTGCTGCTCGTAAGAATTGAAATAAAATTCTGTACCACTAAATATTTTGCCGTTTTTCCTGTTTTTCGTCTCTTACGTTTCCCGTCTCTTACGTTTATTTCCTACGGTCCCTTCAAAAACGTATCAGCAGGGTTCTACTGTAGCAGACATAAATCAAGAGTGGCGTTTGGATCAGATGCGCTTCTTGCGAAGGGGCGGCGCCACTTGCCGGCGCCGTGCTCCATAGTCTGCTGACATTACACAGTGAGCCACACTCGTGCACAGGAATCGCAACGGGAGAGAGCGATCATGTTTCATGATGCACGCTGATGTGACTGCACTGACGACTACGTGCGCTAACATAACTTCTTTTCCCCATGCCACCCCTCCCTGTGTAGCTTCCAGTGTGCTCATCGGGATGAGAGAAGAGCGAAAGTTCTTAAAGCATGCAAGAAACCCTTGTAATTCTGCTCGTTCTTGACGGATTCAAAAAATTTTGTGACATTCGATTTGTGAGACGACAAACTACAACACTAAGGTAATTCAATCATTACTTCGAAAAGCGGTTCATGACCCATTTAAGCACCTTGCTATTCCATCCACGACATATTCTATCAACATGTATCCACGATTATATCCTGTTAACATGTATGTATGTCAGGCCCGCAGCCGGGAGGGGGGGGGGGGCGAAATTTTTATGATACATGGTGTTTTACCGAAAATAAATAATGAAAATAGGCGTTTTTCTAAAACAGTCAAGGCTTTCAGCAAGTGGGCCCCCCCCGAAAAAAATTCCTGGCTACGGGCCTGATGTATGTATTCACCATTATTTAAAGGGACACTAAAGACAAATAATTTATGCCAGAGTAAAAGGTGAATGTTTGAGAACGCCTAAAATGTCAATATTATCAACAGCAGTGCTCTACTAATCGAGAAATTAAGGTAAATGTAGGACACGATATGAGCCACCAGTGGGACATTTTGGAACGAGCCTGATGATGTCGAGAGTCCCGAGTACAATTAATCACTAGTACTCAAATTACTTATCATAAAAAAATAACATTTTATACATTACAAGCCGTAATAAAATGCTGCTTGTGTGTGTCTGTTTCATTCATGGAAAAAAGAACTTGGCGTTACCAAGCAGAATGGCGCAGGTGATTTAAAGGTTCCGTTTTCGCTGGGCTCCTCTCCACTCGCGTGGTCACGTCTCAGTGGTAGTTTCGTTATCGCGTACTGTTGCGTGTGTTTTGCACGCTCGTGAGAGTCGCTGTAACGGAAAGTTCGACAAAATGCCACGTCCCTGTTATGTTGCCGGGTGCCTGAATGGTGTGCGCCACGTGAGCAACAGCAGCTGCAGCAAAGAAACAGACGTGACTTTCCAGTGGGTGCCGCAAATAAACCCACGGCGAAGTGGCTGAGTGCCGTGCCTCTGCGACAGTGTGCTAAAGGACCTAGTAATCTGCATGTGTGCTCGCTGCATTTTCGTGCAGAGGATTACGAGATTAACTGCTAACTTGGGCAAGGCTGGTAATGTGCCCTTCAGAGCAGAAACCGCAGCGTCAGCTGCCGGGCAGTAAAGGCTGGGCAACGTGTGGACAAGCCAAACGCTACGCCAGGAGGCCTTTTCAGGTGGGCAATTTGAAGTGCGCTGACGGTGTGCAGAGCACTAAAACGTGACTTTCCTCCAAAATAAGCATTTCCTTGGCACAAAACAAGCACCACGAGGTTTCTGGAATGTTATTTCAGCAATCAATGTCGACTTAACATTTGCCTTTAGTGTCCCTTTAATGATAGTACAGTCCTGACAAATATATATAGTAACCTGAAAATGAAACCAATGGAAATGTTGAGGAACTTGATCACTTTAAACAAACAAACAAATAAGCAAAAAGACAGTAAAGATGAAAAGGTGAGAAATACCTTTGCAAACAATGGCGGGAGTTTTGAGAAGTCGATTGGCAGCGTGATCCAGAACCTGACTGGACTGCCGGGATTCTGTTGGAGAAACCAAGAAAAAAAAAAACTTGTTCGCTGCACAGGGCATGAAAAGGATGGAGAAGAAATATGATAGAGAGTGAAGCGCCAATGCTGTTTTTCAGTACCGTTTGCATGCTAACAGTATTGGAAGGAAAAAGTGATGTGAGTGTTTTCCCAAGTACTCTGAAGCCTGTCTACGTGTGCTGTGCTTTGCGCAAGTCTCGATTCTCAGAATCAGAATCGGTTTACTCAGGTTAATGAACAGTGATAACTACATGGTACATATACACTCAAACCTCGTTATAACAAAGTCACACCTGACACGAAAGTAAGTTTGTTATATCCGAAAATTCGTTATAAACGTATATTTGTAACACTGTATCTATGACAAGACCGTTCTTCATTTACTTCGTTATAACCGATAATTTGTTATACAGTAAAAGCTCGTTAATTCGGATTTCTAGGGACCGGAAAAAATGTCCGAATTAACCGAATGTCCGAATTATCGAATGGCCGAAATAAACACAATAAATGCACGAGTTTTTTCAACATACCTTTACTTAACAAAGTAATCGCGGATGCTTGTCTGTTTTCGAGCAGAAATTCGCGCGGACACAATTTTTCTGAGCCCTTCAAGGTGCTCAGCAGCTCGCATGATGTCTGCAGTACCGCAAAAGTTTCACCCGTCATCCACGCTTTTCGGTTGGCACGGTAATCCACGGGAAGATTGTTGATGTTCTTAAAGCAGCGTGGCTTTTGAACCTTTCCGATAACGAGAAGCGGCAAGCGCTCTGTTCCCGTCACGTTGGGGGATTAAAAGTACGGTTACTCGTTGCTTGCTTCTTGCCGCCGATTGAAGGATCCCCTTTCATCACTCTTCATCACTTCTTGTCGGGAGAGCCCGTTATTCAGAGCACGCAAAATTTCTACTTTGGTGGTGAAGTCCTTGGCCTCGTACTTGCGCCGCTTCGCCGGCGTTGCCATCGGCGGAGAGTGCGGTCGCACGAGAAGTCAGCACAAAAGCACCAGCAACGATCAAGCTAAAGGAGCCGTACTGAAACGTTCATCGATAAATCGGCGATCAACGATGCAGCACACCAACGGGAACAAAGCAACAAAACCCACACGCGAAAAAAAGGCGTTTAACCAGTCTCAATCCAAGCCAAGTCGATAATTGATGTCCATGGCGATGCTGCGTTTAAGCTTCACTTTTGTTCCGAATTGTTCTTTTTTCGTTTTCGAGCCTCGCCAGCGGCCCGAAAGTCGCCGAATTATCCGATTTGCGGTCAAATCTGTCCGAAATAACGAGCGCCCAGTCTCATAGAGTGATGCGTATATTTACAGGGACCAGATGACGTGTCCGAATTAACCGATTTTCCGAATTAACGAGAGTCGAATTAACGAGCTTTTACTGTATCCGTGTTCGTTATATCGAGGTTCCAGTGTATAGAGATGGAGGTCCTGTTGTTAGAAAATGAAATGAGACCGCCTGAGAAATATAGTTGAGACCAAACTGAAAGTATCATTGGAAGCTTTCTGCATTAAAAAAGGAACGGTTTGCTTGTGTCTGCGACACACATAGCACTGTATTAGACAGAAATGTGTTCCTTGGAACACCGCTATGACGACCATGACATCCTGCATCACACGTCTGCTGTGCTATGAATGCGAGGAAGTCTACCTCTGTCTGTGTCCGAGGCTGTCACAAAGCAGTTGGTATAGCTGGTATCTCCTTTTCACAATACGAATTTAATTACAGAAATAAATAGAGCATATACAGCAAATCAAAGCAGCAGAACTGTAAACGAGAGGCAAAGGGGACGACAGACAAAGACAGAGATGTCCTTGTGTGTCCCCCGTTTTCAGTTCCGCTGCTCAAACCAGTGTTAGCTATGAACCAACTACCTCGGTTACAACCCAAAGAAAAAATGTCACCTCTGCCCACAGCCATTGCTGTCCCTCAGACAAAGAATTTGCAGTAATGCTCCATCCATTAGCGCTTACTCATTTTTGTGACATCAAGCATTTTTCGAATGATTCCTTCCGATAGTTGACAGTCCCATACAGACCGCTGGTTTTTGGTCGGAAGATCCTGGTGAATTTCTTAAGCAATTTTGACATCGCTGCTCAGCCAAACGTAATGTTTTAGGTAGTAATGACGAACCTTTAACTATTAACATGCTTAGTGTTTACAGTACCGGAGAAAAAGCACTGACAATTCAAGCAGAAACAAGCTAGCACGACTGTCTTTCACAGGTGAACGGCAGGTTCGCTGTGGCTCTGTAGGCGGGGCTGCCATTTTTTCTTCGGTTGTAACCAAGTATAGCTCCGTTGAATACCATATTGATGGTTCAAAGCAGCAACTTGGCCAAGAAGCACAGCTCCGTTGAATACCATATTGATGGTTCAAAGCAGCAACTTGGCCAAGAAGAATTTATTTTGCCTACCTTCTTGTTGAGGTGAACCTGTATGTTCGACTCGGCGATGTCGGACTGGTGGACGAGGGAGGAGTACTCGAACTGCAGCCTGGGCGAATCGTCCAGCATCGACACCTGGTGCTTGCGGTACTGCTCCAGCAGCTCCTGGATGACGTTTGTCAGCGCTTGGTCGTCTTCCGAGTCCCAGTCGCAGAGGCTCTGTTTTTTTTTATTATTGGAGAGGATGTGGAAAATCAATTCAAGGAAAGTTATGGCAGACTAATCAATCAATCAATCCTTATTACAATACTAGAGTGCTTATGTGGGCCGGATGGTACACGTCCATAGAAAACGAGAAACAACGCGAACAACAGGACTTCGGCCGGAGGCCTGGTGTCAAGTGCAGTTCTACTCACACTACCTTTACGCTGCAAGAAAGGGCTGCAAGTCAGCACTTAGTCAGTCTCTGTCCTGTTGTTCGCGCTTTCTCGTTTTCTATGGCCACATTACAAGTTAACAGCAGTAACAGATTGGACAATGTTGAGCAGCAAGCTTTAAGGTTACAAACTGCAGGTGGGACCTCAGACAACGAAAAATAAGAACTTCATTGAATACTGTTTGGTGCAGATAAAATGGTAGGAACCAACAGGCAACCGGACAGGGCTTTTCTTTCTGGCCATTGTACATAGCGCTTACGTACCATCTAGCCCAAAAACAAGTCTTATGAGAATTAAGGACATTACCAGTAGCATGAAATAACCCAATTTCATTTGGCAAACAATAAAGAAACGACTATAGAACAACAAACGATACAATCTAATCGATAGCCTTTGGATTTTTTTATTTTTTTTGCGCTCAGGCTTACGTCTATGAAACGGTAGCTTTAGAAATACGTTATTTTACGCAATCAACCAATCACGTAATTACAGAGTCACGCGATACACAGACGAAGCGAGAACAACTTACGGGCACTTCCTCTATGTTTGGCAGGAACGACGTATCGTCGAAGATAAAATCTGGCGGAAGCTCTGGCTTGTGCGCTTGAAAAATAACTTCCCCTGATAAACGGAAAAGAAAGAGACAGCCGCACAGGCTCAATTACACTTAGTCACGTGACACCAACGCGAACCTCTTGTGAACATCGTTTATCTCGGAAGATTTAAGAAATGAACGCACATGTCACGGTCTGTCCAGCGTAGGGCAGGGATATCTTGAACCTGTCGCACAGCTGCTTGGTTCCATCCTTCGGACCCCTGCGAATGCAAGAACAGGTTCAACAAACAAAACTGACATTCTGTCATCTACATAATGTACCACGTATACGGTAAGCGAACGCGTGAAAAGCATTTTCTTTAGCAACTCACACTGGCTGATCAAAAACACGCAATGGGTAGTGACAATCTCACGAACCAGCCCACGCATTTCAAGTTTCGTCGTACACTACTTACGGATTGAAATATTAAACTTTAAGGCTAGGTAACGCTGCTACTTTCGTTTCCAGCCCCTACAGTTCGTGTCATATCGGCGTAATTTCGACTCGAACACATATCAGAGCCAACATTTAACTTCAGCGGCCAGATTTTGCAGCGACGTGACTCGGCTATCGCGAGAAATTGCTCATGCCATATACCAAAAAGAAACGACGTCGCGCTTAAATCTGTGAGTATACCGTACATAGGTAATATCACGGGTAATACACGCCCATCTATTTACCCGTGACTAGCGCTGACCAGCCGGATCGGGTGTGGTGTCGTCAAGTTTTGCATCGTGTGTTCGAGAAGGTTCTTGAGGTAGCAGCGAACCCTTGGCGCGAACACGGTGTCCATCTTCAGGTATCGGTGAGACCACGTCCAAATGAAACAAACCCTTCTCGATACACGCACCAACTCCCGTGTGTTTACCTTCGTTACCTTTCTTTACCGTTTCCGTCTGCTTGCTCAAGTCGAGCACGAAGCCAGAAAACAAGCCGACTAGTATCCGACCTACCTTCTTAGTTTCAAGTCAGGAGAAGACTAAGTCAAAGCCAGACGGAAACCATGTGCGCGCGGCGAGTTTGCGTGTTTTGCTTTCAATATGTGAAACAGATAATCGTGATCGTGTAATTTTATGGCATCCGTGCGGACGTTTGAAGTGTTTGTTGTGATGACTGGGACATTGGAATCTGTGCTGACTCATGGATCATGCTACGGGAACAACTGTCGCGAAGCGAAAAGCTATCGAAGGTATGGCTCTGTTCTAAGCTTTACTCGACTGAAAGATCTTCCAAATAAAAATTACGATGCTAATTAAGATGATCTTGATAGCTAGATGTTATTGCGCAGTGTGTTCCTTTTGCGCGCTGTAAGCTTCTCTCGAGCAAAGTCACTATTACTACTATTAGCATTACTATTAACCTACTGCAGAATCGTGGTTTCAGCTGGTTACTGGGTCACGCCAGAATGAATTTTAGGCCCAAGCTGTTCAAGAATTGCAATACTTGTCGGCGAAGAAACGAACTCACTGCGCCAACTGCCTTGTCCTCTGTTCAAATTACAGATGCAGACGAAAAACAGGCCAAGAAGCTAAGACCAGATGACACGATTCCGTCATCAGCTATGACTGCGTCAAACTCAAAATCGCAGTTACGGCCTGTACTGGCAGACGAGTACATCCGGAAGGTTGTCACAGGTACTGTCATATTGTTGTTCTGTACCGTCCTCACACATGCGCGTTGCTTCCAACCTAACCGATCTGATCGTTCACATTTTCTGTCTTTTCATAGTGCCCGTCTACGTTGGACAAATAGTCAATCGAAAAGAGACATCACGGCTTGTCAGGTTAGTGTCTAGCAGTAAGCAAGTCCGTAGTGTCTTCGCAGAGCCCGGTTCAAGGTTGTATCACTTTTTTTATTTATTTTTACCAGGTGGCTGTCCGACACAATACCATTAGGCGAGCTACAGCACCTGAAAAGAGTGCGCAGTGCAGCAACAGGTTTGTTTATTAGACGTCAAAGTGATGACATTCATGCAACGCGTTTGTCACTCCAGAATAACTAATTGTTAAGCCAGTTAATCTAACCAGGGGTGCTGCTCTGGACACTGTAGAATTCCGCCATCTTGTCAAATTCACAATCTTGTCAAATACGATTGGCCCAGAGGTCTGCTAAGGCGCCTCTGATTGGCTTAAAATGGCGCCATTGCGGAAATGGACAATATGGTGGAATCTGACAGTGTCCAGAATAGCACTCCAAGTCTATTTGCTGGTTGATTTTATTTAATAGTATTTGTCTCTGGTTTATACACTTAGGTATGCAGGTCATACTTCGCCCACGCAAACAAGACGACTCTGACGGTGTGAAGACTGTAGAAGATGTACTCGAAGCCGACCAATCCCTCACTGAAGGTCTGTCCAAGAACGCAGTTGTAGTGGAGGTACCTCAGTACGTGCCACTGACAAGATGCCAGTTTGAAGCGTCAAATGCGCTCTGGCCAACGCAGTTCCACGAGGACAAGCTGTACAGTATACGCTGTTCCATTTGCCCTAGCAGAAACTGACGCATCCTCGTTGCTACTCTGTTGCAGGATTGCGAGGATACTCGGTGACAAATTCTTCACAACTGAGGACAAGGAAGAAATGGAAGGTCATATGAGGATGGCTGTTGGAGCAGCTCGCAAAAGCCTGGTAACAGCTTTCAGCTGTGCAGTTTACTATAGTAGTAAAACAATGACAATTGCTATAGAGTGTACTGGAAGTGTTACAATCTAAATTGCTGGCACAGTTCCATTAGTGAGACTTGTAGTGCACAAATTGTTTAGTGGAGTGAGGCAGGGGCATTGTAGTAGGTATGATTTAATTATTATAAAAACAGACAGCAATCATTTGCTGGTGCTGGCAGTATATGAGCAGATACAGTAGGCTTCTCAAACTACTATGCACCTTACTTAAGATTAATTAATGTTGCAGTGTATCAGGTCTTGATTGTAGATTTATTGCATAGTTTGTACGTGGCATTTATATCACTAGAGGCGGTTTTCCATATTCTAGCTCGAAAAATGTCTTTTTTATGCTCACTGAAAAACTAATTGAAAAACCACTTCTGAAACTCTTATCCACTTCCTACAAAATGCCTCACATTAAAACTTTTCTTCGACGTTTGTTTCTCTTTGGTCAAGACAGGTGTTGGAGTTGTCGTGGTCAACCCAGACACGTCCACGCCCCTGGTCATTGCGACCAGAGACGCGAGCCATCCCCTGAAGCATGCTGTGATGGTTGCAGTGGACATGATTGCCAGACATCAAGGGGGAGGAGTGTGGCCAGTAACGGCCGAAGGTGAGTCGTGAGTTATGCACACTGCACTGCATAGCAAAGTGTAAATTTTCAAATTTTTTTTAGTCACACCTGCTTAGTGAACTCAAGTTGCTTCCTTCAGAAATTAAATTAACTTTTTTTAAATTTCTGCAGATGTCCTCTGTGGTGTCACGCCTCAAGAACAGGAAGTGAACAAGAAGGCGCCTTATCTTTGCACAGGCTACGACTTCTACATCACTCACGAACCATGCACGATGTAAGTGGACCGATTCATGAGCGTCGGCAGGATTTTGTCATGGGGGGTGCAAGCCTGTGTTGCATCGCGGCTGGGAGAGGGGGAGAGCGCTGGTGTAGCTTGGGTGGGGGCAAGTGCTGGTGTGGCTTGAGGCTGGCAAGTGCCCCTTTTGCACCCCCTTGCTGAGGCCCATGGACCGATTGTTTTATTACTATTGAAAAGCGCATCGAACTCGTTTGGATACATGCCAACACACTTGTGACATTTCATCGACCTCGAGCTGTCGCAATAATGGTCACTTTTGGGCTTGCAAAGAGCTCAAACCATCCCTCTTTTCGTGATTATCTTGCTGCTTTCGATTGCTCGAGACTTCTAGCGCGACAAGCACATTGTGCTTATATTTTTTCTCACTGCAATGCAGTTTTCACTGACGCAGTGAAACTGCAAAGTATCATCAAGTTAGCCTAGCAGTGTACATTGTTACTTCCTTTACGGCCCACTTTGCGGCCGCAGAATATTATACCCCACAGTTGAACGTCTCGGCAGGGTGGCGAAGACAATGACGATATGGGGAAAGAAACATTGCAGGGCAACGCTGCATTGCGGTTTCTTTCCTTGTGTCAACGTTGTTCGCGCCACCCTACCAATATGTTTAAAGAGTACCAACTTGCCAAAATATTGATTCTCCTGCAACTTGGCTCTTGAGGACTCTGCGTGTACGAGCAGAGAAGGTGAAAATCATGACGGCTGTTTAAATCATCACATACTAAATAGGGCCAGATGAGTATACAGCGTCTGCATGCCAGTTTAACTGTCGTTACGTTCAGTTCATGTTCTATTCTGGCATAGCGGTGAAGAGACCGCAAGGTGGTGCTGCTGTTGTTTGGCCCCTGAAGTGAGGAGGATGAAGATTCAAGTCTCTGCAGCTGTGCTGGGACTGCCCAACATTGGTCCCTTCACTCATATTAATAAACACCGTTACGCTAGAAATATAGTTAAATCCAGTTTACGCCCAACTAGTCGCCAACTATTCCACATTAAAACTTTGTTGCAGTCGTGATATTCAGCCCGTACATTTTATTTTACACTCATGAGCAATCTGCATTTCTATTTCTTTATTTGTGTATTCTTTGAATTAGTCCTCTGTATTTTATTATGAAACTCATTATTCATACACGTTTGTTTTGTTTCCACAGTTATGACATTTTCTAACAGGAGGCCCCCTTTCAGCCATGTGCTATGGGACCTCCTTTTGTATATGTACCTCCATGTGTATATATGTATATATTTGATTGTGAATAAAGATTTGATTGATTGATTGAATGGACGCTGATCGTGATTTCTATGTCCGCGCTTTTTACTCAGGTGCGCCATGGCGATGATACACTCAAGAGTTCGCCGGGTCTTTTATGGATGCCCAACATTGTACGGCGCCTTGGGCTCGCTCCGAAAGCTGCACGTCCAGCCCGGCCTTAACCACCGCTTCCAGGTGTGGTGTGGACTTCTGGAGCAAGAGTGCGCGGCCCTCGACGACAGCACCCAAGAAAAGCACGCAAGCTCGACAGCGGTCACCAACCACTGACATGGCGTCCTCGGGTGTGACCTTGTAAGCGTTCGTGACGTTTACACGACCCTCAATCAATCACCTCAACCTATCGTGTGTGACAATTGAGATTCTCTGTTACAGAAGGTGTACAACATCGCATCCCTCTTCACGTTCTAGTAAAATAAAAAAAAAAGAAAGCTGCATTTCGATCTCTGACATGGCATCTCCGGCTGCGATCTTGTACGTGTTTGTAACGTTTACGCGAGCCTCAACCAACCATGTGTGGCGATTGGTTGAGGCTCTCTACTACAGTACGTGTACATCACACCCCTCTTCTCGTTCTGGTAAAATAAAAAAGAAGTCACATTTCGACCACTCACATGACATCATGGTGTACGATCTTGTACGCGTTCGTGACGTTTATGCAAGCTTCAACCAACTGCGCATGACGATTGGTTGAGGCTCTCTATTAAAAAAAAGACGCATTTGTTTATGTTAAGTTTGGCTTTTATTTTCTTTGTGAGACGTGAAGCCTTCTTCTATTCAAGTCCCACAATGTTTCTTTTATTTAAGTAGAGTCCCTCACTCTTTAGAACTCAAGACACGTAGTACACTTTACAAAGCACAGTATTGTTCATCATCTTTGAAGGCAAAAAGCAAACAGTCCACTCTTCCAGAGAAGACTAAGTAAAAAAAAAGCGTACTTTTGCCGAACGTTTTTCTTCACATTACAACAGCACGTTACAATTCAGCGCTACAGTACTTCGAAAGCCTTTCCTACAAAAGGCAAACACGTCTATCTATACACAGTCCGGAGCGAAATTGCGGTAATAAAAAAAGTTGCACCAACCCATAGCGATACAAACTGGCCGTGACGTCAATCAACACCAAAAAGAAGCCTTGCACAACACAGTTTTCAATCATGTTACGTTTGTACCTCTATTCTTCGTTTCGAAGACAACGGTATCTGCTGGAAAAAATTTTTAGTTGCCCTTTTTTGTTATTAGCTCTGGAAAAAAGACCTTCCCTACACTCAAAATGACAGTGTCGTCAGTGCATTCGTGGCAACTCGTGCAAAAACAAGGCACTGTTCTTGTGAGTATAGCTTCTTAATACATATAAGTATGTATACATGTACATATATATATAAAATATATAACTATGGTGACGGTAAAAAAAAAACAAGACACTGTAAACTATACACAGGGTGCTTGTACACGACGACCTGGACTTTGTCATGACTTGTCGGTTTGTAAAAAAAAAAAAAAAAGGTGCACGTTTGGTACGACACGATACGACAAAAACACGTTCCTGCACGACAGACAGCTAAAGCTGCACGTCAACACTTTTGAGCGAGTTTACGATGCCACAGCACGATTTGCATCCAGAACATGGCTACGCGTAAAATAAAACAGAATGAAGACACGTAAAGCGAAAAAAACAAATTGCGAACTAGAACGAAGGAACACGAAATAAAAGTGCACCTGACTCGATGACCAAACGACGGAAAGCGTCGCCTCTACGACGAACTCGCCATCGGATCTACTCGTAGCGGTGTTTAGCTTAAAAATGTGCGCTTCCTGCTTTCCAGAAATTTAAAATAGAAATATAAAATAATTACATCGAAGGTGGAAAGTCGTTATAAGTTACAGCTGTCAGAACTTCAAAACAAAAGCTGCCCTAGCACCACGGAGGAGAGCCAACGAAGAAACGAAAACATCTTCAAAATTGCACAGTGGTAACATCAAGTAGTACAAGACTTTGTCTCATAATGTAATTGCTGCAAGCGTATTTGCTGCAAGGCAACTGTTCTGCATAACTTTTTTTTTTTTGGTGATCTTGACTCTGTATACCCCTTTGATGAGCTTTTTTCGTGTGCCAGTTTAAACGCGACTTCGGGACGCCCGAGGTAAGCTTGCGACTGCGCCGACATTTTAGCGCTTCCGGAAGAGGGACAGGACGCCCTTCTTGCGGTCGCGGGACTTTTTGTCGCCGTAGTCACCCTCCGACGAGCCCTCCGATGAGGGCACCCTTTGGTGCCGGTGGTCCAGGGTTGCCGAGTACTGCTGCAAGTTGCCGGCTAGGTTTGCCGGCGGGTTCCCGCTACCCGGAAGTGACGCGTGTCGGGCCACCGTGGCACCCGATGGGGTGTCGCCCCGTGGATGGTATGTCTGCAGGAACAGTGAGATGCGTGGAGGTTAGCACGAGTCGCTATGGCATTTTAATGACGTATCATCTCGACGCCTGAACCAAAAGTAAAAACAAGAATGATCCGAAAGCGTACCTCTCTGTACTGTACTTTGTCTTCTCCACGGTTTTTGCTGTAACCTGCACAGAAAGGAAAAAAGGTTTGAATGAGAAAAATCTCCACAGCGCTGTGCTGTGCAGGGTGGCATTGAATACTGAGTGCACAACGACGTGTGAGAAGAACCATAGGTAATACACTCAAACCTCATTATAACGAAGTCACATCTGCCACGAAAATAACTTCGTTATATGCGAAAGTTCGTTATAAACATTTTCTGTAACACTGTATCTATGACAAGACTATTCTTCAATTACTTCGTTATAGTCGATAATTCGTTATATCCGTGTTCGTTATTTCGAGGTTTAAGTGTACTTATGTAAAAGAAACTGTAACAGCTCACAGACCAAAAAACTTAAGGATGCTTGAGCTTCGCCTTCAAGGGTAGGACACTGATACCATGGTCGGGACCGATTCGCATCGTCTTTTCATTTGTTTGCTAGGCTTTGCTTCTCAGTGGATACCTCAACTACGGCACACGGAAAGGAAGGTCGGTGCACGTAAACATTAGCCGTTTGAAACTCTCCTAGAATGCATGCCTACTGCAAGTGCAGTTGCGAAGTGCCCACTTCGCCATAATTCATCATACTGCGAATCAGCGAAGTACCCACTGCGCATCCATAGGGCAATGCGCGCAGCTGCACACTTGGCTGATGCTGTTGCTGCTGCTGATGATCAATTATGCCTGAGTACTTTGTAATGGGTGGGCCTTCGAACTACCAACTCGTTGCGCAATGCACGTTTTCACGCCTGGTGTGATTCTACGCTTTTGTCACGCAATATTGCATGCGTTAAGGAGACTCTTCGCACTACTTGACACCTGTATAGCTTCTTGTTTTTCAAAGCAGTTTCAAGCACAGGCGTGGCTCAGTGGTAAAACACCTGAGTGCCACGCAGAAGTCCTGGGTTCAATTCCCACTCGAACCAAAGATTTTTATTATTTATTTATTTGCACCTATCTAGACTTTTTTGCTCACAACCAATGACGCCGACACCATCATTTCTGCGACACAGGCTCTTTAACACTATCACGTTAAAGGGGCACTAAAGGCAAATATTAAGTCGACGTTGATTGTTGAAATAGCGGTCCAGAAACCTCGTAGTGCTACTTTTGTGACAAGGAAGTGCTTATTTTGAAATAAAATAACGTTTCAGTGGTCCGCATCGCATTACGCACTTCAATTCACCCGCCTGAAAGCGGTATTTCGCACGTCACTGTAGACGTGCCCAACGTTGCCCGCCTTTACTGCGTGGCGGCGTGCGCCATTCGGGCATCCGGCAACATCACATGCATGCAGCATTTTGTCGAACTTTCTGTCGGAGCGACTTTCAAGAGCGCGCAAAACGCACGCGGCAGTACGCGATACCGAAACTACCACTGAGACGCGACTGCATGAGTGAAGCAGGGCATCGGGCGAAGTGCAGTTCGGCGAAAACGGAACCTTTGAACCACGCGTGCCATTCGCCATGGCAACGCCAAAGAGGTTTTTTTTTCAATGAATCAAACAAAAACGAATAAGCAGCATTTTATTAAGTCTCTTGATGCACGGAAGGTTCTTCTTTTATGGCAGCTAGTTTGATTACGAGTGATTAATTGTAGTCGGACTCTCTCACGTCATTGGGATCATTTCCGAAATGTCCCGCTCATGGCGCTCATCGTGTGATATATTTAGCTTAATTTCTCGGTAAGTAGGGCACTGCTGTTGATAATATTGCCGTTTTAGACTTTGTCATACATTGAGCTTTCACTCTGACATAAATTGTTATTTGCCTTTAGTGTCCCTTTAAAATGTCGTACACTTGCAGGTGACACCAGTCTTTTGCATCATGACAATGTTCAAATGTTCTAACCTCCTTGATCACCACCAAGTATTGACAGTGTAGAGACAAGTGAAGAATCCGGTGGGAACAGAAGCCGGCAAGTAGAACAAGCACAGCAGTGCTCAAATGGGACGAAAAGGTAATCACGAAGGCGTGAAAGCATGACAGTGGTTTCGTCATCAAAGCACACGTTACCTCTCCTCCATTCCTGGTCGCCGTCGGAAAGGGTCCCGGCAATGTCGGAGTCCGAGTCTTCTGGCCGTCGTGGCTTGGGTGGAGGTTGGCTCGGCAATGGAGGCGCCACGTAGGCCGGAGGAGAGTCTGCACCGGGATGAAGCGAACGAGCGTTTCGTTGAGCGACTGACCAAATGAACGATCACTGATAACTAATTGATTGGTTCATTCATTAATTCAGTGTGCTCGAAAGGAAGCTTTTATCTGAGGAGTCTCTATCTTAAATATGTGAGTATGCAAAAATTGCTTTTCATTCGCATATGGTACATCTCACTGACCGTGGAGGTGTTTGCTGGATTTAAAAGTAAAAGTTGAAATATAGTGGAGAAAGCAAACGTTTCGCTTAAGCTGTAAATTTCCTTACAAATGTTGCTGATAATAACATAAGTGAAAACGAAACAGAAGCATTAAGTTTACAACCCTGTAATTCAGCATCAATGAGCGATATGAAAATTCTGTGAGCTGTACTTATTGAGACAACTAAGCAGGAAAAGGTTGATCTATTACTGTTACAGAGCATTCTTAATTAATTAATTATTGGGGTTCAATGTCCCAAAGTCACGATATGATTACGAGAGACGCCATAGTGGAGGGCTCCTGAAATTTTTACCACCTGGGCTTTCAACGTGCACCTATATCTAAGTGCACGGGTCTCAAGCATTTTCGCCTCCATCGAAAACGCGGCTGGGATTCGATCCCGATTACAGATCATTCTAAAAACAACACTTGCTTGCATGTCAAAGTTGCATAAAACTCTTCTAAGCGTTGCAACAAATTCATGAAAGCTGTATATATATATATATATTATTGAAAATACATCAAGGAAGGTGCATTATACCAGGTGTCAGTCTCGAAACATCGTCTTATAAAGGGTCCTTCAGAGCACCAGAAAGAGCTTTACCTTGTCCTTGTGTCAGGGCTGTAACCTAAACTGGATCCCTACCCTGTGGTTCACTTTCAGAAAGTACTGTCCCCGTCAAGTACTAATTAATGCACAAATTGCTTCCTTCACTACTAACTACCACCACAGAAATCATTCTCCCCTAGTTCAGAAAGAAGCCAACACGTTGATTTACTGTAGTTAATGTAGTAATTAATGTAGTTTAACTACTTGAACTACATTAATTACTACTTGATGGAGACGTAACTGTCCCCATCAAGTAGTAACTAATACACATGTTGCTTCCTCAACTGCTCGCTACCATCACAGCAGTTGTTCTCCCCAGTTCAGAAAGAAGCCAACTTGCCTTCAAGACCGCTCGAGCTGTAGCCGTCCGCTGAAGTCCGATTCGTGGTAGGTGGCGTCCCGATCATGGACGATGGGCGGCTTCCGTAACCGTTGTGCACATTCGGAGGTGAGTAGCCATCCATCGATGACCTGTTGGCTACCTCTTCGGCTAAGAGGTTGCCTGTTTGCCGAGAGTCGAAGCAATCTTTAGATGCTCTCGGCGAGAAGCGCAAGCAATATCGTTCGTACAACACTATAGTCGAATACAACTTTAGAAGTCTGCGGCATTTCCTTCTCAAAGGCCAATGAACACGAGCCAGCACCAACGGGCGCTGTACTGCAGACTGACGTCACGAGCTGGATGGCCGGTGAGTCAGCCTTCGGAAAACATTGCCGGTTGCATGAGCGGGACTATTTCTTTAGTCGCGGAAGCGATCAGCTGCCACGCTTTGGTCGTCTGGGCGGGGCCTCTCCGGACCTCTGAAGTTGTATCCGACTATAGTATATATGACGTGGTGTCAGTGTTAAAGTTAAGTTTAATGGTACACATCTCAGATTAGTGCAAAACATTAAGTTCGGATATCCGTAAACTTTTAAATTTGCAAACTTGTCTATAGAGAAATTTTTCATGTAATGATTGAGTGGTCACCACACACCCTAGAGTGTAATTCCAAAGAAGTCATACATTCTTTCTGCTAATTTGAAGAAGGAATTAAAAGTTTTTCATTCAATTTTGGTTTGTTTTAAGACACTCAACTTTAGCACACAAGGTGAGGGCCCGAGTAAGCCAAACATGAGTGGAGCACAAGACGTATTGGTGCAGATGAGCAATGCATCTTGTGCACTGAACGCCCTGCAGTCTTTCTAGTATCGATTACTCCGACAAACTGCATAGCTTTCCTTCAACTGCATAGCTTTCTTAACGAGAAACCTGCGCAGCTTTTCTTCATAGCATTGTGTTTCTTTCACACCAGGGGACGAGGTAAAGTGGGACATTGTTATAACAAAGTAGCTTCGTTACATGTGGGAACTCGTTATAATTGTATAAATGTAAGGCCATTTTAATAGTAAGAATAAGCTTCGTTTACTTTGTTATAACTGGAAATTCATTAAATACATATTAATTATACTGTAAAATTATGGAACTATTAACTCAGACTGCACAGACAGAACAGACAGACAAAGAACATTCACTACACTACTAGACAACAGGCTACGTTCGACGTGCAAACACAACATAAACAAATTGAAAACCAAATGCAGGGATCACTCAATTAAGCCAGAGGTTCAAAGCAGTGGCAAATGCAAGGGGGGGTGGGGGGCAGTGTTTGAAAGCGGGGATGGCTGGTGCGTGGCTGCTGAAAAAAAAAGTGCAATAACCATGTCCTTTGAGCCTTTTCGTTTCGAGTTCACATCAACGCTTCTAAAAAAAATGAAAGGTTCATGAGGTTGAGCGTTTGTGTGGCAAAGTTTTGCTTGCGTCACTGCTACTTCTCTCACGGCTACCGCATTTAAGCTTCGGGTTAGAAAAAGGTAGCAAATTTGGGTAATGTGGTTCGTATGGTACAGTAGAACAAATCTTTATAACAGGGTACCTGAGACCATCGTGAGTTCTGTGCACACGCTGATCAAATTGCTGCCTGACGAGATGAACTGCATTACTCGAAGGAAATTAAGTTTCTAGGGCATGGCCAACTGCAGATCTGCCAAGACAAATGAAAGTGCAGCAGTGCTAGGTTTTGAAACTCGCGTTTGAGACTGCGGAAACAATATACCCCGGTCTCGTTGAGAGCACACTACAAATTATTTTGAAGGAACCAGCATCCATACCAGCATGGGCGCTGCCTCGTGACGGCAGCATGCCGGCGTAGGATGGCGGTGGCGCGGGAACGGCGGCACCGTGCGCCGACTGTTGAAACATCTGAATCTTGCTCTTGACCGACGAGCCTGCGCCGCCGTCCGAGACGTCGAACGACGCTGACGAACGAATGGACGAATTTCGGGGCGGAATCGGGGGCTTCTCCCTGTCGACCCGCGCCGCCACTTGGGGCGGCAGTGCGGTCGCCGCAGCAACGCCGCCCTGCGGGTGTGACGACACTACCACGTGTCTCATTTCTGGCGAAGAGCAAGGGCTCGGCGTCGACGACTGGTCCCGTCTTCGCCTGTCGGCCAGCGGTGTTCCGCTCGTGTCGCTGTCGGCCGAAGAAGGCGGCCGGTGCGACACGTTTGGCGCTGGTCACGTGGACGAAGAAGTGCGTCGGAGAGAGAGAAGACAGACGGGAAAAGAAAGAAAGGGCGACGCACAGTCAGCAACGGCAAGATCGACGTGGTGAGAACTACAACTAGGTCTCGATGACCAGATGAGAATGTTCGGGATGCCGCAGCGATGAGAGAGTAGAGGTTTTTTCCGCTTCGAGGTGGTCAGGGAGAAGAAGCCCAAGTCACAACAGACGAAGGTACATGCAGCGCGGTCGACCAGTCTCCGCCATGTCATCAACGTTCCGCCACAGAGAGAAAAGGAGCAGGAGAGAACTCGCCGACGAACCCAAGACCAGAAAAATTCACAAAGCCGCAGTGCGCCAAGGTGCATTGGGTGCTTTGGTTGCTCAGTGTGCTCCTGGACATGCAGCGTCGCTCACTTCATGAGCAGCGAAAGGATTCAAAGCACAGCAACCTCGATTCAACCAGCAAAATCTTTTTGCGCAGTTTTTCAAGCAGCACTAGGTTAGTGCAGAAATAGGTGGTGTGTCACCGTTAACTGTGGTGCAAAAGTCATATTAGTGTTAGTATAGAGATTATTAGTGGGATGACAAAGTGCTCAACAGCAATGCTTGAACTGTTTTATGCTTCTGGGCTACTGATGGTCTTTAAATGCAATTAATAAAAGCGACACTGCAGTTCAGAATGAATGCAGAAGCATTCATTTGACGTGAAGCTCGCGACAATGATGGATAACTTAGATTAGAATATATTTAATAAGTCACAGTAAATACTGACTTAAGAGTTCGTAAACACAGCCGTACTGCATCAGCTTTTCTGACCAGTACCAAATGTCACACGCACATTTTTAATTATAACTCTATGCTATCTACTTCAAATTCATCATGACTGTTTGTGATGGTTAGAAAATGCACACATTAAAAGAATGTTAGTGAACAAACTTAGTTACACATATGGGAGCAGTCCAATTGCAGTTATCTTACAAACAAATGTGGCTGTGATATTTATTCTTCACCGAGAAGGCTGAAGATGTTTTGTTCATTTTTTTGTTCTCAGCTCGTTATACAGCTGTTTCGGCTTCGCCGTAAGAGAAAAGGAGCGTTAAAAAATCAGGTTTACGTGACAATTTAAATAATAGCCTTCAATGAGCACTGACACTACTTGCACGACATGGGTACAATCATCAATGTATTCAATGTCGCAGCATTTAAACGCGCAATGATGACATTGGTCTGCAGAGTGCGTGCGAAAGCAGCGCAGAAGACAACGCAAATGCTCTCAGCAACTTGCAAACACCGAATGCGTCATGCACAAAAGCGAGGCAGCATGCACGGAAAAAAGCACGATGCACGAGAAAAGCGCGTGCAGTAGCAAATGATGGCGACGCAATGCGACGTGTGCGGACGCGACAAGACGTCTACCTGACAATACGGCTACACTACTTCACTAGGCCCAGGTGGCCGGCGCTTACCCGAGGCATTGAGGCTGGTGCCGAGGCCGGTGCTCTTGCGAGCTTCATCGTAGCTGAGCAGCTGCAAGCTCGGCGGAAGGGCAGCGTGGAACGAAATCTTGTTCACCCAGTCGCTCATGGACGTCTCGCTGTTGGCCACGAAGAGGAACTCGACGCCGTCGGCCAGCCTCAACCGAAAGGCGTGCTTCTTTTTGGTGTAGTTGCTCGCCTTCGTGCACTGTGCTTGCAGCAGGCTGATGGGGGGTGCTGCTGCGTTGCTCTCCACGAAGCCCTCTTTGTCCTGGAACGCGAACGGGAGAGTGACAGCCGTCATGGTCAAGATCTCACAACAGGTTTTGGTTGACAGACAGCTTAGCTGAATCTTTCACCAAAAGCTTTAACAGCGAAGCTGTTTATAGTCGAGGTGTTACCGGGACTATCGGCATAATGTGGCTCACAGCTCCTTGCGGGTATGTACCACAGAAATTAGACGAGCCTCACTAGTCACCTCCGGTCCACTAAATATGAAGAGGCTGTCTATAAAAAGCCTGAACGTCCCGCGGACCGTGTACTATGCAATAAGAGCTAAATTAACGTTCATTTGCAGGCAGGAGGAAAACGCATCTGATGCAGAAACCCAGCAGCCTTTCTCAAATGTTCAGTGATGGGTAAAGTCATGCGCTCTCTGGAAGAAGAAGCTGTCCGTCGGGAGCGTCAACAGGAATTGGCGTGTGAACTGCAACGACGACATCGTTCTGATCTAGAAGCCCGCGCAAGAGAGATACCGAAGCCAAGTGCAAGCGGAGGGCAGAATCCATAGCTTCGAGTGAGAGGAGCTGAGGTTAGATGTGAACGGCTTGCATCGGACCTTGAGATTGAAACGAGGCAAGACGAAGTTACTGAGAACACTTTGATGTTTCATTAGCCTTCACGATGTCAAGTCAGTGAGTCTGGGCTAATTTTTTACTTCTTTTTAAAGGGGTCATGAAGCACCCCTTGGGCTGATTGAAAAAACACATCCTGCGGAAAGCTGACACGGCTATGAACTGCTCTGCCAAATATTACAGTCGTGCGCGCCGCGTAATGGCCACAAGCGGAGCGCGAAGTTGCCGTTTCCCCAGGCACCCTCTTTTCAAACAGAGGCCGGTTCTCACTCTCGTCGGTGGGCGGGGCGTCTGTCCGCTGTACGTAGCAAGAGACATAGCATGCTTATTGGCCGATAGCCGACGTAAATCGAGAGCGGCGTTCGGATCAGATGCGCTTCTTGCCGCGGGGTGCCACCACTTGCCGGCGCCACACTCCTCAGTACACGGTAGCCGCACTCGCGCAAGCGAATCACAGCGGGAGAGCGATCGCGTTTCATGACGCGCGCTGGCGTAACTTCTTTCCCCCATGCCATCCCTCCCTGTCTAGCTTCCAGTGCGCTCGCCGGCACGAGAAAAGAGAGAAAGCGCTGGGAGCGTGCGCCAAACCCCCGTAACTCCGCTGATTCTTGACGGATTCGAGAAATTTTTGCGGCAATCGATTCGGGAGGCAGTACACTCCGATACTGAGGCCATTAGATCATTACTTGGAAAAGTGGTTCATGACCCCTTTAACCTCTTCGCTACCTGCGTCCACGTCGTAGACATGTCTTCATAAGCAAATTACACAGCAGCGAACTGCTCAGTGCTCTCGGCAACACTGAGCAGTAGAACTAGAAAAACAACAATCTTTCGAAAAAGATCTAGTCTGAAACAACTTGTTAAGAGGTTCTGCAAGGCACCGTTCGTAGGACATTTCGTACTTGCTCTGCTCAAGCATTTGTGCTGCAATGAAAAATATTGGCGAAAAGCAACTTGCCTTGAAGAAGCAGAGCAGCTGGCCGCACAGCACAGTGTAGAATGTCTTCCATGAGCGGATGGTTGCCTTCTTGCCGCCGGACTGCAGCTCGTGTTTACGGTCAAGGAAGCCTTCCATCTCCACAGCGGGTAAGCCAGCGGCGGTGCGTGACCGCCGGAAGCTCTGGGCACGCCGCCGCGTCGTGAAGCTCGGGGTGCGCTTCAGTTTCTTGCCCAGTTCCACCTGAGGAAAGGAAAGCGGCAAAACGAAAATTCAGAAGCCATTCCCCTATTGGGAAAATGGGGCTTGGTGTGTGCATGCCCGACTTACTACTTTTCTATCACATTGCGCAATGCTCCCTCATAACTGTTTTTCCTCCATGCCCGGAATTGGACTGTCATCCACAGCCTAGCAGCGCAACACTTCAGTTGCTACAGGCAACAACAATGGTCATGCGTTCATAGGCAACAATGAAATGTGGCAACGTCAAATGATGAGTCACCTCTATAAAAGATCAGATTGCTGTATCAGAAACGGCCGATCGCCGACAAGCCCCTGATTGAGAGAGCATCATTTATTGCAAAACGGCGCATACAAATGCACGTGTGACTGGCGCACCTTCGAGGGCCGCATTTCTTTGCACTCGTGGGCACCAGTATTTTTTTTTTTTTTTTTTGGTCACACCTACAGTGCCAATGACACTTGAGGCAATACAAGCTTCGCTTGAGAAATTTAAGCTACGAAAAAATTTTACAATGTCGCTCGTGATGGCGGTCTACAAACAGGGTATCAGTGTTTATGGTGAAATATGACGTACATAATTAGTAGGGTTGTAGATTTATATTATGACTAGATCTGCAATGTTTAGGGTGATTCCATTGTTTAGTAGATGAATGAAAGTTATCCCGATAAAAGAAAAGTTATCCCGATGAGAAAAAAAAAAATCTTAGAAATTGTGTTAAAAGTTGTTTCTGATAATCATTTATGATAACGTGATAGCATTTAAGTAATCACAGTGCGTAGACATGGTTTACAGTTTTACAGGCGCTACTCGTGAATAGATGTTTGTGTAGGTGCTTGTGTAGAGATTGTGTAAGCGTTGACTGTGTTTGGTGTGGCTTCTGTGATAGCATAGTGCTCTAAAAGTATATATCTTACCTCTGCAATGTCAAGTTCTCTATACCTCATGTGAATGTGTGATCATGTGACCTGCAGTAATTACAGTGGCTACTAAGCTGCACTTGTAACTTCTGTAGAACACTAATGCAGAATTTCTCTATAGCAATTTTCGTAGGAAACTATCTACATTTCAAATGAATCGTGCGAAGAAGTACACCACTGACCTTCATACTCTCGGCCCTCTTGACTGGTGACGTGGCAGGCGTCGAGAGCGTGCTCATGACCTTGCGGTCACTGTCCAGTGACCTCTGCGAGGGTGACTTGACCAAACCGCCCACGTATGACGGGGCGATCTCGCCGTTGCTCTCGGTGCTCAGCTGAGAAGTGTCCAGTCCTGGTCGTCGCAGGCCGTCTTCGCGCATGCGTTCCTGCGAGTTTCGACGAAAAAGAAATCGTTGATAAGAACTCCTGGCAAAATGAGTTTAACGTAGAAAGAAAACAATAAATTCACCACATTTCAATCGTTTCGCTGATTTGTTAGAAATGCGCATGTTCAGGCTAGTTGGTAGTCCCATAGAGTTTCCTACAATTACCTAGAGGAAACTCTGGCGCTGCGATCGTTCAGCCACCATGGGAATGATGGGTAGCAGGCGGACTTGCCTAATCTTTGTGTTTACAGCTTCGAACGCACTTGTGGCTTTGTTTATTGCTGTGTTTTGGCGTTAGTCTCAGATAAAAGAATGGACCGTTGTGAACTTCGTGTCCAGATTTGAATTGGTGAGCCTAAAAAGAGTTAAAGTGGCGAAGTGCAACTGCTGACTTTTGCTGAACTTCGTCTTGCGACAAAGCGGATGCAGGCGACGTCGAGCCAGAGGGAGCCGAAAGAATGAAGTTTAGACAAATCCGTGTACTACCCATCATTCCCATGCTGGCTGAAGCGCCATGCATTGCAGCTACCATAGACACTAGTGCCAAAGTTTCCTCTAGTGTATTTATAGGAAACTCTATGGGTAGTCCACAATTCTCTAACAAGGGACGAGTTGTGTGTGCCGCATTTTTTTCGTCTCTTGTTAAGAAGTCTTTTGCACTAAGAAGAAATCATTGCTGATTTCTACTACAAGAAATATGAATTAAGCGAGGAGCAACTAAGAATGCACCTTTGATCTCCACAAGCAATATTACAGAAATTCGAGGCACTACAGACAGAATAACGTGCGTGTATCACAATATGAAATGTTTGCTATAGCACTGCATCGAAATTATGACATTTCTACCTGCCCCGAACAGCGGGTATTCACAGAACTTGACATCATCTTTGCGTAAATTAACGGCTAGCACCCGAAAGGATTAGAAGACTCACGTCGAGGATCCTCTGGTGTTCCTTGCGCTTCATGGCGTCCACCCTGTCCTGTTCACGTTTTTGTTCCTCCACCCGAAGCATCTCTTCTTCCTCCTGCTTCAACCTCTTGAACGCCTCTTCCAGCTGAATTGTTGAACAAGAGAGAACGGGTGCAATGACATCACAGGAATGTTAGGAACAACAGTGCTGCAAGATATTGTACGTCATGTATAATGTAGAACGCGTTCCACACGTGTATTTGTGTGCATGAGTATATGTGAATTTATACTGAGTTTGTATACATACACATATATTGTATGCACTGTGTAACATATCATACACACGTGTCTTTACCATATGAGCTGCGTATATGCAGCAAGGTCACTGAAAATTTGAGGAGTACCAATATGGTAAGAGCATCGTAACCTAAGAGGCAAACTCAAAATTAACCGGGTAGGACATAGAAGCACTGTCACAGCATCTTCCACAAACAAATCAAACTGCAAATCAATCTGCAAGTTTCTTTAGAAGTCTAATAGTCTAAATGGGAAAAGACATCAACGGTGCTGCTGTGTGGTGTCTTATGTGAACAGGTAAAAAAAAATACCTGTCATTCCTTAAAATTCTAAATTAGCATGAGAAAACCGTACAGGGACTTCGGAATACACACTTAGGGATGCTTGCAGAGCCACCGCTTTGTGATGAAGTGATGACCTTTTATATGAGTGCCATTGTCCTCAACGACGCACAGAAACTTGCGTCTAAACAACAAGCGTTTCGGAGGAAGTTACAACTCAGTACAGGTCTCTCGATACTTTTCTGATTGGTTGGTGAATGCAACAAGTGGCAGGTGGATTTCGCTGAGTCGAAACGTTAACTTGGCATTCAATGGGCCTTGCTTGACAAGTGCGGAAAGTTGGGCGGTTAAGTAAAGGTTGCGTCGTGACTGTTAAACATTGCTATAAAAGTACATGAACTAAGAAAAAAGAAAGATGGAATGTCTTTCCTTTTTTTAGTTTCACATCCTTTCTGAGCACTGTCTGTGCGTAACTATGAAATCCTTGCTTAACATCTGAAGGACTTAAGAAGGAAAAGCATTTCACTACACTAATCCATGTGGTTACAGAATTACACTTTATTTGGATTTGGTTCAGCGAACATACCTTGGTGATGCGTTTGACAGTGTCGAAGCGGTCTTCCTGGGCTTCCACGGTCTTCATGAAGTCGTCGTGCTTGCGGATCAGCTCCTCAACCGCCGAGATGGAATCGGCACAGTCGTCGTCGCGGAGGAAAGCCTCTCGGCTCGCCAGCCACGTTTCCAGCTGGTCGGCATCGCGGAGGAACAGCTGCAATATTTACGGAGACAAATGTTTGTTAAGGCGACTGCGGGAAGTGTCTCCGAGATGACGCGAGCCCACGAAAAGCTGCCACTTCATCAGGCAAACATATTATTAGTCCAGTGCACAAACAATGATCAGCAGTAACTAGTTGCTAACAAAACATTACTGCTAACCCCTTATTTCGCTGCTCACTTCTAAGTGCAACTTGTTGCTTTTTTTGTTCACTAACACTGTTAGTTTTGACAAGATAACAACGACATTACTTCATCACAATCACTAAAACACACGTGGTTGAATCTAACAAATGATGAAGTTTTACTCAAAAAAAGTTGCGCACATATCTTGATATACAGCATCTCTTCTGCACCTTACTAAATTCTTTATTCGTAATTCTGAGGGCAAGTTCATGCCACGTTCATGCCAAGAATGTGATAGCAGGTTGTAACGATTTGAAAGAAAAGGTGTATCTAACAAGAAAGAAAGAACTTTGCATGTGTTCAAGGTAGCAACACTTGCCTGCAAGTCCAAGCTCTGGTCGTAGATCTCCTGCCGCCGGTTCCACGTGTGCTCGAGGGCCTTGCGCGAGTCGGAGAGGCGTCGAATGCGGTCGCGCACCTCGTCGGCCATGAAGTGGCCGCTGGCGATGATTTTCTCGCCGTTTGCGACGAAGCGTGAGAAGCTCTCGGCGCGGGCGTCCATCTCAGCCTTGTGCTCCCTGTGGCGCGCCAGGAGGGCTTCCGCACCAGTCACATCCCTGGCAAGCTCGTCCGACGTGATGCGGGCCGTGATGTCGTTAAGCCACGCCCTGGAAAGTCGACGCGCGAAACGTCAACGTAACACCTACACCTCGTGACGTGAAAAGGCGAGAAAAAGACGACGGCACAGGATGGAATCGAAAACACGGGGTTTTGTGTTTCCATTTTTTTTCTCCTTTTCAAGTCATAAGTCAAGGCCAACTCACCCAACTTTCCAATGTACTCACACCTAACTTTGCACACAAGCCAACAAAACTACAATAACCTTGGCAGCAGCTCAAGCTGATGGATTGACTGATTGATCATTTTGGATTTAACATACAAAGGCTATATTGCAGCAATAAGAAATGCAGTAGTGGAGGACCCTAGATAATTTTGACCACCAGTAGTTTATTGCACCCATGATTACAAGCAAGGAAACATTTTTTGGATACTGTCTCCACTGAAATGTGATCGCTGCTGCCGGGAATTAAGCCCACAGTCTCTTAGCAGCGCAGCCCTCTAGCATGAGCCGAAACAACCAGCACTGAGAAAAACACAGACTCACATGAGTTCACGGTACTCATCAAAGTACGCCTGCAACTGCTCGGCCTGATGCAGCTTGTCGCCCCGCTGGTGCGAGCGGTTCAGCAGCGTGCTCCAGGCCTCGGACACCTGTTCCTGCTTGGCCTCGATGTGTTCCCGGGCGTCCGGGAACGTCTCGGCCAGACGACGAGCCTCACGCAACAACGTCTCCACCTGCTCCCTCACTGCCGCCAGGTCTCTCTGCGACATGGTTGAGAGACAGAAATCAGAAGCACTGTCGAGACTTTCTTAAAGGCATGAGCATTCCTTGGCTACGTCTCCTGGGAAATACGTAGTGGGTGCATGACAATAGAGAGTTTTAGTTTGCCCGCAAACTTCTTTGCATTAGCATTATACAGTCGACGTTCGATTTCCCGAACCCTCAAGGGACCGCGAAAACGTCCGGAAAATCGGGCAGTCCGGAAAAACGAATGCACGTGAAAACGCACATTTTTGGTAGGTATTTTTCGCTGACGGAGAGGGTCACAGCCGGAGTACAAGATTCCCATAGCAATTCAGCCAATGCATTGTTTAGGTGGCTCTGAAAAGAGCCGTTTATATAAAAAAAATACAACGTGGCCGGCACTACCTCATAGGTCAGCACTTGGGCGCAAAGAAGTCGCTTATTTTCTTTTGCACGGTCCGCTTGCCCGCAATTATGTCTGCCTCAATTTCAGTCAACGTCATGTTGCCGCTGTACACCAATGACAGTGTCATAAGTGCTCGCGTCAACTCCGTGTTCGTTGGCTGTGTAGGAGCTGGCTCTTCGTTCTCGATGTCATCGGAATCCTCCGTAACTTGATGAATGATTTCGTCATCGGTCAACTCCGCACATAGCTCGAGGTCTTTGTCAGCGTCGGCGAAGCCCTCAAGGTTTATCTCGGCTGGAATCAACACGCCGCCAGCGCGCAGATCGTCGAAGGCAACGTCCGCGGATGGCAGTTCGTCATCGTGAGCCTACGAGGTGGCTTTGTGCGCTTCGAAGGCGCGGACGAAGACGAAGGAGCAGTCGGTGCCATTGCTGTAAACGGCGAATCCGCTCGACGAAAAGCGCAGCACGAAACAGCGAGGAACTCGGTGGATGCTGAAGGTCGGGAAACGTGATCACTGAAGGTAGCGCGCAGCAGCAAACGATCAACCGCAGACACGACTGCAGAGCTGGCACAGCTGACAAAACAACACGTGAACGAACACAGTGAGGTTTGGCTTGGCTAAGCTACGGCTGGCAACGGATTGACACGTGCGGTTTCGAGGTTACGGCAGCCGCGGCGCGGTGCGGCGTTGCTGCTGATGCGAGTATGGTGGGTTCAAGGATATGAAAATGAAAACAACCAAAATGGCGGCGTCGGTGGTGACTTTGGGTCGGCGGTTAACAGTAAAAAGTCCGGAAAATCGGATGGCGAAGGCTATAAGCGTCCGGAATTTCGGACTTTTTAATACATTGACTCTACGGGGAACTTGACGGTGCCACAGATGAGTCCGGGAAATCAGGCATGTCCGGAATTTCAGGCGTCCGGGAAATCGGACGTCGACTGTAGCGGATACCGAAGGCGTAAACGTGAGAGGCCGGATAGGTGGTGCCATCTAGTGGGGCCTAGATGAATCAGTCAAGCATAGAACTGTTATTGCAGAAACCTTGTGAATTCTACTTCTCCGGTGGTATAAATTCTAGGCAGCTGCCTAAATTGATTGAGTTGCATTTTTGAACTTTTTTCCCCTCAAAGACATATTAGGCAAAAACAAACAAATGTGTCTATAACTGTGGTTATACCAAGCATCACAAGATGTCGATATGATTGCCCAGCAACCCGATGTTCCGTAAACCCCTTTGCCTGCACCGGAATACCAGACAAGCTAAAAATCTCTAGTGTCAAAGCATAAGAAAAAAAAACAGATGGTGCAGAAAGAAAGTAGGCCACTGCAGTTGCTGTAAGGCCGGCATCCTGGCCTACCGCACTTGCATACTATTAGCACAAGTTAGCACTGGTTATTGTTCACTCGTGTTGGATACCAATGGCTAATGTCAGCAAGTGCTAGCTAATGAGGGCAAACATTGACCAGTGAGAGTAGTCACCTTTGTCAAAATGATAACTAATAGTGATTAGTGTTGGCTAATGTCAGATAAATGATGGCTAATGTTTCCCAGTGTTGCTGTATGTTGGATAAGCAAAAGAATTACGCTTGCGCAGTATCTGACGGTTGGCTGTTTGTGATTCTTCAAAGTCGTCTTGCATAAGCAGCCCGACATCAGTGACAACACGACATCGAAAAGACATCATGCGGGGCCTACCTGGAATCCTTCGTGACGTCGGCTAAGCGCCTGTATGCTCTCCAGGTCGTGACCGAAGTCCTCGTTCAGGAGCACCGCTTCCTTTTCGTAAATCCAGCTAATGGTCTCATCCGCGTTGCGGTCGAACGTGTGCACTTGTCTAGCTCCAGCCAAAGCCTGCACGAGGCGTCAAAAGGAAGTGCTGGAGACATCTAAATCAAGCATCAGGTAGCATTCTAACAGTGTCTAACAAGGAAAAACGAGCCCTTAAATTCACCTTGCCTTCTTTCGTTCATGGGTAGGGTTCGAAGCATCACAACAGTTGGCGTTAATGTTACTTAACAGCCTATATAACATGCAATGGCTGCCATAACACATAAATTATATCATAACATCATAACATTCGAAACAAAGAATTTTTCAATCTCTCGCACTGAAAAAACTATAAATTACTTATCGCTTAATACCAACGGCAACATGTACAAATACAAAATTTTTACAAAAGTTTGGCGCTAAATAAGGAATCTTTATACACGATAATTCAATGTATATGTGCTTGTAGCTTGCTATATTTTCTATTCCTCTATATCCGTATTTGTTGTTTTTTATATTCGCTAACTCTTTATACCCACAAACATTGTTTGTTACATCCATCTGTTCTGTATACAGTCAAACTCGCATTTATCGAATGCACATATAGCAAATTATTGTGTATATCGAACAATTCTAAAATCCCCTTGAATATATTTTCGACACATAAAATATTTATACATGGAATTACCTATATATAGAACTTTTTCATGACTTCCCTTCAGATTTTATACATCTGGGTTTCAATGTAACTGTATTTGTCGGTGATTGCATCCGCTAATTTTTTCTATTTGCATTCATTTCTCGTTATAACTGCTAATTGTTCATATTCATATTATCCGTTTACTATATTACTTAATTCTTTATGTCCGTACTTGCTGTTCGTTATATCTGGTAATTCGTTATATCAAAGTTCAGCTGCCAACCAAAGCTGGTAAACGAGTGTCAGCAAACTAACGTACGTCTTGCCGAGAGGCCGCGCACTCCTTGCACTCCTCCCAGAGCTTGGCGACCTCGGTGCAGCGCTTAGCGACGGCTTCGCTCTGCGGGTGCCGCTCGGCGATGAGGGTCCGTCCCAGCTGTTGGACCAGCCGCACTCGGTCCTCACTGCCTTGCAGCGTCGTCAGGAACACGTCGAACTTCTGCATCAGGATCTGCACGCCACAACAGGTCATCAGGTTTACCTCGCATCGTATATACACATCGTTAAACTTGGATGACGAAACAACGCAAGGAACAAGACAAAGGCGCGTATTTGGGCCGGTTGGTACATGTTCAACGATATGAGAAACAGCGCGAAACACGGGACAGTGAAAGAGATGAACCAAGCGCTTGGTTCGTCTCTTTCACTGTCCCGTGTTTCGCGCTGTTTCTCGTATCGTTAAGACAAAGACGAGGAGAGGCAGAAATGGCACTGACTAACGACCAGTGTTTCTTGCGCCGTTTCATCGTCTTAAGTTCAGTATGTACTAACCAGCCCGATCCAAGAAGTACACATCGCTAAGCTAGCTCGTTGTGAAGAACTGAATGCGCACTACAGAAAAATGCGCTGCTTTTTAAAACTGTCACGTGTTCACCGTATCATAGAAAAAAAGCATTGCAATTAAACAAAATCTCCGCAAAAAGTCAAACTCCATGCTCCAGGTCTGCACCTTAACAAAACGTGCTGGCTCGCTCTGGCTTAGTTTTGTCTCGACATCACATTTTGGCATTTTATCGTCACAACAGTCATCCTACCGCTTCAGTTACACCGTGGGATAAAGGATTCATTTCAAGAGATCTCAAATTATGGTCATCCTACTTTAACTGATTTCATTATATCACAACCTGCCACTGTAATCCACACATCCAATCTTCAGCCACCCAATACTACGTTTCTCATGTCTTAACACTGATTCTGCTAATGTGTACCATACAGCTAATTAATTCTACACACTGCTTCAGCCACTGAACTGTACCCGATATATCTTTTAATCTAGGTTGGAATATAATCAATTCACATTTGAAGTTTAATTTACGCAACAGTGTTTCCACCTGTCAATGTTATGCTTTGTGCCATCACTCATCCTAGAGTTCTGAGATTCTTTCCGAGAATTCCTGAAGCTTTGTTATCCTTCAGGTTTTGGCCCTACAGTAGGTTAATTTATGGCAGAGTAATACGATTACACGCCTTCGCTTTCAAGGATATTAAATTTGGAATTCCTGCCACGTATATGTGCGTAAATACGCTGACTACGAGAAACGTGCGTGTGAATGTCAGTTGTCTACTCACTTCAACACGCTCGAGGTCTGTTCCATAGTCCTCCGAGCCTGCGATGGCTGTCTGCGTCTGAATCCAGTGAAGAACTTCGTCCGTCTCCCGCAGGAACGTGTAGAACTTGGCGCTCTCGGACAGCTTCCAGCGCCGCTCAGCAATCTGCTTCTTTAGCCTCGTGTACAGCTCTTCCAGGTCCTTCTGCTCAAATGTCAAACACAATAAACCTCGATATAACGAACACGGATATAAGGAATTATCGGTTATAACGAAGTAAATGAAGAATAGTGATGTGATAGATACAGTGTTACAAATAAACGTTTATAACGAATTTTCGCATATTTCGCACAACAAGATACTGAAAAATATCTCATCGAGCCTCTCGCCCATTCTGTGTGCCCTTTTCTCCCAATCCTTAGCATCTCGTATCATTCCTGACGACTGGCGGGTGGCCAGAGTCATTCCCATCTTTAAGTCCGGTGATTGCTCCGTTCCACTCAACTATCGCCCAATCTCTTTAACCAATACAATCTGCAAGCTACTGGAACATATCATTTACACTCAAATCATCAACTATCTTGAGGAACACACTATCATTTTTAAGCAACAGCACGGTTTCCGCAAAGGATATTCTTGTGACACTCAGCTCGCCGGTTTTGTACATGACTTGCACTCATCACTAGACTCTGGTATTCAAGTTGATGCTATCTTTCTGGATTATTCAAAAGCGTTTGATCGCGTTCCCCACCACAGGCTTATACTAAAACTAACCCAACTTAACATTCACCCCAATGTTATTGCATGGATTAAAGAATTCCTTTCGCACAGAACACAGTACACAGTCGTTAATAACTCTCATTCTAATTATGTGAACGTAACATCAGGTGTCCCTCAGGGTAGTGTTTTAGGTCCGTTGCTTTTCCTAATCTTTATTAATGACCTGCCTAATTGTGTGTCGTCCCATATTAGACTATTCGCCGATGATTGTGTACTATACCGTAACATATCCAGTAATGCCGATCGTGACCTCCTTCAATCCGACCTTGTCAATATTAATACTTGGTGCACTTCATGGTTAATGACCCTGAATGAATCCAAAACAAAGTTAATGTCATTTACCCTACGTAATGCCCGCATACCAACATCTTACGTTTTAAATAATGCCGAAATAACACTTATTTCTAGTTATAAATACCTTGGTGTTCACTTTCAATCAGATCTCACGTGGCATTATCACATTGACGTCATCCTTGCTTCAGCTAATCGTTCACTCGGTCTTATCAAACATTTTCTAAAAAATGCCCCTCCCTATATACGTAAGCTCGCCTATTTAACACTCGTTCGACCAAAAATCGAATACGCTTCAGCTATTTGGGACCCAGTTCAAGCCTATCTTATCCAGAATATTGAATCCTTGCAAAACCGTGCTGTGCGTTTTATTTTTTCAGATTACTCACGTCATTCAAGCATCACTGCACTAAGAGATCGCGCCGAACTTGAACCCTTATCTCATCGTCGCCAAGCAGCTCGCCTTTCGCTTTTTCACAAACTATACCATCATTCAATTCTTTCTGACGATTTCTTTCAGCCCCCTGCAGTCGTTTTTCCTCGCCGCGATCACCAGTACAAAGTCAAACGACCCATATGTCACACTCATCGTTTCTCTAATTCATTCATACCACGCACTATCATTGAATGGAACCATTTATCATCGCACGTAGCTACCGAAAAAAACATAACAAAATTTCAAGATCTTCTACGCACTGAGCGTATTGCCTAAACGTGGTGTCCTACCTAATTCATTTCTTTTCACCTTTTTTCCTTTTTCATTTCGCATATTGTAGCGGTATTCCTTCTGTATTGTGTACTTCATGTACTCTGTTTGCGTAGGCATTCAGTAACTGCCTACTGTGCTTGCACCTTTTCCTTTTTTTTTTTTACCATTTGTGTCTAGTTACTTCAGTATGTTGTAGTTTGCATTTACTTCATTGTCGTTGTTGTTGTTGTTTTCTGACTATGTATACCAGCCAATTGTCAAGATTGCACTTTTTACCGTTTTTCTCACTCTGTTATTTTTCACAATTTATTGTAAAATGTCCCCCTATGTAATACCCTCGTTGAGGGCCTTTAGGAAATTTTGAATAAAAAAAATATATATATAACGAAGTTATTTTCGTGGCAGATGTGACTTTGTTATAATGGGGTTTGAGTGTATCTGTAGTGTTATAACCCAGAAACCAATCAAAATTACATCAAATCCATCTGTTTTACGTTTCAGGACAACTGACAAGCTACGAAGGGGATGTGAGCTTTATTTTGAACACCCAGGTTCCTCTAATGACAACCCAAAATGTAATGAACAAGTGTTTTTTTTACTTCTGCCTCCATCTGAATACAGCAGGCATCGCTGGGAATCAAACCCTCAACCTCACGCTTACCAAAAGAATATTATAAACAATGCGGTGATGGTTATGATCTAGAATCTCAGCTCATAAAGAGCTATTACATAAAACTAACATGCTGGTGTTTCATGTTTCCTGAAGAACTACTGATCATTCATAGTTGAAAGCTACACATAATATCGATCGGCATTTAAGGACCAAGGAAAATTGCTTCTACACTTCATTTTGTTTAGCTATTGTACGAATAAATTATTTCGAGCCATTATTTACAGAGCAGGATGCTAAGCAAGGTGAAAGCTTCGTATTCTAAAAAATTCAACAGAAAAGTGTAGAAATAGAAAAATAGCGAGGAGCAAAAAGTAAATGCGGTAAATTCAAATCCCAATAAATTGAAATTTCTCAACTCGAAATGGTAGATAATTCAAATAGCAGGGCAAATAGCAAACTTGCTAGCAACGCCCCCCCAACCTTTAACATACACACACACTCTGCTCCCCATTTTGTCATTAGTGAAAAATGATGCGAGAGAACCTATAGCTGGGGCACGCACCATTTTAGCGCTGATGTTGGCACTGTCGAAGTGTCCCCGGTCCACCAGCTCCGTGCTCTGTTTCATCAGCCGAGTGATGTTGGCGTTGAAGCCGTCAACGTCTCGGTCGACTCCATCCAGCTTTTTCGTGAGTGCCTGCAGATGAGACGTTTCACAAAACAGCGATCATTAAAAAAGCGATGTTGCATAAGTGTATTGCCTCCAGAAATACTCCTTGACCTAAAAGTGTGTAAATACAAATGACTAGGCTTGTGCAAATAATAAATTTTAAAAGCAAATAGTGATTTGGTCGAATAATTTGGAATTGAATTTGAATGGTACATATCACATATTATAAAGAAAACTGAGCATATTTGTCATGACCCAACTAACATGCACAATATTTTTTTAACTGAAACAAGGCATTTAGAAATGTCATTTTTCTTGGTTCAAAGAGAACTTTGAATAGTAGCAGATTTGACTTTCGGTAGAACGCAAGTGATAACCTGTAAAATACGTTACGTTTTAAAATTTACTATACTTAGAGCATATGAGCATCACGTGATCCACATCTGCATGTGAATATAACGACTGTTATGCATGAAATTTCCATCAAAATGTCCTCATGCATCAATCATTGTAATTAGTGGTCCGCATAATGTGCTTGTGTACCCAACTGATGTACTGCGTAAATTATGCACGTCTGTGCATTAACATAACGAGGCTCTGGCGTGCAAGACGCTTTCTGACAAATGTTTGTACGCCTGATCTGCATACTTGCTACATACTTGCTATCTGTCTGTCAATAAAGCCTCTCTCTTTCTCTGTCTTTGACATAGAGTATATATACTTTGAGTCTTTTCCGAAAACTTCTTAAATTTTCGGTACGAGTTATGGGCACAAAATTATCATACATGTTTGCAAAAAGTTGGATCTCTCATATCACCGCTGTAATGAAAGCAGCATGAAAGATGTTTGACTTACGAGAACTGAATCCTCGTCCTTTCCGAGGTCGGGGCTGTTGACTACGAGGAACTTCTCCTCCATCCAGGCCTCGGCCTCCGTAGCTTCGCTGTAGAACTGAAATGTGGTATTACACAGGCAGTGAGTAACAACTGTTTATCACGCAAAGCCGTGCCACTCCAACAAGAATGCATGTCATATCAATGTATTTCCGATTGTGACACCCAAACGCCCATTGTTCTGTCCACCAGAGCCATATATGCAGATTCTGCTGAATCACTCAAAACTGCTATTAAATAGGAATAAACTGTTGAACTGCCCACTGACTCCCATCAAGGCCTACCAAGGCAGCCAAACATTAACCCAGTGTCCTTATCTGTCATTAAATGCCTGACAGCATGGCCAAAGGCTCAAGCTGAATGTCATTTAAGTACCGTATTTACTCGATTATAGCGCTGCCACGATTGTAACGCGAGGGATGACTTTTCGTTGCGTCTAGGAAGAAGATATAGTAGTTATTTTGGTATTCGATTGTAACGCGAGGGTCGACTTTAGGTAGCAAAAATCTGGAAAAATAATTTGCGTTACATTCGAGTATATACGGTACCAGGATCCATCAGTGCCCTCTGGCTCAATCGAAGAACCATTAGTTGTCTATGAGCTGACCATCGGTCAGCTATTAGGATCAAGGCTCATCAAGATGGCCAAAGACCCTTAAACTGTTCATAAGCTGCCTGACAGCTATTACTAAAGGTCCACTAAGACATGTCAGTACAAAGGCCACCAACTAGTCTGCAAGGTGCCTGACAGCTACCTATAGGGACCCATCAAGGCACATCAAGACAGCTGAAGCTCCCCAAGCTGCCGGTCGACTAGCCATAATCATCCATCAAGGTACCCCAAGACAGTCAAGGCATTCCCAGTTGTCCATAGGTTGTCCGTGAGTTAACCGTAAGGATCAGTCAAGCAAAGGCCTTCAAATTTTTCATTGGCTGCCCATCATCTAACTGTAACGATCCACTAAGGCTTACGAGAGCAGCCAGAAAGCAAATGTTCGACGCTAATATCTTACTGTGTGCGATTCCAAAGCATCCAGCAGGCGCAGCCTTCTGACACTGGCCGCATCCTTGAGCCTGCCCCAGGCTAGCTGGAGTTCGGTGAGCCTCTTCTCCACCTCGGAGGCGGCAAAGTGACCACTGCGGATCATCTGCCGCCCTTTGCTTCCGACGGAGGCCACCAGGGGCTCATGTGCTTGGATGTCTGCTTCCAATCCCTGGTGAAGTGCACAAGTTGCAAAGTTTCGTTACGTGAGATCCCAATCAGCACACGCCACTGTGCTGATTAAAAATCACCTTTAGAGTTCGTAAACGAACTGTAAATTAATATACGTTTTCTTCGTAATCCCTTAACGGCCAACACGAAATTAACTGAGCTCATTGAAGGCGTTTAGAAGGCTAGAAGCAGCACATCTGTATTCTGAAACTTAGCGATGTTGGTTAGCTTGAAACAAACAGCTAAAATACAAAATTTGCTACACAGTCGGTTTTTATTACTTTTGCAGCAGTTCGCATAACTAACCCAAAGAGACATCACAGCCTTCTGCCGGAGAAGTAGCTATGTTTGTCAAAACACTGCATATTCACTCGAACATTTAATATGCTTAATACTCAGTGAACTACCATCTTGCTACTGCTGCTTTCAACATAACATTTTGTGTTCACTGTGGACAGGCAGTCCCAATTTATTCCTTAGTATGGAACCTCCTTCTGTATATGTTGACTTGTAAGATATTTCCTTATAGAACAATGAAAATCGATCGAACCATTGATTGACTGACTGGTTGATTGATTGATTGCATGAGAATGGAAGATTGAGCGAGTTGGTATGCGTTCATCTTGGTTGATACAGCGCACACGAAACGACGACGGTGCCTGTCTTGTGTTTTCTTATACTTCGTCGTCGTTTCGTGTGCGCTGTATCAACCAAGATGATTGATTGATTGATTGACTGACTGAATACTTTACAGAGCAACGAAAACTGATTGATTAACTGATTAATTGAGTTATTCATTGAATGATGGATCGATCGATTGATTCATGGGCTGACTGAATTATTGATTGATTGATCAATCAATTGATTGAGTGAATGATTAAGGGGGGACGTGGCTTTCGGTACCAACTTTCTTATTTCTTCATGGATTTTGATGAAAATTGGCACACTTATTTCAAATGTTGTTTTAATGCTACTGTAGAAATTTCAAAAATATATCTTTACAACTTTTTGATTTACAATATATTTCACCTTCTGGTCTTGTTCTGAGTCTGACTCGCTTAAAAAATGTGATAGGAAACTCGTTCAAAGTGCTATGCATTCTAAGATGTCTGATTGCGGGCGTGACATTCTTAGATTTTTTTATTTGCAACAAAATTTTTTTTAGTTTTCCTTTTTCATGAGGTGACTGCGCAACAGGCATTGAGGCTTTGTGCAACTCGTCAAATAGCTAATTATCAAAACGCCATACTGAAAAAGCAAGAATGTCACGCCCTGAACTGTGCTTCAAGGAATATAGAACAAAAAACGGAACTGAAATAGACCCAGCGGTCAGTGAGAAATCAGCGGAACAAGCGAAGCAGGAAGCAAGAAAAGTCGTTTTGAGAAAACGGCTTTTAAAGCTGTACCAACGATATTACTTCATCAAAAGGCACTGGGGTCGTAATCTTTTGAGTCCTTCGTAATGTGCACTTTCTTGAGTGCCCTGTCTTTAGTTCGAGGTGCCTTGCTTCTCTAAAACACAAGAAGATTGTGATCTTTAAGGTGTTTTATAAGGTTGGACCTCCTGCACATGTGGCCTTTCATCGGTTGTGCCTTTGTTCTCTTTCTTTTTTCTTAAAATCCTTTTCTGATATACAAAGAACATGTAGCATGAATTTTAAACGAAGTTATGAAGTGGTGTAATAGACATGACAAAAAACAAGATATTGTAATTCAAGTAGGTCATGTACTATGATGATTTGCCAGCTTTCTTGTATTCATGCTCTAATTAACATAATTAACAGTCTTGATTGCAATTGATCATTGAATCATTTTTATAGGATACTAAAAGCGGCTCTCATCATGGCAACCTATTACTTCCTCCTAAATAACAGGCAGTTGGAATTCCTTAGCAGTTTATTCAAGACGCGAACTGGGCAGATATGAATTCATCTCCCTGTTTCACTCGTCAAGCTAATTTGTAAACCTCGCCTGCGATGCGCTTCATCATTCACCCGGTCGCGGACACGGTTTTCTGCGAGGCTTTTATTTTTTCAGATGATTCATGAGCGCTTACGGCGATACCAAGCAGGGCCCCAAGCGCGCCTAAATTGCATCACCAGTGCTTTATTTCACCTCTAAGTGCTCGGCCGCATAGTCCGGGAAGTCGGCACGCGATGTGCTGGGTGGCGGCATTCGGTGACGATGCGCAATATACCTAGGTGCGGCGACGAAAAATAGGCGCGCAACGTGTTTGGCCTCGCATTGCGGGACGCCGACGCGCGCCCGCTGCGCGACAAGCTTGGCCGTGGGGTCCGCTGCCGATGCATAAAATGACCATCCGCTGTACCGAGAAGCCGGCGGGGGAAGCGCTTCGTTCCTTGCGAAGAAGCACACTGCCGCGAGTCCGCTAACGCGTTGCTCTTGCCCGCAAAGTTCGAGGTTCGTCTCACGTGCCGACGCCGTGAGCGGAGTTAGGCCTAGTGACGACTCCGAGCAGTAGACGCGCCGGCCGCGGTGCCCGATGTTTCAAAGTACGTAATGCGTGGTCGCGAGTACAAAGAGTCATCCTGCGATCCTCTTCGTCACGACGTCCGAAGTGCGCATAAGCAGAATCTCCAACCACGGATCCGACGAGTCAACGCTAGAAAGTCGGTCCGAGACGCGCGTTTGCGATGTTCGCTACGAGTGCGGCGCGCCATCGTAATCCCACCGAGCTTCCGCTAGTAGCTCCAAACTAAAACGTAGTTCTTCTTCAAAGTTATCGTCGAGCCGTGAACACAGAGCGATTGCGAACACGCAACGAAGTAGCGCGACTTTCGACAGCTGTGAGCTCGAGACGCACGAGCTGCAGACGACGATCTCCCGGAGCGAGCATCAGACCAATGGAGAGGCGCGCTGGGGCAACATGGCGGACGCGGCCAATCGGAGGGCTCGAAACGACCTTCGAACATTTGCTTTTTGTGCGCTTGTTTTCGAAGGGAGGAGCCAGCTGCGGCGGGGAATTTGAAGACGGAGAAATGCGCTTTCCGATGAGCCCAAGATATCGGCGCCCGGTGGCGTCGTTGCGGAGCTATGATTTTTTGAAAATCAGTGTTTTTTTGCAATTTCCCCAATAATTTTCGCCACCTCGGCAGGCGCAACAATTTTTTTAAAGCACTTCTACGCGGTTTTCGGTGAAGATATTTTGGAATCGGATATAAAAAGGGCTACAGAAACTGAAAATGTGATTTTCAAAAAATCGATTTTTTTGCCATTTTTCGCGATACGAAAGCCGCGTCCCCCCTTAAATACCTTATAAAGCAATGAAAACCAACTGAGTGAACGACTGAATTATTGATTGATCAATCGATCAATTGAATGACTGATTAATCAAGTAATTGATTCACTGATAAAGCAATGGTCCAACAAGCTGGCAGAAGACAGGATTGTCCACATTGTCTTGCCTGGTGTTTCTTCTGCAGCGACTGCACCGACGACAGACTCGTGCCGAGGTCGGCCGAGTTTGCCAGCGGTTCCTTCTCCCGTATCCACGACATCTCGTCGTCCACGTCCCGAAGCAGCTGCTGCAGCTGCAGGGCTTCTTCCAAGTTCTCCCGGCGAATCTGGAGGGGCTCGTGCAGAGATGTGTACCTGCACGTGGCAAGCTATGACTTTAGCCCAAGCTAAACTGAACAACAGCAAAACCTTGGTAAAACAAAAACTGATATAATGAGTTATCGGTTATAAAGAAGTAAATGAAAAACAGCCAGGCCTGCACGGAACATGCAGCACAGTCACAGTCACACTGAAAGCTGGAAGAGCGGCCTTTCCAGAGCCCGTTGTAAACTCTTTGGGGGCTACTAATACAAGTACACTTGCAAGGTACCCATTACGCCATAAGTCATAATTTTTGTGAAGTAGGGAAGTGCCCACTATGCCATTATTCGTCATTCTGCAGAGAAGCGAGGTACCCGCTACACATCTGTAAAGCACTATGTGCACTTTGTTGATGCTGTGGCTGATGAAGATGAATTATAGCTTTGTAATGGGTTGGAAGCATTAATTATATAAGTTGCATTTTGTGGGGCCTGGTTGTTATTTTACCCTTCTACGACGCTATATTACATATGTTAAGTGATTCCTTGCCCGACACGACATCCATATAGGGTCTTTTTGGGAAGGAGTTTCGAGCACCAGCAAGGCTCTGTGGTAGAATACTCGACAGCTACACAGAGGGCCCGGGTTCAAATCCTATTCGATCCTGGATATTTTTTTTTTCTCATTTCATTTTTTCTCATTTCATGCTATAGCAGTTACGGACACCAGCAGCGGACAATGACGCCGCCAAAAACAGGACGAGTGATGTGAGGGTTAACGGCGTCTTGCAACACTTTTTCAGCATGGTCAAAACTTTCTGCTGTTCAGTAGGCTTCTGAGAACAGCAGAGCCAAGCATTATAGCGGAGCATGCGGCCTGAAATTTACAATTCTCAAAGTCAGCAAGAAATCGTTCCCTCTTCTCTCAACAAATGATGCCACAAACCCAAACGACCGCGCCATAAATCCAAAATTCACAACCATTGGCCGATACGAGCATCGTGAGCTCAATAGTTACCGCGGCCACCGCGGGGTGCCACCATGTGCCCGCGCGCGTGCTCGTGCTCACATTGAAAGAAAAAAAGAAAAAAAAGTGCTCAAGGCTATGACGCGCCTACGAAGGGACGAATCTTCTTGCCCCCTTGTCACCCCCCTCCCTGCGTAGCTTTCAGCGCACTCGCTTGTACAAAAGGAGAGTGAAAGCGCTTGAAGCGTGCGATGGATACCTGTAACTCCACTCGTACTTGTCAGATTCTAAAAATTTTTGAGGCAGTGAGGCAATAAGCTCTTTTACTGAAGCCATTCGACAATTACTTAAAAAAGTGTTGCAGGGTTCCTTTAAGAGGAGGGAAAGGAGGAGAGAGGGCAATATAGAAAGAGATAAAGTAAGAAAGAAGAAATAAAAAAAAAAGATGTACACTCAAACCTCGTTACAGCGAACTCGGATATAACGAATTATCGGTTATAACGAAGTAAATGAAGAATAGTCTTGTCACAGCTACAGTGTCACAAATAAACGTTTATAACGAATTTTCGAATACAACGAAGTTATTTTCGTGGCAGATGAGACTGTTATAATGAGGTTTGAGTGTAGAAAGATATAAAGAAAGAGAGAGATGAAAGAAATAAGAAAGAAGAAAGAACTCAAACTGCATTTGCCAGTTGGTGGCGCTTGCTTGCCTGCTCCGCTGTTTACTCAGATTTCAGAGGCATGGAACTGGCTTCGATTTTTTTGTGAGTGAAATGCGGCCACATTCAAATAAAGAAACAAATGCACATGAAATACAGAGGCCACATTTCGAGATCGTGACAACCATAATATCTCCTAAAATTTCGTGAGCACACTGCTACCTTTTGACGATAGCATCAGCTCGCTCCTGAATATCGTTCCTAAGGAAGTGTTCGTTCTTCTGAAAGATGGCAGCCTGGTCCTTCACCTGCTCCAGCATTTCGGCATGGTTCGTGATGTCTGTCTCGAGAAGCTGCAGAAATGAAGGCAAGAGCGTTCCGTAAGAAGCAGTGCGTATAAAAAAAAGAACAAACTGCGTTTAACGACAAGTTTTGGACAGTTGCACGCTCGACCATACAAGTACTATATATGGCACTACTCCGTCGTCAACTTTCTTATAAAGTGCACTCGAAACAATTTGACAATCTAAAATTGTCTAATGACATCTCTTATTGTGACAAACACAGCCAGCTAGTGCAGCAGTTGTGACAGATTGTTCCGCATACAGACGTCAGAATTTTCAGAATCACTTGGCAGCACGAAATCATGCGAAAAGTTGGTCACTCCTTTAAACAAAGTGCACAGCTTTTTACCACCCTCAATGTTTCAAATGACCACAGCCAAGCATCAAATAGTTGTGAAAGCATTCCAGTACACATATTAGGCGTCTCATTATTTGACCATGACACAAGATGGTTGGTTTACACGCATACGATTAGGTAACACACATATAATGTGCTGCGACAGTGGGCCCTTTCCAGTTGTGGTATGCTTCACCACAATACGATGCGCATGCCTGACCGCATACGCCTTGTGCACCGCCTACAGGGGCGCCACTGATAGCCACCTAGCGGGCGCCGACGACAGTACGTGTGGGAAGCCGAGCAGACGACAGCGCTTTGCACAGCTTTGCTGTGAGGAGATGAATGAAGTTCGCGGCTGCTATTTCCCCTTCGTGCGGGTGCCAGACAACTAATTCTGCACTGGCAGCTGCAGGAAAGGCGCGGGCCTCTACGAAAGTGGACTTGTGCACGATGTTTGTCACGAACGAGCGCTTAACTAAGCGCACGTCGCCGATTTCGAACCACGGCATGAAAGCCTGGCGCCGACGGTTCGTGCGCGACAGAGCGCGCGCATCGAAAAAACAAGTATAAAAAGGCGCCGGGAGCGCGCCCGCGCGCCTCTTACCCTCTTCGCAGAAGACGCCACCGACACAGCCAACGAACGCGAAAGATCGGGATATTCGAGAAAGCAAAGCCGAGCCAGCGGCGCCGTCTGATTCCGCAGACGAATCGGTGAGAGGATCTCGCCCTTTCTCTAGCTTTCGCTGTTCTACGCACAGACGAATCATACGCACCTAGCCGATACAGGCAATGCAAGCGCAGCAAGCAGCAAGCGCGCAGGGGCAGAGTCTGGCAGAGTCAGTCAGTGAGGAGTTAGTCGGCGAAGAAGTTATGTCGTTCTAGTGATAGCATCGTTCGCTCGACCGCAGAAGACGTGTTGTTTGATGATCTAGTGCTGTGAGTTAAGTATCAAGAGATGACAGTGACAAGTTTTGAAGAGGGTCGCCGAGAAGACATGTGATGACCGACTGCGGAGGAGAACGAACGTCCGCGTGGAGTGAATCGTCATGCTGGTGAATATCAAAGGTGCGTCGCGCAGACCAGCGTAACAAGATCCAGCTATGAGGTGCAGCTCGTGGTGAACATCCGCTTTGTTTTGTTTACAAAGGTGACGTCTCAATCACTTCTTGTTCTTTCTGAAGTCAACCATTGCTGCATTTCTGTTTCTGTAAATAATAAATATAGAACTTAGCTTGTAATAGCGCGGTACATGTACCGCGCTAGTACAAGCTAAGTTCATGGATGACCAGCTCACCCGAACTACAACACTTCTAAAGTATAGAACGTTTGAGCGAAGTGCCCTGCACGGCGGTCGAACCGAACCAACGCATGCTCAGGCTGATAACGTTGGTCGTCTACCAGTGTCAACATGATCGAGTGCATCCAGCGAGCAACGATATGGCAGAACGAAAGCATTCGAACAAGAAGCGACATGTTAACCCGCACAATGACGAAGCGGCTCGTCTTTGCCAACGAACAGCGGCAATTCATTGCTTCCGTCGCTCTTCCTCAGGAGGCCTTGCGGTAAGTGAGTAAAACCGTGTTCCGGGCGCGTTTTTGTAGGTGTTTGAGCATTCCACTCCACAGCAATTGTTATTCCACATCCCTTGAAGTTTCGGCCACCACACATACGACGAACGTTGCTTATTTCACTACGGAAACGTGAACAACGCGGAAACACACGTACAACGACGTAGGAAACCACGGCGGCCGTCTGCTTGCTTTCCCGAAAGCAATGATTGAGTTCGCCGCCTATGGCACTTCCGTCGGCGCGCACTAGGCGTATAACATCGCCGCATTGTGGTGAAGCGGACTTTCGGAAACTGCTACGGCTGCTAGCAGATTAGTGCACTAGAGAGCTGGTTTGAGGTAGCAAGGCAGTCAAACATGGCTACGATTGTAGCTTCGATTAGTGCCGTTTCTGACCTGCGATCATGGTAAGATGTCCAAAGAACCGTACTGCAAAGGATTTCTTTAGACATCCTTATTCTAAGCTCTGCAAAGTAATTTATGGACTGTACAGAATACAGACTTCTATAGAGTAACTTACGGACTCTAAGGAGACTCTATGAAATCACTTCGGCACTGCAATGGCATCCCAGTCATCAGGCACTTCCAAAACATGGATCGTTTATCGTATTATTGAAAACCAGTCTAGAAATAGAACAACCAAAGATAAAAACTAATTCTGTTTTAGCTTTCACATGCAACATGTTCCAGAGTATAGAAACTTAGCACAGGGCAATTTAACTGAGAACTGAATGGAAAGCAGATGTAGTGATGTTCCTTACCTGCTGCTTCTTCAAAAGGTTTTGGACGGACGTCAGGTCCTTGCCGTGGTCCTCGGACTGTAGTTGCACTTCGACGTCATCCATCCAGGTTTGCAAGTCGTCAAGCATCCAGTTAAACAACAGTGCCTGCAGAAACAAGAAATGAAGCAGCAGCGTTAAAATTAACACACTTTCCACTTGGAAAAACACAGAATAAATAATGTTGCAGTTTTGCCTGAGAGATAAACAGTTGAAAGCGATAGATCTATTAGAATGGTTCCATGATGTAAGGTACGTGAAGTCGGCTACAACTTCAGAAAAGCAGCCACATTTCTACCTCAAAGGTGGATGCACACAAGTCTGCGCCAATGAACACACACTGCGCCCTACCAGAGCACTCATGATCACACTGAAAGTGAGCCACACGGTCAAAGAAAACAAGAATGTGCTCGAGGTCATGACGCACGTTTACGTACAGACGTAGCACTTCTTGCCCCCTTATCATCCTCCGCCGTGTAGCTTTCATGCGCTCACTGGGATGAAAGGAGGGAGAAAACGCTTAGAGCATGCAACAAATCCAATCAACTGAGCTTGTACTTGATGGATCCTAAACATGTTTGTGGCAGTCGATTCGTGAGGCACTGAACTTCGATAGTGAGTCATTCAATCATTACTTGGAAAAGTGTTGCAGGGCCCCTTCAAGTTATATCCGCCTTCAGAAGGTCTCAACATACACTTGAATGACTATGCATTAAATGTTAGTCCCATATGGTGACTGACTGCCCAGAAGCACTATCGTACCCGATACCGTACCCACTAGGACCATCACAAAACCGTACCTGATAGGAGTCTTGCAGTCGGTCCTTCTTCAGCTTTGTCTGCTCCAGCAGCTGAGCCCAGAGCCTCTCCACGGCTTCCAGCCGAGACTCGATCTGGTCCGAGGCATAGTGGTCCGCTTCAACCAGCCGTTGACCCTCGTTGAGAAGTGTCTCGACGCGGCCGCGGTGGGCCAAGATCTCGGCCTCGAAGGCGGCGTGCTTCTTGGTCTTGCTTGGCAGGTTCACTGGGTCCCGGTAGTTCTCGTCGCAGGCCACCTGGAGCTTTTCGTTGAGCCATGCTTCGACCTGCGAGAGCGTGGCAATGTATCTAAACGACAGCCTCTTGACAAGACTTCTTGGGAAAGTTGTTTGAATTTGCTAAAATACATTTTAGGGCACAGGATGAGACATACGATGGGAAATACACTCAAACTTCGATATAACGAACTCTGATATAACGAATTATCGGCTATAACGAAGTAAATTAAGAATAGTCTTGTCATAGATACAGTGTTAAAAATAAACGTTTATAACGAATTTTCGGATATAACGAAGTTATTTTCGTGGCAGATGTGACTTTGTTATAATGAGGTGTGAGTGTACAACCGAATTTCACAGTGCGAAATGACAGTACGAGAGAGAGAGACGCACACAAGCACTCCCTTTTGTCCTGTAATTTTGCGCTGTGAAATTTTGTCCTGTAATTTTGCACTGTGAAAAACGTGCCCAGGATTCCGCCGTTTTGCAGGGGGAAACACAGGACACATGTAAAAATAATTGTTAGGGCTTTATGTCCCAAAACCATGATATGATAATGAGACGTAGTAGTGGAGGGCTCCAGAAATTTCGAACACCTGGGGTTCCTTAACGTGCACCTAAGTCTAAGCACACGAGCCTCTAGCATTTTGCCTCCACCAAAATGTGGCCACCACGGCCGAGATTTGATCCCGCGACCTTCAGGTCAGCAGTCAAGCACTATAACCACTAGACTACCGCGGCGGGTCAAGACACAAGTACGAAGCACTTTGTGTGGGTGTGCGTACTTCTCATTGTACGTCTTTTCTAGCGCACGAAAAGCGCGTTTAGCGAAAGCTCACATCGTGTTGGCAAAGACATGGGGAGCTACTTTGTACGTGTTCTGTGACAGAACAAAACTAAATGTCACGAGCGGACAAGAGGAAGCTGCACGGGATCGGTCGAGGCTCGCCTTACGGTCACACGTGAGAACAGCAACCGAAAAAGGCAGTGCTGTCAATCATTTTGGCAAAGAACGGGCACAGAACAGATGGATGCACCGTTCCGTCCGATAGAATGGATACAAAACGGTCTCTGGACGACTTGGATTGGATCGAAACGTAACTGCTCGAGCCGGAGAATCGAATTAGCCTGCAATCTGCCTCGCTTAAGGGGAGACGTGGGTCTTAAAAAATGGTTTTTTAAAAGTTGGGTGAATGGCATGAAATTTAATACACTTATTCAGCGTTTTCTGCAGATTCGAAATTTCTAAGTAGATTTTTATTAGCTGCATTGGAATTAACGATATGCAATTTCTAGCACATATCTAAGCATATTTCTTACGGGGATTTTTGATAACTTTGCTTTGTCAAACACAAAAATAAAGTATGTGGCAAGATTGCCAGGAAGCTGGTCTAGCCGGTGATGCTATTTATTTTCTTATAATGTTGTTTACCAAATTATAATTCTCGATGATCAGAAATAGTATGCAGCAAGAAAATTTCACTCACATTTACGTCTATTTATTTTGCATTCAAAGTTTGTTGAAGACAATCGGATTAACATCACCGGCTAAACCAGCTCTTTGGCAGTCTTGCCACCCACTTTGTTTCGGTGTTTGACAAAGCAAAGTTGCCGAAAATTCCCGTAAGAAATATGCTTTTAGAGATTGCACATCTTTTGAACTAATGCAGCTACCAAAAATTTAATTAGAGATTTGGAATCTGCAGAAAAAGTTGGATAAGTTTGTTAAATTTCATTCAGTTTACCCAGCTGATAAAAGAAATTAAAGAAAGACCCGCATCTCCCCTTAATGCAATCCTGCACTGACAGTTTGCGAAAATCGCGACCAGACCCCCCCACCGAATGTCTCGTGAACTTGTGATGCCACCTAGCGCCCAATGAAGACGTTAACACAGATTACTTGTTAAGGTCATCGCGCTCTTCAATTTCAAGCTTGAAAAACAATTCCTGCCAATAGTATTGATGTTCAGCTATAATAATTCTATACAATCGAACACGGATATATCGAACTCGAAGGGGATTGCGAATTAGTTCAATATATGAAAAATTCGATATAAAAAAATACAGGCCCCGAGACCTTACCAGTGGCAGACAATCACCTACAATCGGTGCATTCAAGAATGACAACTAATTCCACACACACAATGCAACAGAATGTTTTATTTGCACGAAAAAAAAATCGCTTATCTTAGCCTGCTTCTTCGTCTTTGAAATGAAGTTGAAGACGCTGGCCTCGATCTTATCGAGGCTGTCCAGGTGCGACAGCCCGGTTCACTCCATGTCACCGCAAAAACGGCGAATCGAGCCGAACGCTGCCGCCACTTAAGCGGCGGAATACGTGTGTGTAGCCGCCGCCTCGTCCAGACGATCTTCGTCTCCACTTGAGCTGTCGGCCTGCGCATCCTGGGCCCCTGCGATCGCAGCTACAATGTCCTCGTCAGTGAGGCTCGCAACAGCCTGAACATTGCAGTCCGCTTCCTCAAAATCGTCCGCAGACACTTCGGGTGGAACGGCAGCCGAGAAAAGGGACGACAACTCGTGAAATGCGTCGTCTATGCGCTTGTCGTCACCGTCTTCACTGGTTTCTGCAAGTTCTGCCGTCACGAAGCCTGCTTCCGGAAGCAGTTGGCCACTGTGTCCGCCTTCACATCTCGCCAGGCGCCTGTCACCATTTGAATGGCACCAAGCAGGTCAACCTTCAGCCCACCTTGAAGGACTTGATGATGCCCTGGTCGAGCAGTTGCAGCTTCGCTGTCGTGTTCGCCAGCAGAAACTTCAGCTCGATGTTTTCGAGCTCGCAGGGGAGCACGCACGCAACAGAGGAATGCGGTGGTATGTGACAACTCATGGAAGTGAACTCCGCCAACAAAGCACTCGCAATCAGTCGTGATGGCGGCGATGGCGGCGATGGCTACCCGGGCGCCCGGGCTACCAGCGAGGGCAGCAGCGATGTACAAAAGGCGCGAGCTGTAGTTGGCTGAGCAAATACGAAAGGGGCGGGCTGTGGTTGGTTGATGAAAACTCACAAAACAGCAACAAAAAAAAAGAAAGAAAAGGCGAAAGGAGGAGGCCGCCGGCTCCTTCGTTCCTGCTCTCCGAGCCGACGGAAACGCGGAGAGCGTAGGAAAAAGAGAAAAAAAAAAGAAAAGAAAAAAAGCCGTTCCACAAGTTGGAGAACGCGCCCAGCAGGTGTACAGTCCGAGCCCTCTCGCCCTCACGTGAGCGTTTCGGGTGTCGGCTGAGGTGCGGTGCCGCGAAGGTCGCGGGGCTCAGCGAGTGCCGAAGCGCGCCTTCCAGTTCGCGCGGTGTTCGATATATCCGATGGCGGGTAAAAATACTGTTTATTATAAACGTGTGTCAATTTCTATACTTTTACAAAGGATTTTCAAGGGGATAATTTACAAGTTCGATATAGCCGAAAATTCTATATATGTGGGTTCGATATATCCATGCATGCATTGAAACCATGCATTGAAAACATTTCTAAATTCCCTCAGCTCACTGTTTGCTCCCTCTCATCCTCTCGTGAGGTTTAGTTCCGTTCTATCACAGAACATACAGTGAACTCCCGTTAAGACGAACTCGGTTAAGACGAATTCTCGCTTATGCTGAACAACACAGGACCGGTTGTTTGGTTCCCCATAGACTTAAAGGCCAACTGCAACGAAATTTCGCACGCCTCAAAAAGCCGAATTATAGGCAGTCTAGCCGGGGATAATGCTACCTGCCAAATTTCAGCTTCGAAATGCAAGTGGTTACCTCGGAAAAAAACCCGCCAGCACCGCAATTTTTGATACCGAAACTAGAAAAACGACGCCATTACAACTGACCGGAAGTGACGCAGACTGCAGCCCGACTGACCGACCTATGCAGGCGAATCGTCTGCTCTGCGCTCCGAAGTATTCGGTTCGCAGCCGCGCCACAGAGTTTTCTTTTTAAATGGTGACGAAAAAAACAAAGTATGTAAACATCCACCGTGAAGGAAACACGGATACATGCGATAAAACTCTTTTCTAAGCATCGGCTGCCCGCTTCGCACCAATCGTCTCGCCCTGCTGTCTTGGAGAACTCACTGGTTCACAATAAATAATGCTGGTGGTTTACACATCGGGTATTCTCGCTTCGTTGATAGACCACGGACGGTAAGACAGCGTTGTTTTCTATATCGATGCTGGGTTTGGCACAGCCCCTTTTCTACCGAAAGCGTCCCTGCATTTCTGTAAACACTTGTCTGACTGCACCCAAAACCTAACACATTAAACCTAATATAACACAATTTGTTTTCTTAAAATACGTTTACGTGTTTGAATTTCTTTGAACCGAGCACGACTACATTTCTGTCGAACTTTGCTGCTTTGACTACTAGCAACTAAAAGCGAGCCGATCAGCTTTTGGCGCTTTCATTACTCGCGCATAGATGGCGCAGCTAGTCTAGCGCTTCGCGGGGCATCGTTTTACTGGCTTTACGTTATACTAATGTCTTTAGAATAGCGTCACGCTATATTTTAGCGTGCGAAACACGCTGACACAAGCATCTTAGGCTATACTAAAGCTGTCTAATACGAATACCTCTTGTCGCCGGTGCTTCTCCATACACTGGTCGGAGCTTCCCGCTGCTGGGTTTGCAGTGGCTGAATATTGAAGGCACTTCGTCAGGATTCAACATTCTTTTCAGTTTCAACAGTATTTGGGCGAAAAGAGACCGGTTGTACATAAAGTCGTCGTCTTTGAAGTGCGCCGCGTAAAGTACCACACTCTTCGATAGCTCCCATTCCTTTCACCTCACCGCGATAACCCGCCGCTATTGGAGCTTTACGTGTTTCGGAAAAGCGTGAAAGCTAGTCCCGTCCGTAACATACGTCTTCCAGCAGCCTACGGCCCTGCATTTCGTCCTGCAAAATAGCGCGACGCAGAAAAGGAAGGGATGCGGCTGCAGAGAGTTCTGCTCACGTCGGCCGTGGACTGTGATTTACGTCATTTCCGTTTCTGTCCGATTTGCCCGGGCACACCGCTAGGGCTCCGCGTCGTCTGCTAACTGACAATTAGAGCACCGATTATAAATGAAATACGCGACTGCAAGATTTTTCACTGTGATTATCATTACTTACCCAACATATACAACGCATTCCGAGCGAATTCTGTCCAAGTCAAATTTCGTTGCAGTTGGCCTTTAATGCGAAAAAAATTCGCTTAAGACGAACCGCCCAAGTGTATTCTTCTGTTAAGACGAACTCTCGCGGTGGTCAATAACGCTGGTGATTCTGCGAAACGAACACTGCAGTCTTGGTTGGGCATTCAGGCGACCGAGAAAAAGCCCAAAAGAAAAAAAAGCGCTTTCGGGAGCAAAGACGCGAAGCAAATCGCGACGCGGAGGGCGCGAGATAAAGGAAAAAAAACGGTCAGCGGATAAAGCCGGCATCCCCCTCACCCCCAGCCTGTGGGTGGGGGAGGTGCGGGCTTTATCGGCAAAGAAAGCAACAAAAAGGGTAGGGGGATTTACAACTTGGACCCCCAAGCCATTGTATTCCCCTCCCGTTCTTCAGTTTCCCAGCTGGAGTACAAAACGCAAGGGGAGTGGGGGAAAAAAAAAGAAAGCGTCAACAGGAACAAAAATGGTCTGTGCATTACAATCGAGTACGAAACCAAAACCACGATCGCGGCGCACTCCCGTCAGAGGGGTCAGGTGCATTGTCATCGCCATCACACAATGGTGGCCGAGCACATGTATTTTGTGGTCAATTCGCGTTGGTTCGCATAGGACCTGTGTGCGTTGTATCTGTTCCCAGTGAAGTGCAAATTGTGATCAGCCATTTTGATTATGGAAGCGCACGACAAGGGAAGGCTATTTTGCACAGTGAATATAGCTGCGTTGTGTCTTTTTCGTGGCGAGGCTTGTGACCGTGAGTAGCCCGATGGGATATCTTCAGCTGCACGTCGTTCAGGAAAAGTTACTATGGACCGAAAACGGCAAAATATCCGGACCTCGAAGAAAACCTTGCAGACTTTCTTAAGCAACTCAGCGTATAATGACTTTGTCAAGGCAACAGCACGCGACCGAGGCCCATCCAGAAGTGATCTTAGAGCCAGCAAAACAGGCTCACAGAAGAAAACGAACTGCCAGGACAATAAATTTTACATTCTTTGAAGGAAAATTGTGCTTCTCTCTCTCTTTTTGTAATCGTCAACATAGGAGCGTGCTACAGTTTTATCATTAAAATGTGGTAGCAGTATGTACATGAATTTTTTTTATTTTTGAACCCGCGAAATCAGGTGCTCGTACGATTCGTGTAAGTACTCTGCTTGAAGGCATAGTTTTTATCTAGATGAGCCAAATAAATGCTTTTTCTTGTCTTTTTGCCGCCATTGTAGGCCTACTCCATTCAGTGTTTTCAAGTAACATATTTGGATTCACTTGGCATGTTACCATGTCTCTTTTTAGGGGCACTTCTGATAAGCCGAACTCCTGATAAGACGAACAGATGACCGCGGCCCCTTCGAGTTCGTCTTAACGGGAGTCTACTGTATACAAAATAGCTCCCATGGCATCTACACTTGTATTCAAGCGCTCTCACTCCACACATACCTCATAGACGTTGCGCAGGAAGCGCTGGAACTGGCGCGACTCGGCCAAGCGCCTCCGCTTGAGCTGCGCGGTCTCCTGGAGCCGCTTCCTCCGCGCGCAGATGGCGTCGCACTGTGCCTGGATGGCGGCGCTGTCATAGTGGCCATCCTGAACCAGGGCACGTGCAAACTCTTCCATGTGGCTGATGCGCTCGCCCTGCGTCTCCATGGTCTGCTCGAAGTGCGCATGCTTCTTGGTCAGCACGTCCACGCTCGACATGGAGTCCTGCGACGCGGAGTACAACACCACGCGTCACTAATCTCTCAAGGCACTGAACAAAAACAAAAAGTTTAGAATACTAGCAACCCCTTGATTTATATAGCTTGATTACTGTAATGTTTCATTTTTGAATTTCGCACCGTAATCTCCGCACGTGACGTCACAAATTTCAAAGTGTATTTATCGTATTTTGGCACCATTGGCTCAACAAAATTTCCTCAGACTTGGTATGTTATGTCTACGGCCCCCTCAGAGGACAATGTACTTCATTTTTACCGATTATGAAGTACGTAGGCCCTAGTAGGTGCCGTCAAAATATGTGACGTCATGGCGAATGGTGCGGAAACCTCAAGGTTGCGTCGCCGCCCACATTTTCTTTTTGTGCGTTTTCTCGCTTGTTATGCGTCTTCTCGCGGCAAGCGTGGTGTTTTTAGTATCGTGAAACAATAGTTTACTAGTAGTACGTCAAAAATCATTTTGCTCTTTAGTGTCCCTTTAATGTTACTTAGCTGGCATTTGCGAAGGGCCTCCATTTAGGTACCAACTCACCCACACTGCTACTCTCATGCACTTACCCCAAGGTCCTCGTTGTTGAGCACAGCCTCCTTGCTGGAGAGCCAGGCCTCGGCCTGCTTCGCCTGCTCCCGGAACACCTGCAGGTCCTTGCACTGCCGCAAGATGGCCGCCCGCTCCTCCCAGGCACGGCGGAGCGACTGCCGCAGCTGCTCCAGCCGTTCCAGCTCCTTGTCCACGACGTCCGACGCCGGGTGCTTGTCCCGCAGCAGCATGTTGCCGAACGAGTGCAGCCTCTCGAAGGCGTCTTGACGACCCTCCATCTCCGCCTGAGCACAAGGACATTGTCAGTCTAACTTCAATGTAATAAAAGTTGTAGTGCGAGCAAGATCCTAGATAAGTCCTGCTTCTATCCATTCCATAAGATTCTGCATTATTCCTCTAGTGCAAGACATTTACTTCTTGCTGCAGTGAGCTAATTCGCTGAATTCGGCTATTATTTGTCTAGTACGAGACTTTTCTTGCAGCAATAACATCACTCACTTATTCTGCTATTGTTCCTCTAACACAAGGCCTCCCTTGCAGCAGTAAGCTCACTTACTGGATTCACCCATTACAGTTTAACCCCTTAATAAGAGACACTGATGTAACAGACCACTGGGTATAAGACACACCAGTGTGCCTACATCGAAATAAGGGTTGATCAGAAAATGAGAACAAGGTACCCTGCGCATTAGAGACACCTCGTGTAAGGGACGAGAACTGCTCCCTGGTGCATGTCTCTTATAAAGAAGTTCAGCTGTACTCCTCTAGCAGAAGGCTTTCCTAACAGTAAGATCACTCGCTGCATTCAGCTATTATTCTTCTACAATGACACCTTCTTTGTAGCAGTACGCTCATTTGCTGAATTCATCTTTTAAAAAATTTTTCGTGGGCCACATGGGGACCACTGGTCACACATTAAATGAGACAGCTGCCCTCTTCAAAAACAATGTTTTTTTCTTTCTTTTTTATCTCTCTCCTATTCTGTGAAGTAGTCTGTCAATGCAGACTTGAAGCATGCTGAAAATTTAGCAGAAATTTCTCGTCGAACTCGAGCATTCTGCAAGTGGCATTTTGTTGATGCTATGTTCTTCAGCACTGATGTGGTCATTAACGAACATGTCATACTTTCAGTAGCGTTAACTGAGACAGCTAAAACTATGTGGGTAATGAAATACAGGCCTCTGTGTAAAAGAATGCGGGTTAAAAATTAAAGCAGAGATGTTCTTGCTTTTCATGTCACAAAATATGACAACTCATTATTAGAACTTGGGCATTTGAGAACTAAAGACATTATTTATATACTTTCTTTTCTCTTGTCAGCTGTCATGTTTGTCGCACAAGAACGCCACACCAGCTGTACCAGCAAAAAGCCTTTCTAAACTAGAGAGAGAGAGAGAGAGAAATAACTTTATTTATAAAGTCCAGCGAACTTGACTTGGGGTAGGCCTCAACCCCGACCTAGGCATCGGCTGCGAGCCCTTGGGCTCGGGCGGCTTCCTCGGCTCGCTGGACGGCCCAAAGTTGTTCTTCGATTGCGGAGCTGAGCAGAGCATCCTCCCAGCGCACCCTGCGGTTCGATACTGCCTCCTCATGGTTTCCGTGTGCTTTGTCGTCTAAGCTCGAGCACTCCCATAGTATGTGGCCCAGTGTTGCCCTTGCATCGCACATCTTACATTTGTCTGTCAAATAGAGATCAGGGTAACAGAGACGAAAGATAACTGGGTTTGGGTAAGTGTGTGTTTGCAGCTGCCGCCATGCAACTGCCTGCTTTTTATTTAATCTATTGTGCGGCGGTGGGTATTTGCGTCTTCCTAGCTTGTAGTGCTGCGTTATTTCATTGTAGCTAGTCATACGTTCCTCCCACTCCCACTCTTCCCCGCGTGGGACCTCGGTCGAAGCGGCGTCGGTGTTCGCAACGGCTCGGTTCGTGAGCTCTCGAGCCGCCGCGTGTGCCGCCTCGTTGCCGGCCAGCGGAGTTTGTGTGTGTGCGGGCGTCCATATTACGAAAGTGTCATTTTTGTTTCGGATTTTTTGCTCGTTATTCGTTAGGATTCTCAGCGCCTCTCGGGAGACCCGGCCGTTAGCATAGTTACGTATCGCTGCTTGCGAGTCACTAATTACTACTTCAGCCTCGGTGGTGGCCACTGCGAGGGCGATGGCCACCTCCTCGGCCGTCTCGGTGAGTGTGGTTTGCACCGTAACGCTCGTCTCGCATATTCCTTCGCAGTTGACCACCGCGGCCACATAGCCACACCTGCGCGCGTATCTGGCCGCGTCCACAAATACCGCTTCCTTGCTATTCCCGAATTTCCTGTGCAAGTCCTGCGCCCTCTTATTTTGTCTACCGGCGTGATGATCCGGGTGCATGTTTTTGGGCAGCGGCGGAACTACTATCCTTTCTCTCACCGTCGCGGGTACGTCTGCTTTTTCACCTTGCTGCGTGTGATAGCCTATGCCTAGCTTTTCAAGGATGTGCCTACCTGTTTTTGTCTTTGAAAGTCGTTCGTATTGTGCTATGTCGTGCGCTTCTATTAATTCATCAAGCGTGTTGTGCAAACCTAGTTCTAACAATTTCATCGTGCTTGTGTTCTTCGGTAACCCTAAGGCTTGCTTATAAACTTTCCTGATTAAACAATCTAATTTCGCTTTCTCGGCTACCTGCCACTTTAAGTAAGAGGCAACGTACGTGATTCTACTAAGGACGAAGGCTTGCACAAGCCTAATGGTGTTGCCTTCTTTCATACCGTTGTGTCTGTTTGTAATGCGTTTTAGCAATCTGATGGTCTGATTTACCGCTTTTTCCAACCTACGAATGGTTTCACCGTTGTGTCCATTGGCTGCGAGATGCAAGCCTAACACGCGTATAACGTCTACTTTGGGAATTGCGTGTCCTTCCGAGGTTGTCAGCCGTATCTCATCTTGTGCGTTATTTCCGCTTTGTTCGCTTTCTCTGGGTTTGCGACCTCTGCGCGTAGGTTTGTAGACTAGTAGCTCGGATTTCTCAGCCGAGCAGGTAAGGCCCGTGCCCTCTAAAAAACTTCGAACCGTGTCGACGGCTCTCTGTAGCGTTTGTTCGACCTGGCCATCACATCCCTGCGTTACCCACATGGTTATGTCGTCTGCGTACAGACTGTGGCAGAGCCCGTCAATCTCCTCTAATTTAGGCGGTAACCCTACGAGTGCGAGGTTAAAAAGCATGGGCGAAAGCACCGAGCCCTGAGGGGCGCCGGCGCTGCCCATCTCTATCTCTCCGGACTCGAGAACGCCCAGCGTGATCTTCGCTGTCCTGTCCGTGAGAAAATCGCGCACGTAGTCGTACGTCCGTTTACAGAGTCCTAATTCCATTATTTGGATCAGTATAGCTGAGTGCTTGACGTTGTCAAACGCTTTCTTAAGATCTAGGCCTAATACTGCTTTGGTGGATCTGGTTGTGCTGTCTATTACCTGGTGCTTGATTTGTAGCATGGCGTCCTGCGTGGAGAGGTTCCTCCTGAAACCCAGCATGGTGTGAGGAATCAGGTCGCGGTCCTCGAGAAAGTTGGTTAGTCTCGTGAGGACCACGTGCTCCATGACCTTACCAACGCAAGACGTCAGCGATATCGGTCTTAGATTTTCCAGCTGTAGGCGCTTTCCCAGTTTTGGTATCATAACTATGCGGGCGGTTTTCCACTGTCGTGGAATCCGTCCCTTTTCCCAGCATTCGTTAACGAAATTCGTGAGTTGCTCTAATGACGCGTCGTCTAGATTTCTAAGCGTTTTGTTAGTAACCCCATCCGGTCCGGGTGCCGACTTTGTGTTGAGTTTGTGCAATACCGCGCGTATTTCAGCAATGCTAAACGGTCTATCTAAGTCTTCGTTCACAGCGCCTTTGTATTCGGGGTGGGGTACGTGTCTAGCCTCATTAGTGTATCTCGTTTTGAGCTCGTGCAGGAGTTCTTCGTTGGTCCCTTTGTATTCGTTTATGATCTTATTGACCTTTTGCCTATGTGCCGTTTTTGTCTCCTCTGGTTCCAGTAGGAACCTGAGGAGATTCCACGCCTTGGTTAACCCCAGCTGACTATCCATGCTGTTACACGTTTCTTCCCACTGTGACTTGCAGAGCTGTGACGCATATTCCTCGATGTCTCTATTTAGTTTGGCAATTTTCCTACGTAAAGTCCTGTTGTGTCGTTTTGCCTTCCATCGGGCTTGTAGGCTACGTTTAGCCTCCCACATGTGCAAAAGTTTACTGTCTAAGACCTGGAGGTTCGCCTCGGGCGGGACCTCATGCGTTGCCGTCGCGACATCGCGCTTCAGCGTTTCGGTCCACCTTTCGATATCGTCGATATTTTCCGAAGAGTTAATCTTATCTTTTCTGATCTGTCTGAACTTATCCCACTCGACAAGTTTGAGTCGCTTGCTTCTCGTCTTGCGCGGCCCCGCGTCGACTTGAATTTCTACAATGGCGTGATCGCTGCCTAAATCCTCTTGTGTATTTGTCCACCATACGTTTTCTATGTTTTTAACAAACGCGAGGTCAGGTGAGGTGTCTGCACAAACGCTGTTCCCTCTTCGCGTAGGTGTAGAGGGGTCAGTAACGAGAGTGAGACCTTCCTGTTGCGCGTCCTCCCATAGATTCTTGCCTTTCAAGGTTTCATATTTGTAGCCCCATGCTGTATGGTGAGCGTTAAAGTCTCCCGCTACGAGGAGAGCTCGGTTACCCGCTATGCCAGCCGCTTTCTTGAGTAACGTGCGAAAGCGGTGCTTAAAGGGACACTAAAGGCAAATAACAATTTATGTCAGAGTGAAAGCCCAATGTATGACAACTTCTAAAACGGCAATATTATCAACAGCAGTGCCCTACTTACCGAGAAATTAAGCTAAATGTATCACATGACGAGCGCCACGAGTGGGACATTTTCGAAGTGATCCCGATGACGTAGGGAAGTCGGCCTACAATAAATCACTAGTAATCAATCTAGCAGCAGTAAAAAAAGAACATTCCGAGCATCAAAAGACGTAATAAAATGCTGTTTGTTCGTTTCCGCTTGATTCATGGAAAACAAAACCTCCGTGGCGTTGCCATGGGGAACGGCGCGCGTGGTTCAATGGTTCCGTTTTCGCCGAACTGTGCCTCGCCCGTCTCAGTGGTAGTTTCGGGATCGCGTACTGCCGTGCGTGTTTTGCGCACTCGTGAAGGTCGCTCTGACAGAAAGTTCGACAAAATGCCGCATGCGTGTGATATTGCCGGATGCCCGAATGGTGCACAACGCCAGTGCTGCAGCAAGGAAACCGGTGTGTCTTTTCACTGGGTGCCGCGGAATGAACCCTTACGCTCGAAGTGGCTTAGTGTCATGCCATTGCGCCAGTGTGCTAAACAGTCAAAACCTCTGCGTGTGTGCTCGCTGCACTTTCGTACTGAGGATTACGAGACCAATCGCAACTTGGTGACGGCTTTGAATGTGCCCATCCGAGCAAGTCTTTGCCGCAGCGCCCGTTGTTGCTACTGTGGGTCCCGCTACTTCCGCTCGGCTGCTACTAGTGTCGGCGGCCGCGCAGTAAAAGCGGGCAATGTTGGGCGTGGCAGCAGTGACGTATGAGAGTCGTATTTTCAGGCGGGAGATCTGAAGCGCGCTAACGCGATGCGGACCACTAAAAACGTGATTTTATTTCAAAATAAGCACTTCCTTGGCACAAAAGCAGCACTACGAGGTTTCTGGACCGCTATTTCAACAGTCAACGTCGACTTAATATTTGCCTTTAGTGTCCCTTTAAGTCGGGGGCTGCTGTACACGTTAAGAATGAAAAGACTGTCGTTCCGGTTCTTCGTGGGTACTATCTCCACCAGCAAGTGCGGTATCGTGTCGGCCTTAATCTCGTGTTGCGTTACGGTCAGGTTACGTTTGACTAGCGTCGCGACGGCCGGTTTGTCCCGAGGGGCTGTATCGTGAAATGACCTGTAACCCGATAATTTAGCCTTCACGTTAGTCTCCTGTAGGAGTATCACGTCCGGTTGCTCCTTGTTAATTAGGTACTGTTGCAGGTTTCCCCGCTTTCTAGCGTATCCTCTACAATTCCACTGCCAAATTTTGTACGTTTTCGTGTCGTGTGTAGCCATGGTGCCAGCGAATGTTAGTGTTTTCCAGTGCTATCCCAAGTCTCTGTTTCCACTGATCTGTGGTACGGTTTCCCTGTCGGTTTGACGGGCCCACAGTTGCTAGCTGGCAATCTTCTTTCTGTGTTTTCGACCCTCATCTGTAAGGCTGTGAGTTGTTGCTGTATTTGCTGCATTGTAGCAGTTATCTGCTGCATCGCGCTAGTGAGCTGGCTAAGCATTCCTTCCATTTCCATCTTACGCGTGTTCTTTTCCTCCTCTATTTCTTTCCGCATTGTCCTTATGTCTTCTTCGACTTGAGTTTCTTGTCTATCCTGTCTTTTCCTACTCTTTTCCTCTATTTTCTGTGTTTTACTGTCGGCATGAGCCGAATCCACTTCTACTGCCCTGCGTTTCGTGGGTGTGGGCACTGTTTCTTCCCCAGGTAGTACCTCCCCTGTATTTTCCGCAAATTGGATGATTACGTCCTTCCTAGCTACCTCGTCCTTTAGTTTGGCATTTTCTTCTCTGAGTTCCTTTATTACGTTGATGTATCTGGTGTTATCGCTCTCCAATTGCTCGAGTCGTTTTTGGATTTGCATGATAATGTCGTTTTCCCCTTCACTGTTAGTAGTGGCAGTGCCGAACCGCATGTGCGCCCCGGAGGCGGCTTTTTGTGCCCAGCTCACCTTGAAGGCTTTGGGTAGCCCGTCTTTATCTCCGTTTCCGGTAGCTCGCGTCGTTGTGGTGCCGGTACTGGTGGTAGACCTGCTCCGGGACCTGGGTCCGGTGCGGCCTTGGCTCCGGCTCCGGGCGCAGGCTGTCGCTTGGCGTTCCGCGACCGAGAGCGGGAGCGAGAGCGGGAGCGCGAGGTGGATCGCCCTCGTCTCTTTCCCTCCAGCACCGAAAAGTCGTCTCCTCCTTCCTCGTTGTGTCTTTGGTCTTTGGCTGTCTCTTCTTCTTCTTCTCGTTGTCTCCTTTCCCAGAGTCGTTTCTTCACAATGTAAGGAGTCCTGTACTTGGCGTGGCATTTTCTGTCTCCGGTCGGGTGATCCTTACCGCAAAGTCGACATCTGGGTTCGCATTGGTGGTCTTCCGTTGGATCATCGCAGCCACAACCTCTGCGTCTTTTACTCTGTGGGTTGGGGCAAACATCGGATCGATGTCCGAGTCGGCCGCATGCGTAGCACGTCTCGTACTGTTTCTTGTATAGCACGCAACGGTGCTCCGTTGCATTGTAGTAGATGTAGTGCGGCACTACACTTCCTTCGAATACGACAATGGCGTTTGCCGTCTTTCCCATCCTCTTCGCGTGCAACAACGTTGGGTTATGCTCGTTGACCAGATGTCTCTCTATGTCGTCAGGGGAGTCTTCGTCGGGTATCCCACGGATGATGCCCTTGGTTGTATTTTCCGGCGCTGCTGCGTATGCACTCGCTTCGTACTCTTTGTCTCCCATGCGTAGTTTGCAGATTTCACAGTATCTTCTGGCTCTCTCTTCCGATGGAGTGCTGACGACTATTATGTTCTGCCTTTCGTTGACACGAAAGATATCACCTCTTGTTTCTTCTTGCGTCAGTCCGGCCGCGTTGCGTATGCTGTCGCCGATCCGAGCAGCACGATGCGTCGCGGTACAGAAGCCATCTCTAGGGCGCACGATGATTTTGATGTCGTCCGCCGGCAGGTTCGGTTTCTTGATCTTCATGTTCAGTCTTCACACGTTTCTGGCTGCCCTTCTTATATATGTTTCTTCACTAGCCAGCGTGTCAACTGTCTGCTCAACTGGGTCAGTGCCCTCGACGAGCGTCTTGCGTTCCTTGCATTTGGCGCATACGTCGAGCCATCCATTCTCTTTACGGAGCTCTGTCGGCGATATTTCTTCGCCTTCCACTTGTACCACTTCCATTTTGGTCGTAAGCAAGGCCGTAAAGCGATGAGTAGTGAGGGGCGTCGCACTTCTCGCCGCGTTCGGCCTGGTCGCCGGCCGCGTTTGCGGCGCGAGCAACGGCGTCGACCAGTGCTGCGTTCGGCTTAGTTCGTCTGCCGGTGAGGCACCGCAATAACGTCGCTGCAGTGACCAGAAAAATGGCTCACCTGCGAAAAACTTGGTATCGACAGCGTTCGCCGACCTTCTCGATGCTGCTGAGAGGTATGTCGTTGATCGAAGATCTGAATTTCCGCCACAAACATCGAAAAACTGCAGAGCCGACGTGAAACACGTCCGCACTCTCTGGCCCCCTAGTGGCCTCTCATCCTTTCTAAACTAAAGAAGAAAAATTTGGCAACGTTCTCCCCGCACAAACAAAGATGGTCGCACAGATCTATTAACTGTGCAATGTCTAATTACGATCGAAACACACCTTGCACTCCTGGTGAAATTCCAGCAGACTCTCGGCTTCTTGCATGTTGGTGCCCAGACCACCCGAGTTCATCCGCTCTATGAGGTCGTTGACCCAGGCCTCCTGCAACGGCACAACATAACGTTAGCAAGGACAGCACATTAGGCAGTGACACAGTAGACTCGTGACAGCTGAAACTCGGATAATTAAAAAGTTATGGTTTAGTCAAGTGAAAGCCAGGGCTTTCATTGGCCCACTATGCTTTCACAGCATTTTGAGTGAGTTAATATGAGCAAAATAAAGCAGGGATTTTGGTTTGCTCAAACTACTCAGCATTACAGGGAACAGATGAATGCAGCCAAATGTGGCTTGCAAGGGTCGTCCATGAAGTCTTAGTAGTGTTTACACAGTTAGAATTAGGCAAACCGTGTTTCCTTCTGACACTGAGGGCACTGTATGCTTTTACAACCACCTTGAGTGCTAGCACATAGAATTTTTCAGACTGGTCATACCGAAAGAAAGCAGGGAACACAATTAAAAAAGAGCCAGAAAAAGAAAAACTCACCAGACCCTTCAACTCCGTGAGAAACTTGTGTAGTTGGTATGCACCAGCAAGGGTTTGCTTCCTGAACAGCGAAAGCGAAAAAAAAAAAAAAAAAAAAAAAGTTGTAGTTCCAGTTCAAGTGTCATCTTTTCAGAAAATATACTTGCTGGAAATTCTGTCAAATTCTTTCGCACTCTAGCTGACACCCACAGTATGTCAGTACATTCATTTGAAACAAGTCAACAGAATTGTATCCAGTGACTATCATCACAACATACATTCAGTGTATATAGAAATCTATTGACTCGCCTGTTGTTGCAGAGACCCATAAGCCTCTTCCAGTTCTCCTGGACCTCAACGACCTTGGCTCGGATGGGAGAGGCCAGCTCCCCGTGTTTCTTCATCAGCCGTTCGCAGTCCTGCTCGTGGTCCTGTAACGAGAGACCAATGAGAGAAAATTTAAGAGTGTCCTATTAAGAGTCAAAATCGGGAGAGTTTCGTGACAACCTAATGTGCCAATTGCTACCAAGAACTCCACAATGCTCCCACAACCGTGGCTCCAGAGACGTCATACGCTTATGCTGTGTTGCAGATCTCCGAGTCAGTGTCACTGATCTCTCGGTCGATGTTGCGAGTTTATTAAGGGAATTGTGCAGTGCGCCTTTATCGGTCATGCAACTGTGTAGCATGACATCATGAAGCTGTATATATACAGATAGTAAGTTTATTAAAAGCATGAGGAGCTGTTTGCAAAGTGCATTTCTTTACATGTTCCAGAATCACAAGTTGCACCTATTATGCGATACCCTATAGGCTAAGGCACAAAGTGAAATTAACTGTGAACTTTAACCAGTAAGGCACGTTAACAGACATGTAGAACAAAGATTGATAGAACTGCAGTATTCACAGGCATAGGCAACCATACAGTAAAAAAAAGAACGCATGAAAAGTGTGTCTTTTTGTCTCTCAATAATAATCATCATCCGGCTAGCTTGCGTTTCCTTTCCTGAAAACCGGGCGCTTGCCACTTTCCTATCAAGAATGCTATGTCACACTGATAGCACGCATGACATAGCATTCTGGATAGGATAGAGGCTTGAATGAAGAAAGAAAAAATTGCAAAGAAATAGAGAGGATGCTAGTATGAAACATGTCAAACAACACTCGATTCTGACAAATAGATTAGGTAGCTCCTTGTCGCCACACCCTCTTAAACTGGGCGTCAGTAAAATAATAATCATCATCATCATCAGCTACAAGCTTGGTTGATCAAGTCTAGCAGCACACTGAACGCAGCACAGAAGCTTTTCAACTTATCGATAAAACAATTTTGAAAGAAAACCAACCTTAAGCTTGGCATCGATGGTGGTCATCTCACGCTCCACGGCATCTTGTCTTCGCTGGAGTGACTCGACGGCACGCAGGCTTTTGCTCTCCTCTTTCGTAGTCATGACAATAGCCTAGAACGAATCCAAATCCACAGCGTAAGACGGAGCCAAATTTTTTGATGATTAATGCTGCAATTGGCTGTCATTTCCCAATACCCAACTGAACACTGCCAGAGAATTTAATAACTTGTTTTTCCTTTCACAACTGGCGGCTATAACGTGGTCTACTCTCTCGTCCGACGAGAAGCTTAAAGATCAGTAGGGTCACTAGAATAGGCTGCTTGCACCATTTTGTTTTTCTTATAATGATTCCTTCTACTTTGTTCTGAGTACTACCAGTAATAAATGAAATTGCCTGCCGAAGTCCACATTTGCAGTAACCAAGACTAACAACTTTAGTTTGTATTGACTGGTTTAAATGACTATAAACAGCCTAGCATACAGCACAACTAATGACGCAAGAGCCAGCTGGAGGACATGGAAATTAATTTATGACACAAAACGAAGGAACACATACAACATGCATAAGAATGAAATATATGGCAGCGGAAAATACAGAGTACTTTTTTTTTAGTCATTTACAAAATTTTTTAACGTCGCCTTTTGCCTGTAGCACAATTATACTTCTCAAGTCAGATTCATCAGAACTTTTAAATATCTGGCTCAAAAAGTAGAATAGTGTCTCAAGCAAGGAACTATCCTAAAAAATTCTGTTATCAATAAAATAATGCAGCAAGTATATTAAATGACTATAAAATTAATTATATGACTATGCATTAATTGAAGACACACAGCCACTCTAACAAGACAAGCCTGCTAACAAAGGACATTTTTTTTGCAATTGTTTACTACTAAATGGCTGCATTTGCAACTGCAATTAACATGCGAACACTGTAAGTCGGCCCTATTCTGTAACGTGTTTTTGAAGTTAAAGGGCAACAAACAAATGTGCTAAAAGCCTCAAACCTTTTCGTTGATGCGGTCGACAGTGTCGTCAATGTCACGCTTGAAGGCGTGCACCTCAAGGGCAGCGGCCAACCTAGCACGGTAGGCCTCCAGTGCTCCTTGAAGGGCCTTCCACCTGAGACACAAGCAAGGCAACGTGTCCAGTTAAAAAACGGGCAAAAATGTCTTACTGAGATGTATTTTCCGTGTGTTCTCAACGGTGACATGTGTTTGTGATTCCCTCCGTTTATCGTTAAACTCATCTCCATCTGATCTACAAGCTAGTGAAAGCCATGAGATTCAATTACGAAGAATAGAAAGAATGAAAAATATTAAATGTCACTAGACAACTCCATAATTGGCATGAGACTGAAAAAAGACAGTGTTGGGAATGCAACAGTAAATCAGCCATTTTAGCCGAAATAAGCCATCATTCAGCCAACATAAGGCAACACCAGCCAGCATCCGTTAATAGTTAGCCAACATTAGACTGTGTTAACCATTGCTACTGGTACGCGAGCAAATAAGGTACAGTGGAACTTCGATTATACGTCCCCCGGTCCTGCGACGACCCGCGTTTTACGACGAATTGGCTTGGTCCCGGCAAAACCCCCATAGAAATAATGTATTAAAAACCTCAATTGTACGACGCAATTTTACGCCGGCCCCGCCTCGTACGACGCTTTGCTGGACTGTCCGAGAAAAAAAAAAGACCTACGATGACGCGGGCTGGCACGCAAACACACTGCGGCCGGGCGAAAATAGTCGGGAAACCGAGGAACCGAGTTCGTATCCGCGCTGCCACCACAGGGCCTCTTCAATTTTTCGACACGCGGTCGGCCATAGCTAGCCAGAGCCAACGTTGGCCGGAGCCATAGAGTTTCCTACAATACTTACTAGAGGGAACTCTGGCGCTAGTGTCTATGGGAGAAGCAACGCATGACGCTTCAGCCAGCATGGGAATGATGGGTAGTACACAAATTTGTCTAAACTTCGTTCTTTCGGCTCCGTTTGGCTCCGCGTCGGCTGCATCCGCTTTGTCGAAAAGCGAAGTTCAGCAAAAGTCAGCCGTTCCACTTCACCAGTTTAACTTTTTTAGGCTCACCAAATCAAACCTGGTCACGAAGTTCACAACGGTCTATTCTTTTATCCGAAACGAACGCCAAAACACAGCAATAAACAAAGCCACAAGTACGTTTGAAGCCGCAAGCACGAAGACTAGGCAAATTTGTGTACTACCCATATGTAGCTGAACGATCGCAGCGCCAGAGTCCCCTCTAGTTAATTTTAGGAAACTCTATGGCCGGAGCCAGCCGGAGCGCATTCGTTTTGTCGCATTGCACTGCGCACTTCCGTTGTCGCCTTTTTTTTTTTTTCTCTCTCTCTTCTTTTGGGTGGTTTTGTAGTGACCGTGACTGTTGTGACCGCAGTGACCGTTGTGAGCAGATAACATGGCAGATAATCTCGAGCTCGCTTTCTAGTATACGATAACTTTCACTACATTTCGTGTCGTTATACCGGACGTGTTGAACGGCGATTGTTGAGCCAAATGTTTGCGACAGCCGCGGGAACCGGAACTCGCCGCTGTCTAGCTACCAGAGGGCTGGGGCGTTTTAGCCGCTCGCGATTGGTCGAAGCTTGCAAATCGAATAGGCCTACTGCCGTGCTGCCATTCAGCCATTCCTTCACGTGTTTGCCTCATCGGTTGGTTGTGCTGCGCCGCAGCTGCTGTGTCCACGTGCAAAATTTTCTGTGTTCGGTCATTGGTGTGCGAGGAAGCTTTCGAACTTTTGGTTGCGAGTGCTGCGTCTCGCAATGTCGCGGAACCGAAAACCGCTGACGCTCGGAGAAAAGCTTCGCATAATCGAGGAGGCAGAGAAGCGGAACGGAGCAACAAAGGCCAGCATTGCCCGCGACCTGAACATTCCCGAGTCGTCGCTGAAAACGATCCTCGCGAAGAAGGACAGCATCCTACTAAATGTGGCAAAGTTCGGCCTGAACAGGAAGGCCGCGAAAGATGGCAAATATGCTGCCATGGAGAAGGCCCTCGTTGAGTGGTTGCGTCAGGCCCGCAGTTCAGGAATCGCCGTGGATGGCGCAATTTTGAAGGAGAAGGCTGAGACAGTTGCATTGCGCTGCGGCATTGACGACTTTAAAGCCTCCAATGGCTGGTTGGATCGCTTTAAAAAACGCAGTGGAGTTGTGTACAGCCGCTGCTGTGGAGAGAGCGCGTCAGTCAGCTCCGACACTGTAGAAAAGTGACTACATTATTTTCCTGTTGCTCAGTGAAGGCCCTCTGCGCTCTTCGGGCGCGGAAAACTATCGCGGCTTCGCCCTCGCTTCGCGAGTGCGGCCATTTCGCTAGCGCTCAATGGCCGGTTGGCAGGGTCTCCGTCACGCGCTACTGGCCGCTGTCGCGGCCACGCGCTGTTTAGTCCGCGCGCCTGCCCCTTCGGGGCAGGCGTGCGTCCGTGCCAGCGTCCGCGGTGTGCCCGTGTCACTGGGGCGCACGTAACCCACGAGCCGCTTCGCGCTTCTCAGTCTGGCAACAGACTTCTGCGACACCAAACAGAACCCTGCCAAACAGTGGACTCCATTGCTGCCGGAATTGATACGGGAATACAAACCGTCCGACGTGTTCGCAGACGAAACTGGATTATTTTATAATATGCAGCCAGAACAGACATTGGCATTCAAAGGAGAGAGCTGTCACGGGGGTAAGCGAAGCAAAGAGCGTCTTACCGTATTGCTTTGCGCTAATGAAGACGGCTCTGAAAAGCTTCCTGCCCTCGTGATCGGCAAGTTTGAGAAGCCGCGATGCTTCAAGAATTTGAAAAGGCTGCCGTGCCAGTACACGTTCAACCGGAAAGCCTGGATGACGGCTGCTATGTTTTCTACATATCTGCAGCAGCTGGACTCCAAAATGGGGGCTAAGAACAGAAAGATTCTTCTTCTGCTTGACAATGCGCCATGCCATCCATCAGATATGTCGCATTTGAGAAATGTGAAAGTTGTATTTCTGCCCCCCAATTGCACTAGCCAGCTGCAGCCACTTGACGCTGGCGTCATCAAGTGCATGAAACAGAAATATCGGAAGTTTCTGGTGCAGCGTCGGCTGGCGGGCATGGAACGCAAGCAGTTGGATAAGAAGCTTCCTGTGCTTGACGCAATGCACTACATTGCTAGTGCATGGGACGCAGTCACGCCAGAAACTATCGCCAACTCCTTCAGGCACTGCGGCTTTAATAGAAGTGGTGCTTGTTCTACCAGTGAAGCTGCACTGCCTGTTGACGATGAACCAGAGTTCGGCAGCCTGGAGCTGCCTGGATCTTTCGCGGACTATGTTGGTGCCGACGACGACGTTGCAGTGTGCAGTGAAGTGTCGCTGGATGACATTATCGAAACTGTGCGTCCCGACACTGCGGGAACTTCCGACGAGGAAGAGATGGACGACGCTGCAGAGGCTAGCGTGTCCGTTCCGACTTACGCGGACGTGTTGTGCTACGTCGACCACATTCGGCGGTTTGCTTGCGCACGCGATGAGATCGGCGACTTGCTGCCAGATGTTGCAGCTATCGAAAGAAAGCTGATGCGTCGTGGCTGGGCAAACTCTCAGAAGAATTTTTTTAAAAGGTGAGAAATAAAGGTTCGTTCACACCTCCGATAAAATGCGTGGTTGTCATTTTTTCAATTAATTTAATCTACGTTCCTCGGAGCAGCGTACGTTTGTGCCGCGGACTTTCTTAGGCATTATGTGCCCGCTGTTGTGGGGCAAAAATGACCGTCACTGCCTATATTCTCGGTTTTTCGATTATACGACGCCCGGATTATACGACGATTTTGCGCGGTCCCCTGAAAGTCGTATAATCGAAGTTCCACTGTACTTATATTTGGTCAAAAATATTCATTGTACCCCATTACACAATGTGGGGGGAAGAGGCACGAGAAGACACTGTCTTCAAAAAGAACAGCCCCTCTAACTTTACAGAGAGCAAGGCAAGATATATCTATCTTCTGAAAACGAGGCTTTGCACAAGACACACACACACTCAATGAAAGAAATCAAATTTGAGCGAATTTCTTACTTGCGATTCAGTTTTTCTCGGCGTTGTTGCACGGCACGTGTGTTGGGCCTGCCCTCCTGGATGAGCTTGTCGGCGAGGGCGTTGATGTTCTTGATGCGACTGTCGTCCACCCTCATGTCCTGAAAGAAAGTGGCGGGCAGCCGAAATTTATTTCTCCGGCAATGACATCGTGTCAAGGTAGCTTTTGCTACACGAAAAGCAACAACAGGCTCAATAAACAAGAGACAGAGAGGTGACGTGAGTGATGGGCTGCATGAAAGGAGAGGAAATCGAACTTTTTTTTTACTGACGTTCGAAACAAACAGCTGTGAGAACACACCTTCAAGAATCATCGCGCCAATAAGCAGTGCGATTATTCATACAAATGATGAATGTTGAGATCAGCCATGCAACAAGAGTGCTGATAACCGCATGACTAAGGTCATATGAGGTTTCATAATAACCAAAGAGCAACATCAGAAGACTCTACGACAAAGAAACAGTCATGGAGGATAAACTGTTCTTAGCAAAAGCCGCAGTACATTGAATACACTCAGATGAAAGAGTTAAAGTACCTAAAAAAGCTAACTACATGTGTCACGGTAGGTTGTGGTATAAATACGAATAAGTGTAAAATAAGCCTGCTGCTTTAGTAATTCGCATTCGTGTCCACATCTTCTGTCTCTCTGTTTCTATCATACCAATCTAATACACATTAGTTTCCGTTTCACAAAACTTTGGCATTCATTTATCCCCAAAAACATGCACCCTATCAATGCGGCTGCCGGCCTTCATCACTGCAGCTAGTTTCCTAATGTACTATATATCCTCAACCAAAATCAACCAACTGTATTAAAATAAAGAACAATCAAAGTTAACCTTTCTCCTTGCTTCAATGAAATAAAGTTTGATTTGTTTTTTGATTTGAACTAAGTTGAACTTAATTAGAAGTACTACACTCACAGTGCTCAATGAACAGTTGTGAAGGGTACACATGCGAACTCACCGAATCGACGTCATCCAGTTTTCGCTGCAGCGCCTGGCAGTGTTCATAATCTTCTCCAGTGTCTCCAGCTTGAACCATGAGCTCCTGAAAAGTTTTGCATGCCATGCTGTAGAGTTTGTTCAAAGACTGTACATGACAGATGTGTTTTAACATACAGCCAAAATTTGATGAGTTGCATGTGCTCCGTGCCATACAATTCATAGCAAGAAAGAACAGACTGTGTGTCGAAGCACTGCTTGCACTGAAGCTAAGTACAATTACAGCGCATGGAACAGAAGGAACAGAAAGAAACAGCTGACGCTTTGCCCGTTTTCTCAAGTTGTTCCTTTTCTCCGTTTAGTTTGAGCACATAACATTCGGCTAAAGTGAGCACACTACTATTTGTGTTCGAAAACAAATTTCGGTAACTGTGCACACACGTACCTTGTCTCGAATCCAAGCTTCCACTTTGTCCACCTGGCTCTCGAAGTCCAGCATGTCTTGGGCCTCTTCGAGTCCGCGGCCTCGGCGGTGGAGGGCGTCCAGCAGCTCCTCCCAGAGATGGAGCAGCCGCGACAGCTGTTCGCGCACCTCACCAGACGCGGGGTGCTTCTTGCTCAGCAACAACTCTCCTTTCTGTGAAGGAAAATGGTGAAAATGAGCACACAGTCGTTGATGACGTTACGGGCAAGTTTATCCATAGTGCTGCACTCGAACATCGCTGTGACGTCACATGTGACACGAGAACAGCTTTGTTATACACGGTATTCATTATAAGCACAAATACAGTGGACTCTCTCAGTAAATGGAAATCTCTTAAACGGAATTGCTGCTTAAACGAACAACTGCCTCTCACGTGATTGGTTTCATACTTGGATTCTGCGCCCCTGTTCATCTTTCAGTAAACAAAGCTCCTGTTCAAAGGGACATACTTTTCCTGGTCCCTTCAGGTTCCATTTAACGAGGGTTTACTGTATGTTACGTTGTAATGATGCCAAGACAAATGTTTCGCTTAGTTTGTAATACTATACAACAATTCATAATAACTGATAATTTGTAATACACAGTCACTCGTTATATCCATCTTCGTTATACTGAGGCTCAACCGGTGACCAGCTGTGAAATTAAGTGCTTTACTGATGAATGCAAATTGGGCAAGAAAGCAATGCCTAATCAGTTCAAAGGTAGCGAAGCATTCGTTCGAGACTCATTTGGCCAAAAAAGGCGCATTACTGGTTAAGAAAACAAAGGCCAAAGCTCAACAATTTTGATGCCGACACAATCGCGAGCGCGATGCCACAGACCTCAAAGCATGTTTGCCTGTCTGTCACTGTTAGTGCAGAGAAAAATTGTTAGAAGCATGGCACAATATAAAGGGGGTTTACACTTGTGCTTACCTGTTTGATGGCAGCGATGTTGCCCTCGTGGGCTGCAAGCTCTGCCTGGAAGGCCTGGTGCTTCTGTAGCTGTTTCACCTGGACGCGGAAAAGTGGACGGACGCTGTTGAAGGTGTGCTAGCGTGATCGCCACATTTATGTGCGTACATAATTAGCTATCATATGTACTTCACCCTTGATACGGCCAACCAGAAACCACAGGAAAATCAATTAACAAAAATGAAACTTCATGCAAATTCTTAGCACAAGTAAAAGTGTGTGACAATGTCTCCATGCATCTCTGGTCATGTCTATGAAATTAGTATAAGCTTACCTTCAAGTAAGCTTCCATTTGGCCCTGTATTGTGCAGTCCATGTATTCTATTCTATTCTATTCTATTCATTCATTCATTCATTCATTCATTCATTCATTCAATCATTATTCAACAAAATACTTTACAGATCGAGGTATATACAGGGTGTGTCGGCTAACTTGTGCCAAATATATTTTTTAATTTCGCGCACTTTAAGGAAAAGCTGGAAATTAATCAGGGCAGTTATCTTAGCATAGATGAAATAATCTGACGTCGCTAAACAATCATTACAACTTTTCTATGAAATATTTTTCACTAAAGTTACTATATTAAAGGTTGATTAAGCAATCTTTTGTTGATTACCCAGCTTGGTGGATTGGAAAAAAATATCCCAACATGCTGCATACGGCTCGCTACAATCTTGGGTCAATTCATGTTCGACACATGCAGCGCACATGTTTGCTTTTTTAATACTAGGCACAAGTTAGCTGCAACACCCTGTAGATCGAGGAACCATGCGAAGCCGGAAATAGCACAGTGACAACTTTCTCAATGATTTCTCAAGGGACACGGTAAAACTAATGTCACCACTATTGCAGGAAATCGAACTTGCGCAACCAAGTACTTTCTAAGAGCAACTGGCAAGCTTGCCTTCTCTTCGAGAGTGACGGGCGTGTCGGCGGATAGTGCCGTCTCCTGCGCTTCCAGCTGCTTGTGCCTCGAGGCGACCCAGGCCTCGGCCTCGGCAGCGTCCCGGCGGAACTGGGCCAGCAGGAGTCCCTCGGCCAGCTTCTGACGCTTGGCCGCGCTCAGCTGCTTCACGTGGGCACGCCTGCATTCAGTTCAATTGAAATTGAGTTTAATAATTACGAGATGCTGCAGTGCAAGAAACACATGGACTGAACGAAAACGAGAAGGACGAGCACTGAACTTGCAACAACTTTTATTGGGAGAATTGCACATACCGTATTTACTCGAATCTAACGCGCACCTTTTTTCCGGAAAAACGAGGCCGAAAATCGCATGCGCGTTAGAATCGAGTACCGAAAAAAAAGAAACTCGGTTATCGTAATGCCATCGACATTTCAAAATGGCCGCCTCCTACGCGCCTTGGCCATTTCTGTCATTTGTTCAGTTCGTACGTGTGCTGAGGAGATTGTCATCCCGTTCTGCGTTCGCATCGACGGCATGGAAGTGCCGACTCCAAATACTCGACGAGTGTACCACAATGCCGCATTTAAAAGAATAGTTATTACATGTGTAGAGAGACTGACGGAAATCGGGGTGCCTCGCGGTCGCGGAGCTCCCAAAATGTGCGTGCGAGACTGGCGCGAACAGAAGCAGATTTTTTACAACAAAGCTTCACGAAAAGGTTTCAGTGGACCAAAGCAGGGCCGGTTTCCTGAAATCGAAGAGTGTTGACAGCGACAAGGAGTTGTCCGACAGCGACGAGGACTGATCCATTACGCGACTCGTATCGCCGCCGAAGTGGTGACAGTTTTAGCGGCAAGGCCCGCTTTTTGACTGTGTTTTACTTTTTTGAAACTTCAGTTCTTTAATACCGAAATACTTGTTCTTCTGAATGTGCGAAGTTTGACTCCTACGGACTTTTTTTGTTCTTTTGTCTCACGAAAAATGGGTGCGCGTTACAATCGATGTATTACTTTTTTTTTTTGGTCGCAGAAAACGGGTGCGCGTTACAATCGAGGGCGCGGTAGAATCGAGTAAATACGGTACATGCTGTCCAAAACAGGTTGCACGGAGGGCTCGTTGGTGATTCATAGCAGCCAAAGGTATAGCGCATCCAAGACAGGACAAAGTCAAAGATACACATAGACATTGCCATGTATGTGTGTTTAGCGCTGTGTATGTGTGTCATGTGTCTTTCACTTTGTCCCGTCTCGAATGCGCTATACCTTACATCAACAGCACGTGCGTCAATATGCCATCTCTTTTTTATCGAAAAGTTGTACGGATGGCACGCCTACCCACCCCTCACAGAGATAAGAAATACGTTCAGCTTCTATGATTTCTCGAGTAATGCGCGATTTGCTCTTCTAAACTGAACGTTCCCAAAGTAGCACAAGGTTGTGCACGGAACTGTTGCAACCACTGTCATAAGCTAGAAGTGGGCCTAAATTAACGAATGATAAACTGTTTTGCAAGTCTGTTGTCCTCCAACTAAAACGTCGGGACTTGCGCTTGCCTGTCGTGGTGAACAAAGGAATGCAACATTTTTGTTATTGCATCTCCTTTTTCCTCTTTCTTTTTTCTTTTGCAAGCTTTTAATATGTGTCCAGAAATATTACGTAGCAGTGGGACGCCAATAGCAGTAAGGTGTCCACTTACAGCTTGTTCTATACAAAAGCAAACAATAATTCCTTAAACTTTCACTAGAAAAAATGTCTACGCACATACACATTTATATCTGTGTCCATACATGCACCATCCAATGCATTTAAACATTGCAAAAGGTCAAGCAAACTAGACTAACCCTTATATTGCTGTGCAAGTATGCATGTGTAAGTTTAGTTATTAAAGCTCCATGTATGCACAAGTTCTAATTTCTAATGCATAAATAATAATGCAAGCGCATTCTAGTTTTATTTCTCTTTACTTCTTACAAAAATGAGGAAGAGACTTGCACTTGCAACTAGCATTTAAAAGTGTTGCACTTTTAATGAATAAAAACTAGGGGTGGGCGAATATTCGAAATTTAGAATATTTTTCGAATAGTGTTTGCTATTCGATTCGATTCGCACTGGAATTTTACTATTCGAACTATTCGAACTTCCCAAAAACAAATACAGTCAACGTCCAACTGAACGTGACCCCCTCAGATTTTCAATATGCTTCACCTCATTACACTCTCGTATTGCGACAAAGCTGCCTTTCAAGCTCCGTTATGGTCGAACTTTGCCAAGAGACAGTCAACGTCCGATTGGAAGTGGTACCTAGATTTTCAATACGCTTCGCTTCATCACACCTTGGTATTGCGGCAAAGCTGCCTTTCAGGCTCCGTTACGGAACTTTTTCAAGACACAGTCAACGTCCAATTGGAAGTGGTCCCTAAATTTTCAATATGCTTCACCTCATCACACCCCGGTATTACGGCAAAGCTGCCTTTAAAGCTCTGCTATGGTCGGAAATGTACTAACTCCAAGAAAACGCTGGTACCAACATGGAGATGAAAGATGTGGCAGAGGTGGGGGCTCAATTAATGCTGTTTTGGACCTGAAATTTGGGCAGGACGTCTGAAAAATCGGAAGCCGAAGCTTTTTAGCATCAAAAATTTCAGATGTTCTTATATATCGACGTCTACGAGGCAGATTTGGAACTCCGGACTTGAAGGGAGCATACCCTTGTCCGCCACATCAGTTGGGCTTCCACAGAAGTTGAAAGAGGAGGAGAGGCTGAGGAAATGGCATCTTTGCCTATCACGTGTAAAGTATTGTCGGCAACAGTTTGGTTGCACCAAATCATGTACATAAATAGAATTCGGCCTCTACATTGCCTCATTCTTGATAAGAAAACTATGAAACACCACCCTGCCAGTGCTTCATCAACCTAGCGAAAAGAAACACTTTCATGTTGCTATCTCATAAGAATATGCTTAGGAATCCTCTGTAACTTTTTTTTTCTGCAATTTCGCTTTGAAGTACTCGAAAAATATTCAGGAAATTTTCTAGAAATATTCGAAAAATATTCGATTCGATTCGCACCCACACTTCAATATTCGAATTCGCTTCGCACTTGAAATTTTGCTATTCGCACAGCTCTAATAAAAACCATATTCACTGTCTGTAATGTATTGCGATAAAGCCTAATACAACGTAAACAATTTTGTTACAGGTATGGTCTGATATTTAACCTCTCTACCACGAAATTGTGCTTTCATTTTCCATCTAAAATTGTTTGTCGTGTTTTCGTAAAGCACCCCACACAGGCACAGTTAACAATGCACACAGATCTGTTAGCTCAAATGCTTATGCAAGTTCGTTAAGATCATCTGCCTTGATTTCAACATTTACTCGCGAACGCCATTCCAATAATGTGCAGTGTTCACATTAGAATCACTAAAACATGGCAAGTCACTGACCTGGCTGCAACCTCCTCCATCCTCTTGCGAATGGTTCCACTCTCAAAGTGGTTTTGCTGGACAAGCTTGGCACCGCACTGTTCCAATGTTTGAAGCTACACGGGCAAAGAGGTTGAAGAAGAGATAGCAACGTTAAACACTTAAAATACCACATTCATTACAAAACAGACAAAAGGAACAAATAGAAGGAGATTTAATATGCACGGAAATCATCAACTTTGACAGTGAACATAAGTGAATAGCTGAATGCTTCTAGACAGTTATTCGCTTTATTAAAGAAATCGTACGCTTGATGCCATTTGTCCAAGTGATAATATTTACTAAATATTCTCGCTATTTAGTGAAACAACAAACGTTACATAAATATTATTTATGTAAAATTGGATGTTTCATTGCAGAACATCTTCACAGAGAACACATCTAAAACTATTGCCATGAGCGTCAAAACTTTTTCTTAATTTTATACAATAACATCACTTTATTGTATATGATATAAGCTAAAATGCGTAACTGATCAGTTTCTTCTTAGTTGTGGAAACCGAGTCAGACGCGAGATTCAAAATCAGAAGTATTCAATGTGAGTGAATCAACAAGTTCGTCATAAACTTAGTAGTCCTATTGAATAGGAGAGTGAAAACCAGAATGAGGATATTATTTTCTTTTAGATATTTTTCCTTTCTAGTTTCCTTATGCCATGTTCCTGTTTTTCATGTAACCATGACATCTTATCATCTTCTTCGTTACGTTTGGTTCACGCTAATTAAATCAACGAAGCCCAAGGCAGGGTCAACATGGTGAACAGGGAACGAAGCGTTTGTACTAGAGCTGTGCGAATAGCAAAATTTTGGGTGCGAAGCGAATTCGAATAATAAAGATTGAGTGCGAATCGAATCGAATAATTTCGAATAATTTTTGAATATTTCATAAACATTTTTCGAATAATTCGAAGTGAAATTACAGAAAAAGTTGCAGAGAATCCCTAAGTATGTTCTTGTGAGAAGTATGTTCTTGTGAGATAGCAACATGAAAGTGTTTCTTTTCGCTAGGTTGATGAAGCGCTGGTGGGGTCATATTTCATAGTTGTCTTTCTTATCAAGAATGAGGCAAGGTAGAGGCCGAATTGTATTTATGTACATGATTTGGTGCAACCAAAGTGTTGCCGACAACACTTTACATGTGATAGGCAGAGATGCCATTTCCTCAGCCTCTCCTTCTCTTTCAACTTCTGTGGAAGGCCAACTGATGTGGCGGACAAGGGTGTGCTCCCTTCAAGTCCGAGTTCCAAATCTGCCTCGTAGACGTCGATATATAAGAACATCTGAAATTTTGGATGCTAAAAAGCTTCGGCGTCCGATTTTTCGGACTTCCTGTCCAAATTTCAGGTCCAAAACAGCATTAATTGAGCCCCCAACTTTGCCACATCTTTCATCTTCATATTGGAACCAGCGCTTCCTTGAGTTAATACATTTGCGACCGTAGCGGAGCTTGAAAGGCAGCTTTGCCGCAATACGGGGGTGAGATGAGGCGAAGCATATTGAAAATCTAGGGACCACTTCCAAACGGACGTTGACTGTCTCTTGGCTAAGTTCAACCGTAACGGACCTTGAAAGGCAGCTTTGCCGCAATACGGGGGTATGAGGAGGTGAAGCATATTAAAAATCAAGGGACCACTTTTAATCAGACGTTGACTGTCTCTTGCCTCAGTTCGACCGTAACGGAGCTTGAAAGGCAGCTTTGCTGCAATACGGGGGTGTGATGAGGTGAAGCATATTGAAAATCTTGGGACCACTTTCAACCGGACTTTGTCTCTTGGCTAAGTTCGACCGTAACGGAGCTTGAAAGGCAGCTTTGCCGCAATACGAGAGTGTAATGAGGTGAAGCATATCGAAAATCTGAAGGGGTCACTTTCAACCGGACGTTGACTGCATTTGTCTTTGGGAAGTTCGAATAGTTCGAATAGTAAAATTTCAGTGCGAATCGAATCGAATAGCAAACACTATTCGAAAAATATTCGAAATTTCGAATATTCGCACACCCCTAGTTTGTACCATTTCCTTTCACGTGCACGTTTCCATAGCACAGGGTTCATTACGACAACATAAAACGGCCACCATTACCTTTTCGTCTTGGGTGGCCATGAGCTTTTCGAATGCCTCGTGTTTCTTCACGTTGGCGTCGACCTCCTCGACGGTCGTTCCGACCTCGGTGCCCGACAAGTAAACCTGCGTGACCACATCACAGCGTCAGGACACTCACGGACAGCATGATCACAGCGAGAGGAAATCTCAAATCTACACAACGCGTATCGCTGGTAAAGAGTCAATCTAACCAGCACTCTTGCTATCCTGATTTGCCACTTTGTCTTGCTCTTATACTGCATATTTATTGATGCTCTTATACTGCACGTTTAGTAAGCTTTATAACTTGGCATTTCACGCTATTTTACTTTTTACTAGTGCCTTGCTCAGCCGTACCGCTTCCAACACTTTTGCCTCGAAGTTTCTCAAAAGACTATCATAATGTCACCGAGTTCCAGGCAAGTCTCAGTACGAAGCAAAATACAGCAAACTGTAATAACTGACATAATGATTCAATGAGAAAGAGAAAGGAGCTATCAGCTGTGATGCCTAGCTCTTACAACACCACGAGGGATGTCAGCACAGTACAGTGGCCTCTCATTAAACGAAAATCTCTGAAACGGAATTGCTGCCTAAATGGAACAAGCGCTTCTAATATGATTGGCTTACAACTTGATTTATGCACCCTTGTTTACCTCTCAGTAAACGAAATCCCTATTAAATAGAACATATTCTGCTGGTCTGTTCAGATTTCGCTTAACGAGGGTCTCCTAAACATTAAAATTTTGGCAATGCTTTGGGAAGTCTTCAGACGAACTGCTTTGTTTTCGCAACACAGCATTGAGTGGCGATAGTGCAACATACACACAAAAAAAGTGCGAACTGCTGTTGAGAATTTCACGTTGAGAAGATACCTAGACCATCTCACAAAAAACTGACCTCTTGCTGGGCGCTGAGGGTGTCGAGCTGCTTGGCATCTCGCAGGAAGAAGTGCAGGTCTAGAAGTTGGTCTAGGTAGACCTTCTTGTGCTGCCAGGCCAGGTGAAGGTCGTCACGTGCTTGCAGCAGCTGAGACAAACGCTCTTGGATCTGCGCAGAGGTCAGAGGTTGGCAGAATGAGCAGATATAGGTCCCTAACCATGTCTCTAACCTCCTGTTCTTCTCCATTTTACACAGCATCTTTCTTTCCTAAGTATTACAAACTGGCTAGACGTACTTGATCGTCACGTGAAACAAAGGGGAGCACTTGCCTCTGCTGTCGCGTAGTGTTGTTCGTCCATCATCATCTTGCCGAACTTGAGCACGTCGCTGAAGCTCTCCTCGCGAGCTTCAATCTCGGCCATGACCTGATCGTGCTCGGACTTGAGCGTCTGGGCCCCGGTGGCACTCCGCACAGTCTCCTTGGCGGCGAGCTCCGAGCACAGACCGCGTGCCCACGTCTCCAGGTCTCGAACCTGCAAAGATCCAAATTCAAGTTATGGTCTGGACGGCTGCCTAAGCTAAAGAAGGGCAAGGTTCTCGCTGTGCAAATATTAGAAGAAGTGAGTGAGCTGGCCGACAACTTTAAATGCGCCCGTTGCGCTCCTCGCGCTATCTCACTGGTAATGAAGAAACTCTTATAAGCGCCTGCCGTCTCGGAGTACTGCCAGCGGTAAAGGGTGTGTATATAACGCCCGCCGTTAGCTACCTGAAGGATCTGCGTTTTGTGGCGTAGTGGTTAGCGCCACGTGCTGCGGAGCGCGAGGTGGCTGGTTAGATTCCGAGCTTCGGAAGCATTTTTCTGAATTATTTGTCTTTGGGACTTTTATATATATACACATACTTATACATATACGGTGCATGACGGCAGCGATGGCAACGGCAAAAACCAGCCGAGACTGTCCATATAATTGCTATCGCAATAATAAAAGCTGTAACAGGAACCAACAGAATTTACAGCTGGAGAAGCAAGAGGAGCAACCATAGAAGTAATCCAATTCACAAGAACTGAACCTGAGGATGGCCTAGCTATCACCTCAAAGAATTTCACAAATCGCTATGGGGCAAGTGGCTCTAGGAAAATGCCTCCAGTAACACTAACAGGAGATTTTCTAAAAGCCCTCAAAGAAAAGCTTGAACAAATAGTTCTTAAGTCAAAGCTACACTAGCTTAATCAACCTTGGTGGTTTTCCATCTCCTCCATTTTCATGTCTAAGACAAATTTCTTGCCAAATACAGCAAACCATACGTTGATGAGGTTTCGATTTACATACGCTTAACTTCAGTCCTGCATGGCACAAAAGTACCTCCATTACATCCCATATTTATTAAAAGCATGTATTCCCCACACAGTGATGTGGGCAACACATCTCATTTCATACAATTTTCATTACATCAGATAATTCACTGCACTTGTGTTCATTTTATCCACTATTTTGCTACTATATCTATGTTTTTTACATCTGATAATTAGAGCTGTGCGAATAGCAAAATTTTGGGTGCGAAGCGAATTCGAATAATAAAGATTGAGTGCGAATCGAATCGAATAATTTCGAATAATTTTCGAATATTTCTCAAACATTTTTCGAATAATTCGAAGTGCAATTACAGAAAAAGTTGCAGAGAATCCCCAAGTATGTTCTTGTGAGATAGCAACCTGAAAGTGTTTCTTTTCGCTAGGTTGATGAAGCGCTGGTGGGGTCATATTTCATAGTTGCCTTTCTTATCAAGAATGAGGCAATGTAGAGGCCGAATTGTATTTATGTACAGGGTCGACCACATCTAAGCTGAACACCTCATTAGTATTCAAACCGGTAAAACTAGAACGTTTCTTATACTTCACGAGTGCAATGCCCGTTATAGAACGTCTAATCATGGTGTCGACAAACACAGTAATGATTTTCCGAATTATGTATTAAACAACAGCTTCAATGAGGCCTTGAATACTAATGAGGTGTTCAGCTTAGATGTGGTCGACCCTGTACATGATTTGGTGCAACCAAAGTGTTGCCGACAACACTTTACACGTGATAGGCAGAGATGCCATTTCCTCAGCCTCTCCTTCTCTTTCAACTTCTGTGGAAGGCCAACTGATGTGGCGGACAAGGATGTCCTTCCTTCAAGTCCGGAGTTCCAAATCTGCCTCATAGATGTCGATATATAAGAACATCTGAAATTTTGGATGCTAAAAAGCTTCGGCGTCCGATTTTTCGGACTTCCTGTCCAAATTTCAGGCCCAAAACAGCATTAATTCAGCCCCCAACTCTGCCACATCTTTCATCTCCATGTTGGAACCAGCGTTTTCTTGAGTTAATACATTTGCGCCCGTAGCGGAGCTTGAAAGGCAGCTTTGCCGCAATACGGGGGTGTGATGAGGTGAAGCATATTGAAAATCTAGGGACCACTTCCAAACGGACGTTGACTGTCTCTTGGCTAAGTTCGACCGTAATGGACTTTGAAAGGCAGCTTTGCCGCAATACGGGGGTGTGAGGAGGTGAAGCATACTGAAAATCTAGGGACCACTTCCAATCGGACGTTGACTGTCTCTTGGCTAAGTTCGACCGTAACGGAGCTTGAAAGGCAGCTTTGCCGCAATACGAGAGTGTAATGAGGTGAAGCATATTGAAAATCTGAAGGGGTCACTTTCAACCGGACGTTGACTGCATTTGTCTTTGAGAAGTTCGAATAGTTCGAATAGTAAAATTTCAGTGCGAATCGAATCGAATAGCAAACACTATTCGAAAAATATTCGCACACCCCTACTGATAATTCTTTAATACATGTTAGTTATATATATGTAGCCTCACTTGTGCAGCATGATTTTCATTAATGAGCGAGTCAGCTAACGCCTCAGGACTGGTTACATTTCTACACTAAAAAAAACTAGGTTTACTTCGTTTCTTGCCAATGCAAATGTGCATAGGCCAGCACTGTTCAGTTCTCACCATGGAGAGGAACTTCTGAAGCTGCAGCGATTCCTTGAGCTGGTCCTTGCGCTGCGCCACCTTCTCCTGCAGCGCTGCCCACTGGTCCACAACCAGTTGTTGCTGCTCTGCTATGTGCTCCGCGTTGCCACCGGGGTAGGCCGCCTGAAGCCGCACACTGTCGTCCACCAACACCTGCACATTGCAGGGGTCAAAGGTCAAGCAAACATGACAAACCCTCGTACAGCTGTGCAATTACACATACAACTAAGTTTCATTGTTGCAAAGTCATATCTGACACGAAAGTAGCTTTGTTATATCAGAAAATCAGTTATAACTGTACCTTTGTAACACTGTACCAATGGCAAGACTTTTTTACATACTTCGTTATAACCAGTAATTCACCGTATCAAGGTCGCCTTGATACTGAGGCAGGTCATTAGTGAGGTGGAAGGCTCAGATGCCTCATCACACGTGAAAATTGACCGTCGGCATCGGCGGTGTCAGTGGCGTCAGCATCGAAACGAGTGATGCAAAAAATCATCATCACCTGAGGATGTCACCATATGACGCCATCATGACATCACAGATCGCCGAAATTTGTGATGTCATCATGGTGTCACAATGAAGTCACATAACATGATGTCACATGATGACATCATCGCTCAGTCAAAGGTGGGCCGATCACGGAGGCAGTGCAAAATCAGGCGAGGTGCAAAAAGCTTTCGGAGAGGCCAGGGGAGGATCAATACGTCAACTCGGAAGAAAAAGGGTCTAACTTTCACCTTCGAGTCGTCTCAGGAAAATGCATAAGAGACCCTGTGAGTTTTGTGAATAATGGTTCGTTCGCACTGCCGTTAAGTTCCAAACAGTGTCCGTGTTAAACGATAGAATGACACCAACATTAAATCTTGTTGACTTGCCTGCAGCTGCGCTTCGAGGGCAACCAGGTCATTTTCGAAACCTTCCTGCCTCCGAACGAGGCTCTGGGTCGCTTGAAGGTCCTTCCCGAGCTCCTCGGGAATGGCAGTGTACTTCTCCTGGATTCGGCTGAGCGCATCGGCGACGTCTCGGTTGAAGCGGTGGATCTCTCCGGCCGCCTGGAGCTTCTGTTCGCGAGCTTGCATGGCTTCGCTCAGCGCTTGCATCAGGTACCTGCAGGATTTATAAACGTTGAGTGTTGATGACACCGTATGACGAGACACCGCAGACTAAAAATGATGGCTCATTAAAATGACTAGTAAGTAGGGATGTGCGAATATTCGAAATTTCGAATATTTTTCGAATAGTGTTTGCTATTCGATTCGATTCGCAATGCAATTTTACTATTCGAACTATTCGAACTTCCCAAAAACAAATACAGTCAACGTCAGATTGAAAGTCACCCCTTCAGATTTTCAATATGCTTCACCTCATTACACTCTCATATTGCGGCAAAGCTGCCTTTCAAACTCCATAGACCCTTTTTATAATCCGCAAGTGCGCTTCTCTGCGCTGCATATTTGAACAACTAATGGCGGCATCTCTCTTCCTTAGAGTGGAGACGACAGGGGCGTAGCCAAGGGGGGGGTTGGGGGGGTTCAACCCCCCCACCCCCGAAATTTTTCAGTTTTGCTTGCATATATAGGCACGCACACATACAAACACACGCACGAACATACATAAAGTATGGTTGAACCCCCCCCGAAAAAAATTTCTGGCTACGCCCCTGGGAGACGAGGTCCTAGTTGCACGTGCTGAGGCTTGTCTATTATGCGTATTTATGTCAAGAGAGCCCAGTCTACATTTTCCACGTCATAGCATAAGCAAAATGCGCTTGAACATGCTGTTTGCAGTAAGTGACTAGCCGCCATTAGTTGGGCAAACTGCATGGCAGGAAAGCTAGCTTCACAATTATGAAAAGGGTCTATTACGGTCGAACTTTGCCAAGACACAGTCAACATCCGATGAAAAATGGTCCCTAGATTTTCAATGTGCTTCACCTCATCACACCCCGGTATTGCGGCAAAGCTGCGTTTCAAGCTCTGTTACGGTCGCAAATGTACTAACTCAATAAAACGCTGGTTCCAACATGGAGATGAAAGATGTGGCAGAGGTGGGGCTCAATTAATTCTGTTTTGGACCTGAAATTTGGGCAGGAAGTCCGAAAAATCAGAAGCCGAAGCTTTTTTAGCATCCAAAATTTCAGATGTTATATATCGACGTCTACGAGGCAGATTTGGAACTCCGGACTTGGAGGGAGCACACCCTCCACCACATCAGTTGGGCTTCCACAGAAGTTGAAAGAGGAGGAGAGGCTGAGGAAATGGCATCTTTGCCCATCACGTGTAAAGTGTTGTCGGCAACACTTTGGTTGCACCAAATCATGTACATAAATGGAATTTGGCCTCTACATTGCCTCATTCTTGATAAGACAACTATGAAACACCACCCCACCAGTGCTTCATCAACCTAGCGAAAAGAAACACTTTCATGTTGCTATCTCACAAGAACATGCTTAGGAATCCTCTCTTTTTTTTTTTACAATTTCGCTTCGAAGTATTCGAAAAATATACTACAAATATTCGAGAAATATTCGAAAAATATTCGATTCGATTTGCACTCACATATCAATATTCGAATTCGTTTCGCACCCAAAATTTTGCTATTCGCACAGCTCTACTAGTAAGTCTAGCTTTTCAGGTTAACTGAGGAAGCTCTTAAATAACCACCATGAGATAGCAAAATTGGGCACCCACCCATTTGCAGCACCAAGCTACCAAGAAAATACCTATGGCTTTCCGTATGTACATAAATCTGTATTTCCATAAAAAAATCGGTATGGATCTATAAATCCGTATAATCTATAATATCCGTATATGATCCGTACGAAATCCATATTGAGTCGTACGAATTTTTTTTCGATAACCTCCGCAGCACTGGTAAAAGGAAAACATGATTTTGGTAACAACCGGAAGAATGGGAACACCTAAATGACAGGCTGTCAAGCAGAATACTCCGAACTATACAATGACATAACATCACAACGGCTAAAAGGTGAGCTTTCTAGTTTGACCAACAATCTTAAATCAATAAGATTACAAAAATAAAAAAGACCAAAATAACAAAAGGGCCCTTATAATGAGCAGGAAAACAAAATGTTACTGAACGACCATTGAGTTGGCACTTAAAAAGAATACATCAAACAACAATTACATAACGTCACGATACCAAAAGCTAGTGTTTTTGGTTAACCAAGTGGCCTCTTACATCAGCATAAATTTTAAAAAAAAGAAAGTCACGAAAAGGTGTAGGAAAAGAAAAACCACTGTGGGCAGATTGCTTAGGCTTCCAGACAGGATTCAGAAAACTACACTGAACTATGACTTCGTGAGGATTACCCATGACGTGCACAAAAATGTTTTGGCTAAGAGAAACATGTTGTGATCGTCGTATCTCGAAGTACTACTACTAAAGAATGTGAAAAGAGAAGGCCAGGCCAAGAAAAAGAATCTTACTCGAGGTGCTCCAAGCACTTTTCGATTTCTCCAGAGCGAGCGACATCGGCCGCTATCAGGCGCTGACCAAGGGCAACGCACTGGTCAAGCCTGTCCTTTCCAGTGTCCACAACAAGCTTCAGGTCTTCGAACTTGGCTTGCAGAAGCTAGCCATGCAAAAAGGAAAACAAGAAATTATTGTAATTTGTTCTTAATACATGCCATGATGCAGTACACAATAAATGTAACTTTTCCGCTGCTTAGGTGCGACGTAAAAAGATTTTGGGGAAGGTTGCTCTAAGAAAAAGACAAGGCTGGCCTGATCAGGACAACAATGATAAATTTAGGATAGTAATCAAAATAAAACTTACTATTCGCTATGCTGTTATTACAGTCATACATGTATTAAGATACTGTGCTTTTACATTAATTATGTGCTGTTCAGTAACTCTTAGTTGCAACATTCAGTTTCAGGCTGCTGTTGCTAATAATAACCTGCAACTGAAAGCGATAACGAATGCAACTAAAGGACATCTTCCAGAACTTCATAGTCATTCATGTAGTTTAATCCGTTCTGAGCTCAATTTGTCAAAAAGCCACGTTGCTGTTAAAGTTACTAAATGCTCCTTAATCTTTAGCAACATTCTTGTTAATTCACCAATATTGCAGCTAAATGCAACTAAATGCACTACGCTTAAACTAAACAAAACTCCTGGACTGTTACACTTTCCCAAGAACTCAAATGTTAGTCTATAGTGCTAGCAGAGCGTACCACCGACAGCGGAGACAGATATTACTGTTGTCTTTATTATTATTACTATTATTATTATTATTATTATTAAATGCTACACGCATCCATGGGAGAAATGCCTCACCAGAAGGTGTTCATAGTCCTTCCCGTAGTCCTCCGAGAGGGCGGCCTGGGTCTGCTCGTTGATCCAGTCCTGGAGGTCGTCGCTCTCGCGGAAGAACTCGTGCGTGTGCTTGGCCTCCATCAGCTTCTGCCGCCGCACGGTCGACAGCTTCTGCAGGTTCTTTATCTCCTGGTTAACTGTTTGCTGTGCGAATTCGAAAACACCCCAGTCGTGAGGACGTGTTCTTCGGAAGTTACTTGGCACTGACAAAAATGATGTTCCTACGTCTCTAACTACAGTTGAACCCCTTTATAAGAGACACTGATATAAGAGACACGTGGGGTATAAGAGACACCAGTGTGCTACATGAAAGTAAGGGTTGATAGGAAAATGCATCACTTAGTACCCTGCTTATAAGAGACACCTCATATAACAGGCAAGAATTTCTCCCCCATGCGTGCCTCTTATAAAGGGGTTCAACTGTATCTCAACAGCTTCTCGTTTGCGGCAATTAGTACAGCATCAAGCAGACAAGACGTACAGGAGTAAACACATAACATCCCGTAAAACACATAGCACTGTGTTGAGATAGTTAAAGCTGTAGAAACATTGTTCTTATCCGTCCCAACCTCAATGGACGGGTACTCTAGCCACAATTTGGAAGTGAGTGCCACAGCTACAAGTTAGTTGGTCTACTCTTTTCACACTGTTACTTTTAAGCAAATCAAATACTAACAAGATAGCACTAACTTGCACATAGTCTTCCATTTTTAATTTCACCACTTCATGTTGCAACATTGGTGTGATTTTGGCTTGTATTCGTGATTCGAAGCTCACATCACCTTGGTTTATGTATTGGTGATCATCAGGCAAGGTTTCACTTATAAATTAACAGGTACACTCAAATGAAGTGTTTACCTGAACACTACACCATTCACATTCCATTTGTCAGTGATGTAACATAACAGCGTAACTTTGCTATTATATTGCGCATTGCCAGAGATCACAAGCTGAAGGTTACATATACAGAGGTTTCTAAAAGCAAAATACAAAATCTTACCATTTGGTTGGCAATTATCTTGGAGTCGGGATGATTTTGGTCAATCATGGCTTGCCCCTGATGGGTAATCTCCACCACAAGGCCAGAATAGGTGTCAATCTCAAGTTCCAGCGCCTGGAACACAATTTTTGAGGTTAGTCAGTCACATTTTATGTTAGACCACATGCAAGAAGGAAAGAACATGGCACTTAACTACTGAACTTCCCGTCAGAAGTCGAGAACATAATGACATACATTACTAACTGGTACTACTAATCAGCCTAAGCTTTCTGAAACCAAATTTACTGTTAAGTGCTAAACAATTTACTTTAAGTCTTGAAGGCTAGTGCACACAAAAGCGAGTTTGTACAAAGGCTTGTGTGCTGTTCTTCGCAAATCATAGCGAACCAATTAGCCAAATCTGTTATGCCATCGGTTCACTAAATTTTGTTTGCTGATCATGCAAGGATATTAACTCTAATACTAGAATAGCTAAGTGGCATGTCAAAAGTTTTCCAACAATGCCACACACACATTATTATTGAGATAAAATCTTTATTCCTCTCTTTATAGTCATGAAAGACAGCGGAGACAGGAAAAAGTCATATGCAGCATCATAACCTATATCTCCCATCAAACCTCTTTCTTTCATTAGCTTTTTTTTTTGTAATGCTGTTCCTAGGCAGTTTAATCGGGGCTTGTGCCAGTGATAGCAAAACGCACAAAACAATAACACAGACCTTTTGTTTCGTGAGGAGCTTCACAGCAGCGTCTTCATCGCGACCGAAGTCGGTGCTGGTGAGAACGCTCTTCTTCTCGTTCATCCAAGCCTCGATCTCGTTCACTTCGGAGTAAAACTGTTTGATGAACAAAACAACAATGCTGCATTACTATAGGGTGTGTGAATACGAAATCAGCGTAAGTTTGTCAGCATCTTACAGTGTGTGAGCTACCCAAAAGGTCTGCACTGCCAAGTGCTGTAAGCAAAGCTATGGCTGAGATCAGTCCTAGAGCAAAGCCTCACAAAACGTTCAAGAACAATGAGGGAATATAATTTTTTTACAATCTGGCCAATCAACCAATCATATCAGCCTCATGATAACTTAACAATATAGCAATACGGCAAACTTGTTCTATGTCAATCATAACCTTGCAGTGAAATAACAACAACGTATTAAGTGTTGAAGCAAGCGAGCTTCTTTGTCAAGTCATATGGAACTATGTGTAATAGTTTCTGCAAATTCAGGAACAGTGGAAAAAAGTAAGGTCAGGTTTACTAAACTGTTTGTACACCCTTGTTTATTTCCCATAAACTTCCATAAATGTTCCATAGGCAGAGAGAAAAAATAATGGATTTTTAAAAATAATGCTGCCACTTGCTAGAAATCAAGTACAGTATTAAGGATCACAATAATCTCTGGCACATAACCAGCAAACTTCCAAGTAAAAACATTATTTACATTCAGAAAAATTTTCAATTTAAATCACAAGTGACTTCACACACAGCGTAAGTTCGATGCAAAGTTGCCACTTCTACACTATGATAGCTGACATTCTGATAGCTGACATTCTCAAGACTAGCTAAGCAAGTGACCTAAACCTAACAAGGTCTTACAACAAACAGGGCAATACAGGTCGACTTACCAAGCGCTCTGCCATTGTCTGGATTGTTTTTTTTTTGTGTGTGTGCTGCACTCCGCACACAGCACGTTCGTTTCTCAGTATCCCCAACTAGCCCAACGCCACATCATTTTAAATATACTGAGGCTCAGAATGCAGTTCAAGTTGCATGCAGCAGCAGCAGCGAAACTTGAGTCTGTTGACGTACCGTCTGTGCCTTGAGCTGCAGTTCGAGCTTCTTGCGGCGCTTGCTGCACTCGGAGAGCAGCAGGTTCCAGCAGGCAACCAGTTCGTGGCACTTGTCCTTGACCGAGGCGGCTGCAAAGTGGCGCTGCTTGACCAGCGCGTCGCCGGCGGCCAGCGTCTTGTCCACCATCGCCTGGTGGCCCTGAACCTCACGCTCCAGTTTCTGTCGGAAAAAAAAAAAAGAAATGAATCATTTGAGTGATTTGTTTGCCTATGAACATGCTAATCACTGCACTGCACGAACAGACTCGATGGAATACTGTGAAGCATTTTAGGTAGTACATATTACAGAGGTCATACCTATTGCTCCTATCTCTGCCCAATCATCAAACCGCAAAAAAAAAAGCAATTCGACCAATGATGTCGCTGGGTCCTACCGTTTTAAACTTTTCCTCCTACCTGTATACTTTCAGGACTGTAAAGAATGTCTATCGAATTAATTAATTAATTAATAATATAAACACATTGTGATGTCATAGAGTTTGGCAGTGTCTGCTATGACCTAAATATTTGTTTACCATTGGAAATTAATTACCTTTGAGTACTAAGGGAGCCAGAGACTTGACATGGCAAGTTTAAGAAATTTTATTGAGCCACTGTGGCTGAAATACAAAAAAAAAGGCTTTGGAATCTGTGACGTTTTAAATTCAGGTGCTCGGGTTGAAATTTACTGGCATGAAATTTAAAGACCTCAGTTTGCATTGACTTCTACCAGCACTGACCTTGAATTTCTCTTCTGTTACTGAACCTGCGATGGCCAAATTAATGATACAGTCGAATCCCGCTATAACGAATACCGCTACAACGAAATTTCCACCACAACGAATAATTTTCGATTCCCCGTCAGCCGCCCATAGAAAACAATGCGAAAAATGTCTCGTCACAACGAATACTTTTTCTGGGTATCTCTGCTTGAACGAAGTTTTCGCAAGTGCCACCACATAAGGAAAAGGAGCTTGCCTAGGATTGCCGCGAAATTCCGCTAGAAACTCGACCATTTCTCGTTGCCAGAGCCGTGCGGCCGCATCGCAAGACCCGTGTCTTCATCGGAGACATGCTTTCTGCCACCTCACGCACATCCCGGTAAATTTTTCGCCACTGAGATGCTCGGCGACAGATCGTCCATCCGCCATGATGCTGCCGGCGGGTTTGATGCGCGTGCGGGCCGCGGAAGAATCGTTGATGAACTCCCGCCATTGTTTTGACGTAGCACTCAAAACAAAACTGCTGCTCGTCGTCACAAGCCCTGCGATCGTGAATGATATCCATGGCGTTTTGAAGGCACACGCGCCGCCAGCGCGCACCTAGTCCAAGCGTAACTGCATTCTGCCGCAACCGCTGTGAATACAAATGCGGTCGTGTCGACGCGATCACGGGCGACCACGAAAGTACGCGTGCATCCATCGAACGTACGCGCACTGACTCAATGCAATGCTGCGGCCGAAACCACGGTAGACGCGATCACAGATAGCAACGACGCAGTTCTGAAGGCACACGCACGGCCAGCGCGCACAGATTGAAAACGGAACTACCGTCGCTACCGTTTGCCGGAAGCGCTGCGCAGAAAACCACGGCAGGGACCGCGGTCGCTATCGTCGCGATTATCGATAGCGAATATGCTGAAGTACGCAGCTAACACACCGGAAGAAAGATTAAAGGCAACAAAGTCGTAAAACGGCACGAAGCGTTTCGACTTTCCTTTCTCTCGCTTATGACTGTGGTAGTGCGGAGCTTCGGCCCTTCGATTTCACTTAGCCTCTACCGAACTTTGGCACGCTCCTTCGCGGCGCTACGCGCTCAGCAGGCTTCGAGGGTAGCCTGCATATAGTATTTGCTCGTGTATAACCCATGTGTATAACTCGCCTATTGACGCAAAGCCGCCTTCATTGCGTTGCCGTGAAGCCAACTTGCGCAACGAAATTCGCGTATAACCCGCACCCCGAGTTTAGCGCTAAATTTTCTGTATATTTTGTGCGTATTATACGCGAGAAAATACATTCACACGGTGTGCAGCCAAGTGCGTCCGAGTTAGCGACAGTTAAATGCAAAGGACAATGCATGCGCTTGCCGGGACCAAAGGACGAGTCATGATCATCAGATCTTCCTAACTTTTGTGGTCTATAGATGAAATTTCGCTGCAACGAAATTCCGCGACAACGAACTTTTTCGCGCGTCCTGTCAATTTCGTTGTAGCGGGATTTGACTGTAAGACAGTTTTCAAAGAATTATTTATCAGTCTAGGCTAATTGATTGCTTCACTTTAATGTTCCTTTAAGGGTGGCATAAGTGAAAAAAAAATTAAATGTGAAGATAGCGGTTCGACGAAATTCACCTGGTGCTTCTTGAAGAGGTTCTGGGCGTCGATGAGGTTCTGGCCCAGGTCGAGGGACGACGCGGCCGACAGGTGCTCAGTGATCCACTGTTTCTCGGTGTCCACGTCGAAGTTGAACTGGTGCAGCTTGAGCGACTCTTCCAGCTGTTTCCGACGCTCCTCCGCGGGTTCGCGCAGCTGGCCAAAGCTGCGTGGTTGAGACACAAAGCGCTTGAAACGTAACGAAAACACAAAGTTGGAAAGAGTGCAACTTTTTTAAACAGTTTTAACAAACTGCCTCAATTTATAATTTACCAAATCAGCTCTGCAATTAACCCTGTTTTCAAAATATCTTTCAAATCCGAATACTTTTACTGTGGTCGGCGCTGTGTTTTGGCGCTGGTAACTTTGTTTTCTAATTACATTTCATGAAGTAATTGCAAACTCAAAAGTGCAATTTCACAGTGGTTTATTCATCATCGCTAGTTTTTATTGATAAATCGTAACAAGTTCATAAAAACTGTCAGCACCCATTGCTTACACTGGCTAATGGCCAGTCTAGTACACTCAAACCTCGATATAACGAACACGAAACCTCGATATAACGAACTGTCGGTTTTAACGAAGTAAATGAAGAATAGCCTTGTAATAGATACAATGTTACAAATAAATGTTTATAACGAATTTTCGGATATAACGAAGTTATTTCTGTGGCAGATGTGACTTTGTTATAATGAGGTTAGAGTGTAAAACTTGCATGAAAATAAGTTTGTTTAATAAAAGTGCTTTCGTTTCTTTTCAAGAAATGCTGCTTATTCTGTTGTTCTATTATTTCTTCAAGAGAAACTGAGCCACAGATGTGCAATATATTATTTTCTATTTAGCACAGAGAAAAAGAAAAAAGTAATTATGGGGCTTACCTAATTATGGGGCTTACATAAAACATAATTATGGGGCTTACAGGCAGTAAGTTGCGTTAGGACATAATCATGTCCTAATGCAACTTACTGCCTGTAAAAGACAAACTGAAGGTCTTGAGGTTAACTGTGACCCTATCAGGTTCGTTAATGCGCATCGAAATAAAAGTATCACACTCATGCTTGCTAGGCCTCCATGAGAACGCGGCTGCTGTGCTCAGGAATCAAACCTACGGCCTTGTGCTAAGCAGCAAAATACCATTCAGCTCGATTTCCTCGCAACGTTGCTGATAGCATCGCTCCTATTGACTCATTTCCCCACCAGTATTTAGATAAGCCAGCCGCAACAACTATGTTTAAACGTGCTTCGCAGAGACGACAGATTTAGAGAGATAATAAAATTGGATGATCCTTCTTATTCAGGACCACAGGAATGAATGAGAACGGTGGATGGTGAGATGGTGATGCATGTTGACTGACTGTCAATTTGTGTCACCTGTCAAGTTAGAAACAAAGCTAGTCTCACCGGTCACTGATTATGCGGGTAGCCTTCAGAATGTTCGGTGCATCGAAGTGACCCTTGTCAGCCATAGCCTTGCCGAATTGAACCAGGTCCAACACCTTTGCCTCCCAGGTGGTCAACTCAGCTTCAAGCACCTGTAAGAAAACACGACCTCGGTTCACTTCTCACATCAATAACTTGGCACGGATGCCTCAAATTTATGTGACAAAAAATTTAAGAAAGTTACGAAATACGTTGAATAATATGTGTGCCACGAGTAATTTTTGGCATTACTATCACTTCAGCATCCCGGGCAAACCGTCGCAAACTGCAAGTCCTAGCTACGCATCACAACGGACGCAAGCTCATGGGGAATAAAGATCGCCTAGCTAATCTGCTCACACATCATAAGGTATTTATCCTAATCTGGCAAATAACCATGTGTACACTCATTGACTGTGTTATGTCATCACTAATCGACTGAGCTACCAATTACGTTCTGCAAATATCTACTCGGTAAAGTGGTCAAATCAATTTTATGGAGCTTAACATCCCTAATGACTGTGAAAGACATGAAAGACATTGTGTGTGCATATGTCTGTGGGGAGGGAGAGATGGCAATGTAGTTTTTAAGTTACATTTAACACTGAGTTCATTATCGTACACCTAAACCCTGCCCCGATTAAAATGTAGTCAAGAATCAAACCCGTGACCTCGTGACTACTCAACAGTCAACAGCTCAAAGTGCTGGGTCACAATGCCACTTAAGAAGTCAGTGCATGATAAAATAGCACCCACCTGGTGGCGCTTGAGAAGCTCCTTGACGCTGCGCAAATCGTGACCGAGGTCGCGCGATGCCAGGGCAGCTTCCAGCTCGTCCAGCTTGACACGGGCGTCCTCGAGCGCCCGGTTGTGCGCCCGCTGCGCCGACGCCTGGCGGAGGCACTGGCCGCGCTCGTTGGTCCGACGGCACAGCTCCTGCCACTGCTCGTCCAGGTAGTCCAGCACGCTCCGGATGTCGTCGGATGCGTAGTGCTTCCCGGCAATCAGGCTGCGGCCGTTCTGGAGAGAGTTACAAAAGATGGTTGTCACTACTCTGGGAACTCTCACATGCCTGCATGAAATGCACTGCAGTGATTATATTATGGACCTATCACTTTCAAGGGCATGACTTTCAGCATGTGATGGCTGGCCAAGCTGGTAGATGGGTAGTTTGTCAGTTAGTGATCTTCACTAAGCAACTTTTCACGACAGAGGTTTGAAACAATGACACATGTTTGTTGACCTTCTATAATTCTAATTAGTTCATAAAGGAATAACCGTCGTACACAAGTGAACTAAACAATATTTAAAATTATCATGTAAAACAGAACAAAACTACACCTAATTTCATCAAAACTGTCAAACAAAAATTTTTGAAATCAGTTTAAGATGAGGTTTCTGCCTTAAAAGTCAAGTCAATGTGATGTACTAAGAATATGGCCCCAGTACAGTTGAAAAAGCATATGCGAAAATCCAATTCAGACTGTTATTAGGTCTGTTTCATTTGAAAAGTATTCTAGAATTTTAAAGTCCTTGCATTATAGCTATGTGCCTTATTTAGCAATTTAGAAACTAGTGAACAGTACAGTCATACACTTCACTACCTAACGAAACATTGCAATATACTGACATCGTAGCAAACAAAAAGAACTTTGATATTTCTTTAGTTGATAGAGAAACAACATACATGATTGTGTTTAGTGTCAACAGGGTATTGAAAAATGGAAGACAAGCACGAACCGCGTTGATGTCGTGGAGCCGAGCCTCGTTGGCTTTGAGTTCGGCTTCAAAGGCTTCGTGCTTCTGTAGCTTACGCTCCAGATTGGTGAGGTCGCGGTAGGAGTCGTCGGCCGCCATCTTGAGCTTGTCCTGAATCCAGCTCGACATCTGGCGGTCGAAAGGTCAATGACATGCAGCCTTTATTTACATTAGTGCTTTGCCAAGACGGAATAACACTCATAGATGCTAGAGTAAGCTGACAGTATAATTGCGCATTCGCTCCAAATAAAACTGAACACTGTAGAAAAGACGCTGAATACATGTGTTTCCAGCTGATGTGTTCCTATTCTCTATCAAAGCTGGTTTGAATTAAGCATGCAGAAGACCTTTATTGAACAAAGTGTTAACTGTTCATATTTAAATGTTTAAGAAGTTCTTGTGAAACAGTTGCCCTGTTTTAGGTTAGTTGCATATACGACCTTCTGTGCCTTTGCAGGATAATAAGGTATCTTCAATGTGCATGTAAAGATTTCCGATTAAAAAAAAAGTACAAGTAGCGCTCCTCGCATTGTTAAGTTCAATTTAGCTCAAAAGCTACAGCTCTTGTATTTGACTAGTAAGAGGGCATGATATGCCAATGACGAGTGTGTGTGTTACGCTGCAATTAAACAACATGTAACAAAGTAGTATAAACAAATGACGATAAGGTGAAAGCATGCACAATGGTGTATGCTTTCAACAACTTGGTTTTGGCATGCGTCATTATGCTATAAATTACAAACAGTCTAACACTGTAAAAAGACTTTGTAATTAAGTTAATGTCTAATAATATTAAAACTATTAATCAATCGACTCATTTATCGATTGAATCATCTCACCTCAGCTGATTCTGCTTTGAATTCATGGTAGACCCGTGACTCTTCGAGGAGTTCTTTGCGTTTGTACGCCTTGTCCTTCACTGCCTGACGATTTGCGACGACCTGGTTGCGTCGCTTGTCGATCCTAAGAAGAGAGATTAGGGTGAGATCACATTCACTTGTTTCTTCGAAATATTGTAAGCTTTTCAGAAAGCAGTATAAGAAGAGTAACAGTACAGTTTTTGTGATAATTAGCACGCTAAAATGAAAAAAAAAATTGAATATGACATTCATAAGGTGCACTCAGCTTAAATTAAGTTAGAATACAGAACCAAGATACAGTATGTATAGCAAAATAATCCAATATAATCATCTATTGCAAAATATTAATACAAGAAATACAAAAATGAATAACATTAATGAGAACTAACAGACAATAATGCCAAGGAAAGTATAGGGGATGTTTTTTTTTTTTTAGTAATAATTGTAAGGTAATTGTGAAGAAAGAAAAGTGGACGAAAAGATAGCTCGCCGCGGGCAGGGACCGAACCTGCGACCAGGTTCGGTCCCTGCCCGAATAACAGACACAGGAAAAGTATGCAATGTTTGGTGAAGCTATTCAGCAAAACAATTTTTTTTTCTGTGGCTCTTTAAACATTTGCCTGCAAAAACTATTTTTGCAGAGGTGAATATCCCAGATGCATGCAATACATATGAACTTCATAAAATTGAAACTGTGGAACCAAATTTTTTCGTAATGTCACAAGGAGAAAGTAAATGTTGTTCAACCTAACTAAAACTGGGTGATCAAAAAAAGTTTGTTACATTGATAACTTCGCTATTATTAGGTTTGACTGGATACCCACTGCCCGTCAACTAGGCAATCTCTTTTCTCACTTGCAAATAGAAGTAACAAACATTATCACATGACAGATTTTGTTATGTCAACATCTGATTACAACTGCCCAACAGCTGGTCAGTCTCCTTTGTTTCTTGTGATAAGAAATAATAAGTAGGGGTGTGCGAATATTCGAAATTTCGAATATTTTTCGAATAGTGTTTGCTATTCGATTCGATTCGCACTGAAATTTTACTATTCGAACTATTCGAACTTCCCAAAGACAAATGCAGTCAACGTCCGGTTGAAAGTGACCCCTTCAGATTTTCAATATGCTTCACCTCATTACACTCGTATTGTGGCAAAGCTGCCTTTCAAGCTCCGTTACGGTCGAACTTAGCCAAGAGACAAAGTCCGGTTAGAAGTGGTCCCTAGATTTTCAATATGCTTCACCTCATCACACCCCGGTATTCCGGCAAAGCTGCCTTTCAATCTCTGCTACGGTCGCAAATGTATTAACTCAAGAAAACGCTGGTTGCAACATGGAGATCAAAGATGTGGCAGAGGTGGGGGCACAATCAATGCTGTTTTGGACTAGAAATTTGGGCAGGAAGTCCGAAAAATCGGACGCCGAAGCTTTTTAGCATCCAAAATTTCAGATGTTCTTATATATCGACGTCTACGAGGCAGATTTGGAACTCCGGACTTGAAGGGAGCACACCCTTGTCCGCCACATCAGTTGGCCTTCCACAGCAGGTGAAAGAGGAGGAGAGGCTGAGGAAATGGCATCTCTGCCTATCACGCGTAAAGTGTTGTCAGCAACACTTTGGTTGCACCAAATCATGTACATTAATACAATTCGGCCTCTACATTGCCTGATTCTTGATACGAAAGACAACTATGAAATATGACCCCACCAGCGCTTCATCAACCTAGCGAAAAGAAACACTTTCATGTTGCTATCTCACAAGAACATACTTAGGGATTCTCTGCAACTTTTTCTGTAATTTCACTTCGAATTATTCGAAAAATGTTTGAGAAATATTCGAAAATTATTCGAAATTATTCGATTCGATTCGCACTCAATCTTTATTATTCGAATTCGCTTCGCACCCAAAATTTTGCTATTCGCACAGCTCTAATAATACGCAATAATGAAGTTTGTTATATTGCGCATTGAATTATAGTGATATGCCGAAGTTGCACAGTATCATTCATGTCTCACGGTCACAGACAATAACAACAGTTTGTTATATTGAGGACTTCATTGAATCGAGGTTCGTGTACCACTGCTGAGCAACGGAACACTTATACAGCCAGAGATAACAGAAATAACCAAAACTGTTACTAAGCCAGTAAAGTTAACCATTCTTACTCCTTGCTCTTGCAGTGCCCGGCAGCAATCAGCTTGTCGGCCATGCCGCTGAAGGCGGCAACGCGCTGGTCTTGAACCAATAGGGTGTTGATGAGGTTCTCATGACGTTTGGACAGTGCTTCGACGTCATCCAGGGTGGTCTGCATTCACGCAAATTGGTCACAATTGGTTAATCGTATGAGAAACCTTCAATTTAATTAAAAAGAGAAGGTAAACTTACCCCGAGGTCCTCAAAGTCCAGCAGTGCATCATGGCTACTTGTGATGCTGTCGATCTGGTCAGCTTCACGGTTGAACATCTGAAAAAAACGAAGACAAGACGTCCGGGCCTAAATCATGCTGTACCTAGGCTCAGCTTTAACACAATGATTAACACAATGTCGACCTTTTGTAAGCGAGGTGCATTAAGCAAAAGTTTAGGTTAAAGTCTGGTTAGCCTAAGACACGTGGCTAACAGATAAGCAGTAGGTAAACAGAGTTTGTACGGCAAGTCAAGTTATTACAGTGCCACGCTGACAATGAAGTCTTGCAGGCAACGTAGAAAGGTTAGTTCTCTTGTGTCTTTAAGATAAAAGATACTGCTTAGCTTTGTGCAACTTACACACTTATAGTGCCCCAAGTGTAGTGTTAACACAACACTCAGACAATGTAAAGCTACATAGAAGACGTGTGGTGTAAAATCAAGTCAACAAAATGCAAATCAATTGCAGTGTGCAGCGATGGTATAAACCTACACCTTCAAACTGAACAAACCAACACCCATAACATAAAGGGAGCATGGACAGCTAACCTAGTACAGAAAAACAGCATTACATATAAAATATATCGCAGCCTAACTAAAATATTGCACACATTCATTTACAAAAAAAAAGAAAAGAACCGGCTTATATATTTTCATTTTCTACGAATAGCTTTGTTAATTATGTTAGACATGAACGATGTTTCTGGAAGGAGCCAGTGTCAGGCAGGAAGGGTCAACATACTATTGCACCAGATGCAACATTTGTGTCTGCACCCCTTTTAGCATCTAAATGTATACTCCCTCAAGAGCCTTCCCAACGCTATTTCCCCCCTCTTTCCCCTCTGGAATCTACCACTTATTCCTACTTTGAAATCTATGTGCAAACATAATAAGCATCTGTATCCAAGATTAACACTCCTCCATTCAACCAACAAGGAAAACTATGAAGTACCTGAAGGTCAACGGCCTGCCGGAGATAGTCGAGCTTTTCCTGCCACCCTCGGAGGATCACATTCTGCTCATCCTGCAGCTGCTTCAACGTCGCCTTCATCTCCTCATTGTCCTTGTTCTTCAGCAGCAGCTTCTCGCCCAGTGCCTGGATGTCGGCAAACCTGCACAGACAAGTCAACGCTCTAACAACCCTCGCTAACATGCTGCTGCTGAGCTCTTCCAAGAAGTCATGCAGGAACTCTGCCCTTCACGAGGGTCTGTGGGCAAGTTAGCTGGTACAACAGACAAGGAGGCAGATGGAAGATGGACACATAGAGGGCACTGTGTGTCCACCTTCCATCTGCTGTCCTGTCTGTTGCACTGCACATGCTCAAAGAGGTAATCCTTATTTCATTGACTGTTCTCAGACTATTTACTTATTGTACAACAAGTGGCTTACCTTAGAGGAGCAATACTACCGAAACCAGCGTAGAGCTATAAGGTGGGCTACTTGGTGTTTGTTCATTTAGAAAAAATGGTGCACTAAGTGAAGAGAGACACAGCAGAGAACGAAAAAAATAAAGGACACATGACGTCGAGCACAATATGTCATGTGTCCTTTATTTTTTCGTTCTCTGCTGTGTCTGTTTACTTAGCCCACCTACTAAGATCAAAGACCTTCAGAGTGAATAGAATTTTTAAAACTCCTCTCCATGGCACCATTCTATGGGGTCAGTTGCAATGACCCAGTAGAATGGCTATCGTGCTGAGATGTCAATGAACATTCATCACTAAGCATTGAGAAAAAAAATTAGCAACTTAATTTGTTAGCTTGTCAGAAGCAATGATAATGTAGTGCTGTGACAGGCCACTACTAGCTGTAACGTTCAACCACATCTCTGAGCATGTATCACATCATTGCCACTGCTCTTAACCTAGGGTAACTACAGCCTACTGCAACGCTCAATCTGTCTCGAAACATACTCATCATTAGCACAACCCTAAACAAATCACAAAAGTTATAAAAAAATGCAGCACTTACTCATCTTCATGGTTACGAATGTCGTCTCCCAAGTCGTGGTGTTTCTTGAGGTTGTCCTCGGCCGTCGCCACGTCTCGAGCAGGCTCAAAGCTGTTCAGTGCGACCTTCACCTCGCTCACCCACGCAAGCTGAACAAAGATATGGCACGTGTTAAGGCTGATACATACGAATGATTTCCAGTGCAACTGGTGCACAATGCATGTTTCAAGCTTCATTACGTGCACACACCCATGCAAATCACGCCACTGCTAATTCTTGTTAACGTGAAACAAGAAATAGCTCCACAAGGCAACGTAATGTGCACTCCCACAACCCAACAAGTATAGACTATAGAGAGCGCAGTGACATGACGTAAAGCTTGGTTCCTTACAGATGGTGTTGCCTTCCATCAATTTTGGCGCTTTGACAATCAATGCCAACAACTGGTGGTAGCCTTGTACACAATGTTGACATATTCAGTTAATTATCATGCGGTAGAATTATACTTTCATATTGTGTTACACGAGTAAAATGTCACTCTGTAATACTAAGAGTATGCTGACAAGTGAAGGAATAATAATTTGTGCCACGGCAGCGCCTGTCGCCTTGCAACCCAGCAAGCTCGTCACGAACATGCAACCACATTCCTCTGTACAGTTGCCATCGTTTCAGTGGTGTACCAGGCGTGTGCTTTAAAAAAGATGCATCACGCGTGGGAGCGGCCCGCTGCGCGTTGAGTCGTGCACCTCAGGGCTTACAATAAAGTTTCGCATCCATCCATCCATCCATCATGCGTGTGAGCCCTTGAAGTGCTCTCTTTGCTATCATCAGGCATGTCGGAAACGCCGCTTCAGAACTGATGAGATTACTGCATTCTGAAGGATGACAAACAGAAAGTCGATTACTCACCAAGCTTTTGGCACTGTTTGCAAGAATTTGAAGTCCCATGGAATCCTCGAGCCTCGAACGTCTCTCGGCAGCTCGATCCTGTAATGAAGTGACGTCATCAACACACTGAGTATACCGTATTGTCTTGCGTATAACTTGCCCCTGCTTAAAACCTGCACCACCAACTACAACCTGCAGAAAAACTTTAAAGAAAGGTTCCGACGTATTGCCGTGCAGCAACCTTCCATGCATTGCCGTGTAGCATTGCCCTAAAGCCACCTTAGACACTGAAATTCACATATAATTGCGCACGGAGTTTAGCTTCGAGTTTTCTTCTTTTTTATGGTTTATACATGAGAAAGTACAGTATGTTCACTTTAGCACGTACACAGATACTCAGAGTTAAAGGGTTGTGTTGGAGCAAGGCTTTTAAGCTTGCTCTAATGGCACAGTCTTACGCAATCTATCGCCCCTTGTTTCGACATTTGTAACGGCTTTTTTATTTTTTACTCTGGATTGTTCTTACCTTGACTTGGTCCCAGAGACCTTGCAGCTCACCCTGTCTCTTCACCACGTTGGTTCGCTCGGTTGGGTAAGCAGCTTTTACCCTTTAGGAAGAGATAATAAAAATTTGCATACATTATGCAAGAATAGCAAAAGGTACTGGGAACAACCATGTTTACTACACAACCTGCGTATGATTTAATGTAGGTTTTCTTAATATCAAGGAAGAAAAAATTATGCTCTAATGTAATGTACAGTGCCCTTTGCGAAATTAGAGCAGGTGAACATAACTATGTCAACTTGTATTCATCCGCTGTTTATACACTGTTTTGATGATTGTAAGAACAAAGATTAATTTTCCTAATTGCTTGCACATCTGCGTAATGCCACTCCAATCCCATGAAACGTACATTAAATTTTCTGAAGTCCTCAATTCACAGGAATAACACCGCCAAAGCCATTGCACATTTTTACAAATAAAACGAGAAATTCTGACAGCGGTGGTAAAAAATACAATATAATGTAGTTGATATGGGTAGCTTATAATACAGTGCAATAATGTGGAAAGTGATTTCAGGATAATACGTGTTGCAACACAGTTAAGCTGATTTTATTTGACATTCTACAAGCATACATTAGTAACTGCATTAGTTTTCAGGACATGGAACTGAAACAATAAGCACATCTAATGTGCACACAGGCGATAATGTGAAGCAAAAGTTTAGTGAAGCAATTAAGTGTTACACAACCCACGGCGATGCATACAACTGTGAATACTTTATCTGTGCGCAATAATTTACACACACTGCATTGTTCACAGAAGCTATGAACAAACACCAAACAACTTACGAGTCGGCCAGGAGGTTAACCCTGTTAAATTTCTCTTCCACAGGAGCCAGCTCGCGTTCAAGATTCTGAAATACAGAAGGCACATGAAGAGGCCCAATGTAAGAATAAAACGACAACAACTTTTTCAAAATGATACTGCACAGAATTAAAAAAACAACACACAAACGGGGTGCCCACCTCATGCCTCCTCTGCAGTGCCTGCACAGTCTTCATGTCTCGGCCTACTTCGTCGATGTCAATTTTCTGAAGTTTTTCCGCCATCCAGTCGCGAGCGTCGTCACAGGTACGATGGAACAACTCCACGCTGCAATAAAGAACATGAAATACAATTGTTATCGCGATCAACGTGTTCTATATGCACTGCGCGAAGAAAGACTCTCCAGGTCACCTTCAACTACACCTGTCTTGCTTACTTTATCTCGTGCATGCAAATTTCAAAATTTTGTCATGCGGCTTAATTCTCCGCCACGCTTGACCGAGCTTTCCCCCTCTCACGGTGTTCATTATACTATAACTCTGATTCTCGACTCCATGAACATGCCCCTGCAATATTTCTGAATTGTTTTTGTTTTGCATACATTATTTCTGGACGTGCACATTGTCCTAATGTGCCCTTGCGAAGTCCAGCGCTAAAAAAAATATTTTTGCTAGACTTGACATCAAAGATTACACAGCTTTGCAAGCACTTACCTGGTGGCGCCCTCTAGACTTCGTTCTTTCTGTGTCTTGAGCTGGTTCAGCCGGTCCCACCTGAAATGTCACATTGGGTAGCCACAAACATGGACGTAATTGATCACAGCTCCCCAAATGACAAAAGTTAACAGGAACAAATATCGACAAGTGCTCGGTTTGCATACTGTGCATCAAAGCAATAAAACGTAGAAGTAAACAACACACCTTGGCTGCAATACTTACGTAAAACAAATACTTGCTGTCAACAGTTTTATGTAGTAATTACAAACGACAAGTCATAAGCAACGAACATTGTAAAATGCGCACAGTAAACGTTTTGCAAGTCGTATGCGATACAATAACTGTATAGTAAAAGTACAAACATAAGTGTACGTTACCTGCTGTGTATCTGTCGGCTGCGACTGCGGATTGCGTCTAGCTGGCTGTGCTTGTTCTGGACAAACTCTCCAACCTGCCGGTCGATCTCATCCATTCGCAGCTTGCTCGCGGACATGTCGGTCAAGAAGTTCTACGAAACCAAAAGAGCATCGCCGTGTCTTACATCGACTAACAAGTTAGGCAACAACGCTTATGTCACTGGACTAGCAACAACAGCTGCAACAACGATGTGGCTAAGAAGAGAGACTAACCTCAAACTTTTTCTTGCGAACTTCGACATTTTCTTTTGGATCTTCTACCGTCAGCATCTTCTCCTGTGAAAAGGAAAGAGTCAGCGCATCATACAAACATTGGTTGGACTATGTTGCAGAGAAAGATGGGAAACTATCTCTTGCCTTGTCGACCATCCAGGCTTCAAAGTCGCTGCACTCCCTGAAGAAGCCAAACAGTCGGATGGCATCTTCGAGGTAATGTCTACGCTCCTGCAGTTGTTATAGATAACAAGAACACATATATTCAGCAGGTGACGCTGTGAGCGAGCTAGAGACGTTCGTAGCTTTCATGTCATGAAATGCAATAGTCAAATGACAAAAGATTAGAAAAGTAATTACGAGTAACATCCAATCGCTTTCATGAAAACACATCCCACTGACATGCACAGATGAGTATACCAACCTTGTCTAAACAAGCAGCTGGCTACTGTTAATGTGCAGGTGTTTCAATCAACTCAGTTTTGGCTTTCGCAGTCTTCTTTAGCCAAACTAATAGTTAACCTAAACACAATTAAGAAAGCTAGCAGGTTCAAGTGATGAGTTTAGATGGTTTCTAATAAGTTCACCAGATGCATGAACAAGTTTTGGTTGGGTTTATGATTCTCGATTTGCTCGTTCACAAGCTGCCCGTTTCAGTTTTTTTTCTTTTTTTTTTTTTGCTTTTTCTTTCAGATATGACTGTACACACAATCAGCTGCACAACTTAACACTGATGACACTGCACAACCTAAGAACTTGCGATGATTTCAAGTGCGATTTGCTCAGATTTTTCGGCCAACAACACACTATGATGTGAGCTTAAGTGCTTAGCAAGCATTCTTAGCATTTCACTAGTCTACAGCTTCTATGACTATTCGTATACTACTCCAGCGATCCAACTATGCCAGAATAGAATGGGGTTTGAAGTTCTTCAAAGTAGCATGAAAGCACTTGAAGTGTGTAAAAATACACAAAAAAGAACCAACCCACATACACACTTATGGTCTAAGCAGGAACTTGACATACAATACAACAGTCGATGCCATCAAAATAGTATTAACTGAGGTAAGCCTATATAGTGACCAACCAGACCATACCTTTGACACAGACAACAGGTTCTGGTAGGAGGCTTCGATGGATTCCTGGCGTTGCTGGACTCCCTTGCCGTCCTTAGGACTGCTGCCATTCTGCTTAGGTGATTTTTCTGAAACGTGCAGTACAGTGACAAGCGGAGTCATGAGCTTTTTTTCTTTACGCTAAAACTTAGCCAGTTGCTATCGACACGCTATACAAATGCGAATATTTAAAATGCAGCTTGCCTGTTCAATCAGATACAGTTTAACCTCGGCATGACGAAAGCGCTTATAATGAAATATTGAAATAACGAAGTAAATGTAAAGTTTCCTTGGCAATATCAACCAGTAACAAATATGAGCCCGTAATGAGTGCTAGAAAAAACAAAGGTATTCTTGCATTGAACAAGACTCGGTTATCACAGGGCTAAACTGTATAGATTACAGTCATCGAGGTGACGTTATCTAATGAGTGTCACTTGTGCAAAGGAAAGACGCGAACGCTTGATGATAAAGAAACTGTGAAAGCAATGTTGAGCATTGCATTTATGGTAGCGCTGGTAATAGGCAACAACTCGTAATACAAGAACTTGAAAGAAAATCGACGATTCACGACTGCCTCGTGTCAGAAGGCAGAAACCTAGTTGATGACCCCATGTCTCTTTTGCAGTTTGGGATTACTTTTACTGCTACATTATGAAACAGCGAAGTCAGCGATGAAGTAAAAACAGTATGATGTTTAACACTTTGAGACGCTATGTACACAATTGTGTACACCACTTGTTTTTGATAGTTGTGTCAACTAGGGGCTACGAAAAAGCAAGATACATTGAGCTTTAGATGAATTGAAGCTCCTGCATAATAAATTTGTCTTCATTTAACTTCATTTCCTAGTGCACTGTTGCATATGGTCACTTTGCTGAAGGCACTACCATGTTAGACGAGTCGTTCGACGCTCCGCTTCCCGCAAGCCAAGTCAAAAGCAATTTTTCTTTGCTGAAAATGGGCATAACCAAAAACGAATTTGCACTGTGTTTCTAGCCTTAGATTTGACTCTATATTTAGCAAAAAACAGAGCATGAATGACTTCAGAATAAATATATATTTAATTACAGTTTGATTATAATTAATTACTATAACAGGCATAAATTGGTATATTTTGACATTATTTTTGTTGCAATAGAATATAGAGTGCTTTGAAATAATATTGTACCGATTTGACGTATTTAAGGATAGTTCTTCATAGGTGGCGTTTGAAAGAGTCAAGGAAGCACAGTTACACAAACAAAAAGCCAGGCCTGCGCCAAACATGTAGTAGCACAGTCACAGCGAAATCTAGAAGAGCGGCCTTTCTAGAGCTCGTTGTAAGTGCTCTTAGGGAAACTAATACAAGCAACTTGCAAGGTACCCACTCCGCCATAAATCATCGTAACTTTCATGAAGTAGGGAAGCACCCACTATGCCATTATTCGTCATTCTGTGGAGAAACGTGGTACCTGCTACACATCTGTAAGGCATTATGTGCACTTTGGCTGCGCTGTGGCTGATATGATGAAGTATTATGGCTGAACCCTTTGAAAGAGTGGGAAGCTTTAAACCATTCAATTATTACCCAAATCGCATTGTGTGATGCCTGGTTGTTATTTTACTCTTCTACTAATGCCATATCACGTCCGTTAACCTGATCCCTTGCCCGAAATGGCGCCTGTGCAGGGTTTTTTTGAGAAGGAGTTTCGAGCCCCAGCGTGGCTCTGTGGTAGAATGCTCAACTACCATGTAGAGGGCCTGGTTTAAAATCCCGCTCGATCCGGGATAATTTTTTCTCATTGTGAGCGATAGCCGTCAAGGACACCGGTGGCAATGGACAACTACACCACCAAAATCGCCTCTTGTGATCTTATGACAGCTTTCGCTGTAAAACATAATTAGTTCAGGCACTGTTAAAAGCTCCACGAGTGAAATAGTGAACGTTGAAGAAACATCTATGAAATCTCCACACTGATACCAAAAACAGTGCTGCCACAGACATCGACACAAACATGCCAATTGCTCAAACAACGCAAAGAAAAAAGAAATTGAGTGGTCATCTGGAACTTACGAGGGGACAGTTGCTTCTCCTTCTTGACCTTGACGGGCTGCTGCTTCATGACGACCTTCTTGACGCGGTGGCGCTCGGCAACCTTGACAGGCTTCTTCGTCGTCTTTTGGACGATCCGTGGTTCCACCTCTCGGACATAGTTAGCTGGCACGAAGCCCTCCTCACCATCCATCTGGCGGACGTTCCACCAGTCGGAATTGGTGCGGTTCAGCAGAGTCATGATCTGCGTGACAATACAAAAATGCACCGTACAAACCAAGATCTTCCACACACCAATTTATGACATGGCAAACACCTTTGATGCGATCTCTTCATGACAATAAACCTCTTTCATAACTATGAAGACAGCTTTTCTGTGAGGTAGCTTGCCCAATTGATGGTGGTGTAGTTATTCCTGTAGACAGCATTGGCATGATCAGTTCGTGTGTAGTGCCATGCGTGCTCACTTCTTTATTTTTATGCGAGTGCCCACAAGAAAACTCTTTTCAGCACTCGGCGCAGGCCACACTGCAATGTTTGGGAGACTCTGAGGTAGTTTTAGACTGTTCTGATAAAACTGCACGCACAACATGAGTAGTCGAGTTTGTGCCAGAGATAACGTTAGCACAAACAATAATGCTGAAATCATCTATCACTCACGTACAAAAGTCGACATGTTCCACCGACTATCGATTTTTCGATGACTGACGATTGTGATCGTCACTATCATTGCACTTTGAGTATTACTTCTTTTGCTGGGCACAAGTTCACCCAATAAACAGTTCATTTCCTTTTGGCTGGAGTTCTGTGTACCTTATTGTGACGATCATATGACATGGAAAATGTACAAAAGGTTCTCTAGATCACAAGCCCCAGCATGTAGATCTTTCATGTTGCCTTCATTTGAACTGTGACAGTGCCACCGTTAATTGGTTCGTCAAATGTACAATGCCAAAAAGCGAGCTTAATACTAGTTAGAAAAAAAGGCTGATTATCGATGATTCATTGATCGCTCCTGTTAATGGAATATGGTGCGCCCAATTGCAAGTTAGGCAAGTAAAAAAGGCAGAGTCCATTTGTGGTTATCACCATGTCATTAACTGTATTTTTGGTTCCTTTTGTACTAATTAAGGGTTTCAGTTGCTTTTTCAAATTTCTCTGCCGTGAACAGTTTCTAAAAGCCCATTTACAGCTTTGTCTTGAATGAGGAATCAAGCATAGGTGGTTTTTGCAACCAGTGTCTTACTCCACAAAGGCTTCACTAGTAAACACGGGACAATACTTGTCGCGTGCTGCTTGTCCCATGCTTCGCTGTACTACATTCTGCAGTTCGATGTTCTATGAGGGTTGCGTAAAAACGGTCAACAGTCCGGAACGCAACAAACAGGTTCCTTCCCGAGACCGAGAAGCGTTGATTCATGATTTCGAGAAGCCTTCACCCCCGCACCCAGACCCGACCGATGCCTCAGCTCCCTTTCCTGCAACACGAGACGAGGAGGAGGGGGAGGGGGGGAGCGAGACCAAGCCCGCGTGACAACAACCTCAGTTTGACGCCTGCTCGCTCGAGTCGGCCGCGGAATCGTAGAGACCGCTGATAAAATTAAGTCAACCGGAGAGAACGGAGGGGCGAGGACCGAATCTCCCAAGCCTATGATGAAGGAGAGAAAGGGTAAAGAGAAGAGTTTTGGGGGGCACGGCAGCTACCCACAACAACAAGGACCGCAAGGTGCCATGAGTGAGGCATACGTGGGGAGGAGGGAGGTGGAGAGGAGGAGGGGTGTAATTAGCGACACGCCCCATCGCTTGCCTCCGCTTTAGCGACCCCCACTTACACCAGTCACCTTCCTGCGCAGCTCAGTAACCACAGCAGCCGCTGATGCGTGAAGCGGGAGCAGTCTTATCTCGCAACGGCTTCGCGCCCGGCAGCCATGCGTGTGCCCAATGCTGAGAGCCGCGGTGGCGAGAGGAAACGCCACGGTGCGCCCCGTCGTTACGATGCAGCCGCTTCCACCGATTCCGCTGCCGAACCGAGCGTAGCCGTGACCATGGCTCAGTGCGAGTGCGGTGCAGTCGGCGACTGGGGTGACGGCCAAAAAATGTGGAACCTCGTGGCGTCGCTTTTAGGTTCCGAGTAAGTGCGCCATTCCGTTCTCTTTATTTCGCTCTTCTAGCAGACTCGGTCCGCGGCGGATTGCACTGCCCCGTCATCCACCAACCCCGCCGTGCTCGTCCGCAAGAACGACGCTTGGTGTCGTAAACACAATTAGTACGGATAAGAAATGTACACGGTAGCGGGACCGCTGCAACGACGAGATAAGTGGGGGCTACAGGGGGACCCTTTGCAACTAGCCTCTTGGTTTTCTCGAAGGAATAGAAAGCCGTTTTTTTCCTGCAGGGGACGATTTGTGCCACAACTGAACATTTTGCTTGTCAAACTGCGCACATTTGCATGCTCAAATAAACTATGAGCTAAAACAGCGAAAGAAATGTCGTTTTGCTTATGCACCATTTCCGAGCCACACCTCAATGACATCGACGCACACTAGGAATATTCTTGTCTAAAGGTAAAAGCTTGTAGCGGTTCTTATAGTAAATGCAAAGCCACTTTTGTTTTTTCTTGTTAACTTCATATTACAATGCTTGAAAGACCTTTGTGAAAATGCGCTGTTTTCACAAACTCTCCGTCCTTTCATCTGACCATTCTGACCTAGCAGTAATCTGGCCTTTTGGGCTTGATTTCGATATCCCACGCAAATGCTTTTCGCAAGCTCAAGATAGTGAGATTAGCGTATCTTGAGAATCGCTCTGGAAACAAATAGCGCGAAAAAACGTGGGACTAGTAGAAGAAAGCAACAGGACAAGCGCATTGTTGTTGCTTTCTTCTACTAGTCCCACGTTTTTTCGCGCTATTTGTTTCCAGAATGAATTACCAACTCGCCCAACAGTCTATCCTTTTGAGAATCACAGCTACTTGGACCAGAGCTGACGCAGTTGTCTTTTTTTTCCCTGCGCAGGCTCTGTCACCGTAAAGCGTTTCAGTCATGTTAATCAGAAGTGCGATGCTATAAAAATGTCCTTCAACAACTATACGACATATTCTACGCAAGTGTAAAAAAATGGAACATTTTTCTGAAAATCTGGCTAACCCATCTAAATTTGCAAAGCAGCATTTTTTGTCATCAACGGCTTTTCAACGTGGAGTCACAAAAACATCAAGTTTTGTTAAATGCTTGCTTGCTTTCCGACTGGTTAACCCATATATGGGCAATGTAGGCAGCATTAGAGACATATCAAACGGGCATTGACAATGCACAGTTATCATGCTGTTTCCACCCAGGCTTAGCCTATGCGTGAGACAACACTTGTCGTACAAAATTCACGGTTTAGGTACAGCCCCTCATTCAGCAGCCAGACAAAAACCATCACAAGGGAAAAAAAAGCGTTCCCTTGCTGTGTTGTTTCCTAGATGTAATAGGAATACCACACACTTAGACGAGGATGGAGTAAGCGAGACAACACAAGCGCTTGTGTCGTCTCACTTACTCGCATTAGCGTATTTGTTTTTTTCTGCGAAGCTATTTCCCCAAGGAACCTACCTCGCTTTCTCTCAAGGAACCTACTTGGCTTCACGCTTATTTCAAAATGAAGAAAGACTTGCAATACCGCGACAATTCTCATACGAGTTAATTCGCTCAAGCTACGTATGATATTGATTATTTATGTTCCAACGAGAAAAGTGCATAAATCTATGGTCTTGCAGAACCTGACATTGGCGAGGCCCTCACCGATGAACAGCACGGTGGTGAGCAGGGCCAGCGACACGGAGCGTGCCGTGGCTGCCGTGCTGGTCTCTGCCGAGCTATGCATCTCTGTGCTTGGGAACCTGCTGGTGCTTTTCGTCTCGCTCTGGGACGAGCATGTCAAGCAGCACCGCTCAAACCTGCTGGTCGTCAGTCTCGCGATTACCGACCTCCTGACGGCCACACTTGTCATGGTGAGCAAACGAAGACTTGTTACGACCAATGACATGTTGCCATAGTGAGAAAACAGAGACTCGTTATGGACAATGGCCCATTGTGATTGCTCTTGTCATGGTCAGCAAACGAAGGCTTGCTACGGCCAGTGGTGCATTGTGATCACACCTGTCATGGTGAGCAAGCAAAGACTTCGCACGACCAGTGGCACGTTGCGATTACTCTCGTCATGGTGAGCAAACAAAGAATTGCAGCGGCCAATGGCACATTCTGACTATTTTTGTTATGGTGAGCGAACAGAAACTTATGGCAAAATGTGCATTGCAGTTGCTCTTGGCATGGTAAGCAAACAAGAACTTGTTATGGCCAATGACATGCCATTATTCTTGTCACGGTGAGCTAACACAAACTTATTACGGCAAACAGTGCATTGTAATTGCTCTTGTCATGGTAAGCAAACAAGTACTTATTATGGCCAATGACACATGATTATTCTTGTCGTGGTGAGCAAACGAAGACTTCTTACGGCCAGTGGCACATTGTGACCACTTGTCGTGGTAAGCAAGCTAAAGCTTTTTATGGCCAATGGTGTGCTGTGATTACTGTTGTCATGGCGACCAAATGAAAACTTGCTATGCCAATTAAATGGCACAGTGCAGTTACTTTTGTCATGGTGAGCGAATCAAAACTTGTTATGGTCAATGGCATGTTACTATTCTAAACAAAGGCCCCTTCCGCAAGTTATAGCTATCTTCTTACATGCACATCATATTCTTACATGTGCAGCATCTTCTTATATGCGCTTAAAACAAGAAAAAGTAACTTTTTTTTTTCATTCATGTCACTGCAGACTTCTGTCTATGTGTCATTTCCAACATCTGCCACCATGACTTTGACTGGTTACTGGCTGACATTCTCAAGGCTAGTGATAGTACACATACCCAGATACCTAAGAAAGCAGGTGGGTGCCACAATGGCTAAGTTGTAGCATCGCTTGTGTAATGCAGAATATGTGGATTCAGCTCCCACCAGTGGACAGTTGTCCTTACGCTCACTTTAACGTTTTGATTAAGCATCACAGTTAACGTTCCCCTACGATTTCCCTGGCCTTATTGTCCGTTGGCCTCATGCAGTCATCACAAACTAGAAAGTAGAGCCCTTTGGTTGCAGTTATTCTTCTGATACCAGAGTTGTTCTCTTTCCTGTCATCAACTGCCTTTTTGTGCCACATAATGTGCATACTAATATCGTAGTTACGTGTATCACCACGCATACGAAGCACACACAAAACAAACTAGCCTGCCATTGCATCCTAATCAACTCACCCTCACGCTACACTCCACAAGCTCTCTACACGTGCACAGGCTTTGTCAATGATCGTGGCACAAGCCCATTGATCCGCATGGCTTGGCGCGTGGCTGTACGCTGCATAACTAACGCACTGAAACCAGTGCAGCACCCACATTGTGCCATCGCTCAAATGCGTGCGCGTGGCTTGGTACATCGCACGAGCGAGCTGTGGTCGGCAAACGCGACAAGGTCGCGCTTGAGTAGAAAATTACCATACGCAGGTCGCGGACCACACAACAGCTGCTCCTGACGCTTTGTGAATGCACGGTTCATAACACGTTTGGGAAACTAGGTGCGTGCTCCGACACTTGTGCTATGGCCTTCAGATTGAGAGCTGCTGGTCATGTAAGGTAAATAGTGAGTAAAGCGATGTGCGACAAAGCTATTGCTTGTAGTTACTGTGATAATATTAGTTTGCCGTTCCGGCGCCCGGGGGCGTCGATGTTGCAAGGAAATAAATACGGCGCACATGACCGGCCAGTCATGTGTGTAACCCGCCAACGTACGTGTGTGTGATTTGGTCCGGTGACCGGCATGGCCCAGGACTACCCGGTTATCACAAGTGGCGACGAGGTCGACTGACGAACCGCACGGGCACAGCACAATCGCAAGTCGTCATGCCTGTCGTGGGGAAGCTGGATTCGTTCGACCCGAGTACATCGGAGTGGGCGGAATACCGTGAGCGGGCCGAGCTGTACTTCATCGCGAACGACATCCCGAGCGACAAGCAGACAGCTGTATTTTTGACATGCTGCGGTCCAGAGACTTATTCTCTGCTACGAGGCCTCCTAGCACCAAGCAGGCCCGCCCAAGCAGGACTGACCGAAATTTTTACTACACTTGGCAAGCACTACGCCCCCCGCGTATCAGAAGTAGTGGCAAGTTTCAAGTTTTTCTCAAGGCATCGAAAAGAGGGGGAGACCGTAAGTGACTACATTGCCTCGTTGAAGAAGTTAGCCGAAGACTGCAATTTCGCAACATTTCGAGAGCGCATGTTGCGCGACCAGATAGTCAGCGGAATCAATGACGTAACCATGCAAACACGGCTGCTGGAAACGACGTGTTTAACCTTCGAAACTGCGAAGGACACCGTCGTAGCGATGGAAGCTGCGCGTAAAGATTCACGCGCATTGAGCCGTCAGCAAGCACAGCTACTATCTGACGAAGCTCCGGAGCAAGCGAACGTTGTCGCCTCGGGGAAAAATGATTGCTGTTGCTTTCGTTGCGGGGGAGGTCATTCTACGCGTTCGTGTAGGCACGGCAACACGATCTGTCACAACTGCCGTCAAAAAGGGCACCTTGCAAGAGTTTGCAGAGTTCAGCCGGGGAGTAGAAATGTCGACCGGAGCCAGTCTAGTCGCAGCCGGTCTAGTCGCGTGAACAACCTGGGCGACCTGCCTGTCTCTGCTGAAGAGCCCGAAGTTTTCGACTTGTGGACGCTTCACACAGCTAGTTCGGAGCCAATGCGCATAGCGGTTGAAGTTAACGGCGTAACGCTCGATATGGAGTTGGACACCGGCGCAAGTGTGTCGACCATTGATGAAGGCAAGTTCGCCGAGCTTTTTCCGTCGGTGCCGTTGGAGCCATCGAGTGTGCAGCTGAGAAGTTTTTTCGGCGACATGAAACGCGTCCAGGGAAAGCTGGAAGCAATGGTCAAACTTGGCGACAAGGAGCGCCAGCTGCCACTATTTGTCGTGAAAGGGGCGTGTCCTACGCTGTTTGGACGAAGCTGGATGAAGGCCTTCAAGCTAGGCATCGCTCAGACGGAGGGAGTCAACGTCGTGAAGTCTACGGAAGACCTGGTAAGCCAATATCACGAAGTTTTTTCGGAGCAGCTTGGCACGTTTCACGGCGTTGCAGCTTCTATATCCGTACAAAAGGGCGCGAAGCCACGTTTTGTCAAGGCACGTCCGATACCATTTGCTTTGCGTGATCGCGTTTTTGAAGAACTACAGAGGATGGAACGGGAAGGCGTTATCAAACCGGTGAAAACGTCTCAGTGGGCCGCGCCCATCGTTCCTGTATTGAAGCGCGACGGCCGGGTTCGGGTCTGCGGCGATTTTAAGACTACCATAAACCCGGTGACAGTCGTCGAGTCCTACCCCATTCCTAGGATTGAGGAACTTTTTGCGCGGCTTACAGGGGGCAAGAAGTTCACAAAGCTTGACTTGCAAGACGCCTACCAGCAGGTCCCACTCGATGAGAAGTGCCAAGAGCTAGTCACCATTAACACTCCGAGGGGGTTATACCGATTCACAAGGCTGCCGTTCGGGGTTTCATCAGCTCCAGCTATATTTCAGCGAGAGATGGAAAATCTTTTGCACGACCTTGACCATGTCGTAGTGTACTTTGACGATATTCTGGTCACAGGAACCAGTGACAAAGAGCATTGGGAGAACTTGGGCCGAGTGTTGGATCGCCTGAAAACCGCGGGACTGCGGCTGAAGTTATCCAAATGCGAATTCTTGAAACCAGAAGTCCAGTACTTGGGTCATATCATTAGTGCGGCTGGGCTGCGTCCAAACCCGGCTAAGACTGAAGCAGTGCTGGAAGCCCCCGCACCCCGAGCGGTCAAGGAACTTCAGAGTTACCTCGGGTTGGTTAATTTTTACAGAAGATTCTTGCCAAACCTTTCTGCCGTGTTACAGCCGCTCAATAGTTTGTTGGCGTCGGGAACACCGTGGCGCTGGGAAACTGATGAAGAGCAGGCATTTCGGAGAAGCAAGGAGCTATTGGCCTCTGCTGCTATATTGGCACACTTTGACCCAGGAAAGCCAACTGTGCTTGTCACTGATGCCTCTCCCTTCGGTATTGGAGCAGTACTGGCGCAGCGAGAGCCATCTGGAGAAGAGCGCCCCATTGGTTTTGCTTCCCGCAGCCTGGCAACCGCGGAGAAAAACTACAGCCAATTAGACAAGGAGGCATTGAGCCTTGTATTTGGCGTTACAAAGTTCAGGCAGTACTTATGGGGCCGGCATTTCGAGGCCGTCACAGATCACAAACCGCTGCTCGGCCTGCTCGCAGCAGACAAACCAGTTCCCGAATCCTGTTCTCCGAGAGTGCTAAGGTGGGCCTTGCTGCTGTCGGGGTACAGTTACGACCTGAAGTATAGGCCGGGTTCACTAATTGCACATGCCGACGGGTTAAGCCGGCTACCTCTGCCAACTGCCGAATTTGTTGTTGACTGCCCTGCCGAAGTGTTAATGCTCGAAGGAGCATACCCGGGGGTACTGTCGTCAAATGCTGTTGCGGCAGCTACCTCCAGAGACCCGGTGCTGTCGAAAGTAAGAGCAGCGTTGTGGTCAGGCTGCCAGACAAACCTAGGGTCAGAGGGAAGACCCTACGAGACGCGCTTTCATGAGATGAGTGTGCAAGGGAATTGTCTATTGTGGGGCAACAGAGTCATTGTTCCAAAATCCTTACAAAGAGAAGTCCTCCAGTTGCTGCATGAGAGTCATCCAGGACTGTCCAAAATGAAGGCAGTTGCGCGTAGCCATGTGTGGTGGCCTAGCTTGGATAACGACATAGCGATAACCATTCAAAGGTGCCGTATGTGCCAGGAGCATCAAAGAGTGTCACGACCAGTGCCTGTCATGCCCTGGCCGTTCCCGGAGAAACCGTGGTCACGGCTGCATGTGGACTATGCCGGTCCTTACAGGAACACCTATTTTTTTATCGCAGTCGATGCTTTCTCTAAGTGGATTGAAGTGTTCCCGGTCTCGACACCCTCGGCTGAAGCAACTATTTCCTGCATGCGAATTATGTTCGCAAACCAAGGCCTTCCAGATGTGGTCGTGTCGGATAATGGGCCAGCATTTACCAGTGAACTCTACTCCACATTCCTCAAGAAAAACGGGGTGAGGCGAATGCTGGTGCCACCGTATCATCCAGCGTCTAACGGTGCTGCAGAGCGGGCAGTGCAGACGGTCAAAAACAAGTTGCGGAAGGCTGGCCCTGGAGATATTCGCACTCAAATTGCCCGCATGCTCCTGACTTACAGGTCAACGCCTCACGAGGTCACGGGTTGCTGTCCGTCGGAGCTGTTGTTGGGGCGGAAGCTGAGGACTGCGTTGGACCTGCTACACCCAGACCTCAGGACTAAGGTGCTACAGAAGCAACTTAAGCAGAAAATCAGATGCGACCAAGGAACAAGACCCAGGGTTTTGGGTCACCCTGGTGACCAGGTGTTCGCAAGGAACTTCCGTCCAGGTCCTGCGTGGCTCCCTGCAGTCGTCACCGAACAACGCACTTCGTCCATGGATGTTCTACTGGAGGACGGACGGCGTTTAACTCGACATCTGGATCACATCCGCCAGCCCCCTGAGGAACTAAGTGCAGACAACCAAGAGTCGGGCAGCCCAGTAGCTACAGGTCTGGCTCCAAGCTTGGACGTGGGTCAGAGGCAGCTAACTCCGGATCGCCTTCACGACACCGAGTCTAGGCAAGATCCCAGGGAAGACGTGGCGAGGGAAACGGAACTTGCTGTCACAACACCCAGTACTCCTGTCCTGCGTCGAAGTGCCAGAATTCGACGACCAGTATCGCGCTACTCACCTTGAACAAATTGTTTGCATCCATTAATAAAGGGGGGAGGGATGTGATAATATTAGTTTGCCGTTCCGGCGCCCGGGGGCGTCGATGTTGCAAGGAAATAAATACGGCGCACATGACCGGCCAGTCATGTGTGTAACCCGCCAACGTACGTGTGTGTGATTTGGTCCGGTGACCGGCATGGCCCAGGACTACCCGGTTATCACAGTTACTTTTTATTATTACTTTTTATTACTATTTTTGTAGCATGTGTTATCGAAATCATTGTTGGGCAAGGGTGACACTTGCAGTGCTCATTTCTTAAATTTCCCATGAAAGACATGGAATCTGTGAAGGTGCTATGTCAACATTTAAAAAAAACGTCAGAACAAAACAAAACTTACATACCACACAGGCTGGCACCTGTCATTAATGATGTTACCACTTCTCAGTCTGAATTCAATGTCTTGAATGTATACTTGGCACAGATTAATAAGTCGTGTACTTATTTCTCACTTTTCTCTACCCGTGTGAAGCAATCTGTACTTTGTGCAAGTCAACAACGGAAGTTTTCAGAGTTTTAACTCTTAAACACAAAGCTGTACAAATTCAGTAGACTCACAGTAAATGGAAATCTATTAAACAGAATTGCTGCTTAAGTGGAACAACTGCCCCTAGTATGATTGGTTTTATACTTGAATTAAACAACCCTGTTCATCTCTCAGTAATTGGAACTCCTGTTCAATGGAACATGTTTCCCTGGTCCCTTCAAGTTCCATTTAACGAGTCTACTGTACTCAAAAGGGTATTTCCCCTCAAAAGAGCCCTTATCTGTTCTGTCTCGAGTCCTGTAGTTACACGTCCTTTTGCATTTCAATAAGCATGTACCAACTAGCCCAATGACAAGTTTTATTCAAAAAAGTCCCGAGCTTCACTCAAGTGAACTTTTCATCATCACTGCCTCCGCTAACAGCCCGAACATCCATTGTTGCAGGTGCCATCGGTGTGCGCACTGACCAACGATGGCTGGCCATTGGACAACCCGGGCTTCTGCACCTTCCACGGCATCCTCAACTACTGGCTGACGTCAACATCAAGTGTGACGCTCGCCATGATCGCGCTCGACCGTGGCGTGGCCATCCACAAGCCGCTGCAGTATGTCCAGCACTGCACGTGGCGCCGCCTGGTACAGATGGTGGCACTACCCTGGACACTCGGCATCGTCTTCGCCGTCGTGCCCGCTATTCTGGACTGGACCGCATACCAGTTCGACAACATCGTCTGCGACGTCGACTGGCATCCGCGACGCGAGCACGTCATCTACTACGCGGTCACCTTCTCCCTCTGCTTCGCCGCGCCAGCGGCCATTGTGCTCGTGCAGTATGCGCGCATCCTCGCGTCGGTGCGTCGCTTGCGCTCAAACTCGGTCGTGAATCCGCCAGTGGTGGTGGTGCCGAAAGGTGGTGCCTCCAATGGAACGCTGTCCCGCCAGTCGTCGTTCCGGCGCCGGGCGGGGCAGGGGAACCAGAAGATCCTCGTTAGCATCCTGGCAGTGATCGTCATCTTCTTCGTCTGCATCACGCCCTTCTGCTGCACGAAGCTCGTCAAGGTGCTGCTCGGGCCCAAGGCCATTCCGGACTGGCTGGACATGCTCTCGACCGTGGTGCAGTTCCTAGCGTCCGTCGTGAACCCCTTTGTGTATTCCATCGGACTCAAGAGCTTTCACGAGGCGCTGTGCAGACTGTCGCGCAGTGGACGACACAGACTGCTGTGGAGCGCTTCGGTGTGAGTGGCCAAAAGAGACGAGAGACAGAGACTGGAAAATGCTTTTGCTGTGCTTGTATGCCCGTAGAGTTTACGTAGAGAAGAATACATTAATTTGCCTCCATCGATGATGGCTACTAAAGAGTGTTACGCACATTCATATCCAGTGTAGAAAAAACCTGCGAGACGAGAGAACGTGCTCGAAGGAGTCGATGTAACGAACAATCTAGCATTTGCATTAGACATGAATTGAGTAGGACAAGTACAGGTGTGTGAGAAAATCCGGAATTACATAACATCAAATTTCAGACATAAAATAGGAGATCGAACAACGTATTGAATGTATTCTTCAATACGTTGAAGAATACCTTCAATGAGATATTCAATGCGAAGCCTCTAAGGCGGGCCGAGTGAAGCGTTCATGATGTCTTAATGACATGTCACAGTGTTTAGCTCTGGAATGTGTGGAATGTGTCAAATGAGTTGGAAACACAATGACTTGAAAATGATAAAAGACTGCCCGGAAAGCCGTTCGTCCTCAAGATCGTCTGTTAAGAAGGCGTTCCGACTTCTGCACAGGCGTACAAAACCACGACTCAATTCTGGTCAGAAGCTGTTCTGTGAGGTTACCAACTGAAGCGTGGGTATTTATATCACTGCAGTAGTACAATAATTAAGCAGCCGGCATTTACTTCCTGACACTAAAACATCCAAGCCGCAATTCCACTGGAACTAAGTTCCAACGGCCACATCGGGTGGTGCTTGGCGATTTGCTGGTTAAAGGGAAGTTAAATAGAAACATTAATCAAGCTGTGTTAGCAAACAGTGTTGCTTTAACAGCAAAATGGTAGCTATTCCACGATGGGTTGGGTTTTATAAGCTAGAAAAGATGCAGTAAACAAAACACGGCTGGTGATTAACAACATTGTTTCAAGAATAGATCATCGTAACGTCAAGAATTTTGACAGCATCTGCTTGGGTCTGCTTTATTAATTACTGGTTAAGGAGGACCCAGTTTCGTTCTAAACGAGCCAAGGCCTCAGCCTCGAAAGTTTTGACATTTCCTCAGTCAAGGTGGCTTACGCTATACAATAAGATACATTAAGAATCGTAATGCTATGACTACGTACAAGTTATATGGTACTAACAATGCATCATGTCCGAGTCTAGGGCAGTAGTAGAAAGAAAAGCCGAGCTAGTTGGTACGATCACACTGTAGAATAGCACAAAGCTAGACAGGGACACAGGCTATGTGGACAATACATCTGCCTAGCTTGTGCCCTGTCCACGTCTCTGTCCCTGCCCATTTTTCATGCTATTCTACGATGAGGCAATTGCACGATTTCCTACACGTCCTTTTCTATGCCCAACTACAGTGGAACCTTGCTTATAACGAAGTAGCATTTGGACCATAAATTAGTTCGTTATATCCGATATTCATTGTAACAGCATAGATAAAAAATCAGTTCTAGCAAATCGGCACTCCGGCTCGCACAAAAATCATAGATTCGAAAACACAAATCCCATCCTATCCTGGATATTTTTTTTTCTCACTTTGGGCGTTAGCGGTTAGGGGTGGCGGTGGCAGCGGACAACTACGCCACCAAAAGCAGCTGTTGTTGTGATCTCCTAACACCAGATTTGTACACGTTACAAAAATTAAGTAAGCGATTTGAATTACAATTACTTGCTTTAAAACATAATGGATTACAGTGGTCAATTACAGACCCACAGAAGTAACGGAACAATTACAAAAGTGTAATCGATTACTTTTGCGTTACTTTCCTTCAAAATTTTATTGCCGTAACACAACAACACAAGTTCACTGAAACTAAAACAAACTAGTACTGTGGCTTGCATAGTAGAGAGCAGTGTTGCGGAGTTGCCACTCCGGAATTGGAATGACTCCGGAATCATTCCACATTTTCGCGACCCCGGAATGGAATGGGGACAACACTTGGAGGAATGGAATGGGAATTGAATTAAGCGCCTTTTGCACGGAATGATATGGGAATGGAATTACGTCTTTTTTCCGAAAATAGAGGACGTTTTCGTCTACGTGCTGTCTTTAAAACTTCAGACATTAGTAAGTCAGAGACTCGAATTTAAATATAAAGCAGTAAATGGCTTGGCTGATTACAAGCATGGTACAGCCGCCCAAATCTTTAGCTATCCTGCGCGAGCGCCGACTTTTTTGTGCGTCAGCGCCGTACAACAGAGCCAAGTTGCAAATAGGGCGAGAGTAAGCGTATGCCCATGAAGCGCGCTCAGCTGGGCCCGTTGTCTGCTTGGCCGTTCCTTCGTCAGAACGTCGCCCCGCATTAACTCACGGATAAGTCACACGCCCCCGCGCATGAGATAAGCTGACGAATGTGGATCGTTCATTTGTTATCTGGCGACGCAAACGCTTTTTTTTCCCTTGTAAGAGGGGAAAAAAAGCTTCCCTTAGTGATGGCATTTCGATATGTCTGAAGCATTGAAGCACGTCTGGCGTGGATATCGGCCCTCTTACAAGGGAAAAAAAACATGTTACCAAGCAACTATCCCTCGACCTTGGCAACATGTTTTGCGTACTTTTGCAGTTCTTAATGCATCTGATGACACCAGCTTATGGGGCGTTCATTCTTAACAAGATGCCTTTCCTACGTTGAGGAATTACAGGAATGGAATTAAACTGCCCAGCCATTCCCGGAGTCGGAATGGGCTAAGTTTTTTCATTCCTAGGAATTGAAAGGAGTGGACATGCGGCAAGTTCTAATTCCCTGGAATGGAATTGGAATGAAATGGAGGCGCTGTTGTGCCGGAGCAGGTGACCGAACGTCGAAGCAGGGATCAACCCCTGCATGCTTTGTCTGCAATCCGGGGAAAACGGCGTCTTCACCCGGCCGGCCCCGTCAACTGACGCCAGTCGTTCTTCAAAGCTGCCCAGCTATGGAAAGGCTGCTCAACTCCTGCGGTGTAAAGGAGGTTCAACACCTGCGGCCGGCGGATCGTCAAGTTAGAAGACAGCCAACACCTGCGGCCGGCGGATCGTCAAGTTAGAAGACAGCCAACACCTGCGGCCGGCGGATCATCAAGTTAGAAGACCGCCAACACCTGCGGCCGGCGGATCGTCAAGTTAGAAGACAGCCAACACCTGCGGCCGGCGGATCGTCAAGTTAGAAGGAGCCAACACCTGCGTGCGGCTTCTGGCAGCTCGTCGCAATTGATACTCCTGGCAGCGCGCCGCAATTTGGAGAACTTGGATAGGAGCCCAACACCTGCGACCGGCGGACAGTCAGCAGGACAATGGACGGCTAGACGATTTAAGGCCGTGCCGGTCCGTGGAAGGGGAGAGAAGGAGATCGGAGAAGGAGAACGACTCGAACGGAGTCGAACCAGCCGACGTGGTCGGGCTGGCAGTCATGTTGCCTGGTAGCAAAAATATGTAAATAGTTGTACATAAAATCTTTTCCTTCTTCACCTTGCCATTACTGACTACTCCGAGCACGATAGCGATGGGCCACGCAACCTCATTCCTAACAGTGGTGGCAGCGGTGGGATGCCACGACCTCGTATCCTACGCCGCGCACCCGAGGGGCCCTACTCCAGTCGTAACAGCGCCCATTCCGGAACACTGGTAGAGAGAAGACTGGAGGCTTGTGTGACAGCAGGGAGGCTTACTGTGACTTTTGTGATATAGTGTTACACATTGCTAACTTTCAACAGGAGTTGTTTTTCAAAGTCGTCGTCGCTGATTCTTCCATGTTTCCTCGTTAAGAGGTCAGCTGCTACACTGAACACTCTCTCAACGCATGCGCTGGAGGGAAGGGCGGTATAGCGTAGGAACACCTTATGCACCATCTCGTAGTTGCGCAGTGCTTCGATGCTAGTGTCCATGTCCTCTATGAACCATCGCGCTTTGCTGTTGCTGGAGCTTGTGTAACGCGTTGCAGGTAAGACCAAGGAAAATGTGAAAAAAATAGGCTCTGTATGGACCCCCCTCTGACAGGACAGGCAGCCCCTACAGAGTGGTTGCATATTTTTCGGGACGAGAACTGCTGTAAAAGACTGGATACAACTTGAAAAAAAAAAAAGCAACTGATTACCACTAATCAATTACAAGAAAATGTAAATGAATTATCCATAACGTTACAGTCTTGAAAAAGTAATTGATTATATTACAAAATTACCAGAAAATGTAATTGATTACAAGTACTAAATTACTCTGCTTAACACCTTTTGCTGTAAAATGGAAGCCAAGGTTCCTACCTCTCCCTTCTGGACGTTCATGTTCTGTCCCGTGAACGGGTACAGGGCCTTCACTTGGGGCACCTTGCGCTCCTCAACAACCGTCTGCACTGCCTCCTTCTCGACGACCTCATCGACCCACTCCTCGACAGGGACTAGTTGAAGCTCTTCCGTCCACTCGTCCGAGGGTTCCGCATCTTCATTAATCGCGTCCAGGTACTGCAAGAAGGCGTGCAAGACAACATGTATGCACCTACGAACTATTCCTATTTCTGTTTACGAACACTTTAGGCTAGCACTGGCATTTATCTGCCTTTCTATGAATGCAAGAGGCGGTGGAATCAATTGAGGGCACAAACAGGCCCAGCTAACCGCTGTTTTTAAGGGTGTGTCTTTAACAGAAATGCAGCACTTCCTTGTGCCATCTAGACTTGAGGCCCAAAGAAAAAATAAATGAAGAAAGAAACAAAGCAAGCACTCGACAACAAAGCTCAGAGAACGCCTACTCACAATGGCCAGGGAGTCCACACCGGATCGCACCATGCGGTCAGCCTGGTCCCGCAGCCGTCGTATGTCGGTGCCGTAAGCGTTCATCTCACTTTCCAGGCAGCTGTGGCGCTGAAGAAGCGCCTGGGCACTGGGCTCGTCCTTGCCGTAATCCTTGCTTGAAACGAGGGCCAGTTTCTCACGCACCCACGACTCGGCTTCATTCGCATCCGCATGGTACTGTGAGCAAAGACACATCAGATAGACGACAAACCAGTTAATGTGCCAGATCAACCAAATGCGAACCAGTTATGAACAAGGCTTCGCAGATAGCAGAATATGAATTGAATACGAATATTTAATTTTAGATACATAACTGAATATAATAAATAATATATGGGTACATTTATTCGCTAAAAGCTAAAAAAAGGACTTGTACGCCATTCTAGCAAAAGCTTAATTACACAAGTGTCTGTTGCTGTTTTCTCAGGCGCCCTCTTTTCAAACAGAGGCTGGTTCTCACTGTCGTCAGTGGGCGGGGCGTCTGCCGGTTGACGTTGCGCATCTGCTTCGCCGCGTCGCAAAAGACATAGCATCCTCATTGGCCGATAACCGACATAAATCGCGAGCGGCATTCGGATCAGATGCAATTCTTGCCACGGGGTGCTGCCACTTGCCAGCGCCACGCTCCTCAGTCTGCTAACTTTACAAGGTAGCCACACTCGCGCACACGAATCACAGCAGGAGAGAGATCGCGTTTCATGACGTGCGCTGACGTAACTTCTCTCCCCAGTGCCATCCCTCCCCGTGTAGCTTCCAGTGTGCTCGTCGGCACGAGAAAAGAGAGAAAGCGCTGACAGTGTGCGCCAAACCCTCGTAACTCCGCTCATTCTTGACGGATTCGAGAAATTTTTGCGGCAATCAATTCGGGAGGGCAGTAAACTCCGATACTGAGGTCGTTAGATCATTACTTGGAAAAGTGGTTCATGACCCCTTTAAGGACAACAATCAATGGCCCCTATGTTTTTCCTGGCCTAATTGCCTGTTCGGTTCATTTGGCTGTTTCTACGTCATTGACAGCTTGACACCTTGGTCAAAACTGTCTTAGGCTTAATGCACTGCATAAGAGCACTTGCAGGTTTTGACATTTGGACAACATACCTGGAAAGCCTCGTAGGCATCTTCCAGACGCTTCCTCTTCACGGCTGCTAGGTCGGCCAGCTCGGCCCAGCGCTCGCGGAGAGCCTGCAGGCGCTGCTTGACATCGGCGCTTTGGCTGTGGCGTCCCTCAAGCAGCTTCTCACCAGCCAGGATGAGACGCTGGATGTGGCCGTCGTGGCCTCCGATCTCGGCTTCCAGTGCCTGCAACGGTCGCACTTTTCTGTCAATGATTGTTGACGACCGAGCGGCAGCGCAACACATCGCAAAGCTTTGGCAACTCGAAACAACATTGACAATGTTTACAAGTCGTAACAACAGCAACCTATCGCAATGCTTTCACAACGTGTAACCACTTCGAGACTTCGGAATTTGTAATAGCAGCAATATATCGCGACACACTGATAATTTTGACAGCTTGTAACAATGTTGATAACACTTAGAAGTTGTAACAGTAGAAATGTATCGCAATGCTTTGACAACTTGTAGCAACAGTGCCAACTTGGAACAGCAGCAGTACCACATCAGAAAACTCCTTTCTCTTGTTTCCATGATACAACGTCACACATTAAAGGCAACATCACAAAAAATGCCAGGCTTGCGCCAGAACACGTGGCACGGTCACAGCGAAAGCTGGAAGAGTCACCTTTCTAGAGCCCGTTGTATACTCTCTTGGGGCAACCAATACAAGTACGCTTGCAAGGTAACCACTGCACCATAAATCATCATAATTTTTTTGAAGTATATAGGGAAGCACCCACTACGCCATTATTTGTCATTCTGCGGAGAAGTGAGGTACCCACTACACATCTGTAAGGCATTATGTAGATTTTGTTGATGCTGTGGCTGATGAAGAATTATGGCTGAGCCCTTTCTAATGGGTTGGAAGCATTCAACGACCCACTCGTTATGCAATTTGCATTGTGTGACGCCTGGTTGTTATTCTACTCTTCTACCACGCTATATTACATATGTTAACTGGATTTCTTGCCCGACATGATGCCTGTATAGGGTGTTTTTGCGAATGAGTTTCAAGCACCACCATGGCTCTGTGGAAGAATACTCGACTGCCATGCAGAGGGCCCGTGTTCAAATCTCATCTGATCCTGGTTATTTTTTTCTGATTTAATTTTTTCTTATTTCACGTGATAGTGGTTACGGATACCGGCGGCGTCGGTGGCGGACAACTACAGCACCAAAAACAGCTGTTGTTGTGACCTCGTAACAGTTTTTGCTGTAAAAGTTTAGTGCTAGAAAACAAACATGCAGGAATAAACACACATGATGACAAACGCATGCTACGCTGGTGAAAATGAGATAGACATCTTCTAATCGGACTGTTCATCCAAGCAAAAGAAGCGTTTCAGTCACCACTGAACTACACAAAATGCACTCTTGCCAAATATCTCCCAAGACGGCTGCCTACTAATCAATACACGGAACAGAGGCGTCCTACCTTGTGTTTCTGTTGGAGCGAAACAAGAGCCAGCAGGTCTTTGCCGGCAACCACGGCCTTGCAGATGCGCTGCTTCTCACGGATCCAGGCCTCCTCTTCCTCGTGATCTTGAACGAACTGGAAGTAGGCCCGCCACTCGTCGAGCTGCCGTCGGCGCCGCTTTGCCAATTTGCCAAGCCTGCAGAACAAGAGCGTAGAGTGAGTGGCGTACATATGGCCACTAGAAAAAACAGTGTACTACTTAGTTACTTTCTTTTTAATTGCAATGAAGACTTGCTCTTAATAACTGGGTGTGTGCATGTGTATCAGATGTGCGCTGTGGGGCCTATGTTGCGTATAAACTGAAGCAGTAGCTTGTGGAATCAGTTGTCATGCATCCAGTGGTCACAGTTGACTGTGGCATTGTACTGGTGGCCGGCCTAGCAGAAGGCTGCTGTCAGAAATGCTATGCTATCAGGCAACTGGTTTGACGACTGCCGTGAAAAGTTCATCAGTGACACATGTTATAAAATTATCGTACAGGACGGACCTGAATGCCACATGAGATAAGCAATTCTGCAAGTGCCAGCTTTGCTTGTCTGAACAATTCGCTGAAATGTTCCTTTGCTTTCTGGGCACAGGTTGGCCCAAAGATTCTGCCATGCTATACCTTCATGGCCATTCGATATTTCGGACTCCGCCTGCATGAATGCGTACTAATCCATCTACCGAGACGAGAAGGAAAAATGACACATCCTTATTTTGATACACTGCCAGCACCTCCACAAAACCAAAAGTAGGAAAAGATGGTAATTATCAAGCCAAAGCCACGAGACAAGCTAAGCCACAAAGTTTTCAATGCTGCATTTGCACATTTGTAATGCCGGTTGCACATCTTGAGCACTAGCGTTTCATAGCATTAACTTGGTTCAACTTGACAGCATTCGTAAAATGGTATGAATGACAAAGATGAAAATATGAACAAGCCCGTTATGTCATTCATGTTCTTTTTGTTCTCGCTGCTCATGCTATTTCATGATTCAAAGATTATCGGTATGCTATTTTGTAGCAAGAACATTCACTGACGCCAACGTTTCATTGCACGTTTCGAAGTTTGTCAATGGACAGGGCGACGGTACACCCATGTTATTAATGCAATTGTTCAGCCATGAGCAATGGATGGCGAGAGTTTCATAGGACCAAGCTGAAGGCACTGCAACAAAACATAGTGGCCATAGCCTTAGTGAGCACTCACGTGGCGTAGTCGGCATTGAGGTCGTCCAGCTTTCGCTGCAGCACGGGCCCTTCTTTGTGGCCCTGCTTTAGCAGAGGCGCGGACTGCTGGGTGAGCCTGCGGATCGCCTCGCCCTGCGACGCCAGGTTGAGCTCGTCCAGGGCGTGTTTCTGGAGCAGGTCCTCAACGGCTAGCAGGTGACAGCCGTACTCATCCGACAGGAAGCTTCCCTGTTATGCAAGATCGAGCAATCAATTCATCACCATCATCATCATCAGTCTGACTATGCTCACTGCAGGGCAAAGGCCTCTCCCATGATTGGCCAATCAACTCGGTCCTGTGTTTGCTGCAGCCACCTTATCCACGCAAACGTCTTAACCTCATCTGCCCACCTAACTTACTGCCTCACCCTCGCGCATTTGTCTTCTCTTGGAATCCAGTCGGTTACTGTTAATGACCAGCATTTATATTGCCTTCACGCCACGTGCCCTGACCATGTACATTTCTTTCTGATTTCGACTAAGATGTCCTTAACCCCCATTTGTTCCCTGACCCACTCTGCTCTCTTCTTGTCCCTTAAAGGAGTACTGACACGAATTTTAAATATTTTCGGATTGTCGTTCTAAATAAAAACACTGGTGTTGAGAACCCTCAAAAAGGTATCGTGATGCCTGGGAATACATTTAATGTATTTTTAATACCACTTCCTTAATAAAGCACTTTTGGTTTCGCTATCAAGGGGGCGGCTTCGCAGTGGCGTGTAAACGCAGTCTGAAATCACAGGGAGACAGCAACTCGCGACATACTAGCAGCAGCTCTGTCTGTCACACATGGTGCAAGTAAACAATGATGAATAAATTGTCGTCCAGCGACTACAACAGTGCTTTCCATGATTTAGGCCGCATTCAAGACGCAGAGTTCCCAAATCTGGCGAACTGTGTTGACTCGTCGTAATAATGTCCATTGCGATGGGGCTGGCTTTCAGATGCTGGGTGACAAAAACTTTAAAATCAAAGTAACATATTTTATACGTGTCGTCTGGCTCCGGTGTGTGCAAAGCGTTAACACTGCGTACCAAGGAAACTAAAAATGCTCCTTTTGCGATGGCTCAAAGTCGTGTCAGTACTCCTTTAAAGGGACACTAAAGGCAAACGACAAGTTAATGTGGATTATTCAAATACCATTCCAGAAACCTCGTAGTACTTGTTTCGTGCCAAGGAATTACTTAGTTTGAAAGAAAATCACGTTTTAGTGGTCTGCATACTGTTAGTGTGCAATTCAAACCACCTGTCCACGAGAACAGCCTTCTGATGTGGCCATGCTCGCCCTTTACTCGCTTTGCTGCCCGAGAGCCGGCACTGCGGCGCAACGAAGCAAGGGGCTTTAGCAAAGCACAGTCTGGTGAAAACGAAACGTGCTTCTCTCTCAGGGGTAACGTCAAGAAGTTATTTTTTGCATGAATGAGACTGAAAGCTGCACATTGTATTTTATTCCATCTTGCAGTGAAATGTTCATTCTTGTCATTGCACTTGTGTTCCAGAATGTCCCACTGGTGGCGCAAATGGAGTCATGCATTTACCTTAATTTCTCAATTACTGAAGCGCTGCTGTGTAGTATAATATTGACGTTTTAGACATTCTCAAGCATTGACCTTTCACTCTGACATAAATCTTTATTTGCCTTTAGTGTCCCTGTAAGGTTACACCTCTCATTCTTAGTTTAAGTTGACAAGTGCTAAGCACACGAGTGTGCAACTATGAAAAGTAGGAACAGAGACTGCAATGCACATCTAGCAAAAGGTCCATGCATACCTCAACTTCCTTTATCTCGCTGTGAAGGGTTTCTGCCTCTCGAAGCATGCTCATAAGCATGCTGACATTGTTCAGCGTCACACGATGCTTGTTGAGAAGATCCAGCAGCAACTGCCACCGTCCCATGATTTCTTTCTCCCTGAAGCAAAGGAAAATAAAAGACATTAAAAATTATGTTGAAATGAAATCATAGCATGAAGCGCAAAACTTACAGGGGAAGAGCTCTGGCTTAAAAAAGTTTGATACTTTTCTAAATTAAATTTCAGGGTCTTAAGTTCCAAAGCCATAATCAGATTAGGGTAATGACCCAACTTACTTGACTCGAATCCTTGATTTTGCGTGGTAATTTTCCGCCTCCAGTTGGTCAGCCATTTTTGTCAGGTTCTGAAACCTTTCCTCCTGTGTAAAGAAACAGCAAACAAGAGAGTACACACCAGATTAATTTTAAACTAAGACACGAGTGTTTTAAACTCAAACTAAAAACTATTCGAGACTATTTTTGTGGGCAGTCGTGCACCAACAAAACTGTGTAAGTATGCAAACAATACGAGATTTCCAAGGCTGGTGGAGCAGGCACAAAGTGACGAGAAGCTGTCATTCAGGGACTGTAGCTGGAGTAAACATTTACTTGCTGGAGTCAACGCTTACTTCCTGGAGCCAAATTCTACAACAGTACTTCTCATCGTTAGGACAAAGACAAGTCTCCCCACAGCCGGGATTCGATCCCGCGACCTTCGGGTCAGCAGTCGAGCGCCATAACCACAAGACCACTGCGGCGGGGCATGTAAACAAGGCAATTTTCACACCCAAGACAATTCCCACTTACCCTAGCCAGAATGTCGGCGCTGATGGCTTCGTGCTTCTTGACGGTCGCCTCGACCTGCGACAGGTTGCTCCCGTAGCGGGGGTCGGAGAGCACCTGCACCATTTCGCGGAGGTAGCCCTCGCGCACGGCGCTCTTGCGGTCAAAGCGGCACGCCAGATTCTCGAGCTTCTTCTGCCGGAGCAACTCCTCGCGCAGCGCCACCTCGCGGGCGTGCTCGGCCTCCTCGAGCTGCTCCCACGCTCGCTGGATGTCGTGGGCCATCTTGCCCTCGGGCGGCACGTACAGGGGCCGGCCCAGGGCCTTCTGCTTTGTCTGGATGTCGAACAGCAGGGCCTCAATGTCGCTCCGCTCTTTGTACCTGTAACAAATAAGTACAGTAAAATCTCGGTAATTCGAATCTCAAGGGGGAGTGATAACATTTGTATCACGCGAAATTTCGCATGATCAAAAAACTAGTGAAATCTGTTTTCAAACCCCAATATATGCACAAAGCATTTATTTCCACCGAAAGAACTGGCATATCTCTTTCTAGGACACACACAGTAGTTCTGAAAACAGTAATTCTGTTTCCAATTCATGTGCACTAGCCACACAAGTACTTCCGGAGCTCCCGGAGCACGCTGCTGTTGTCCGCAGGTCAATGGTTTTGTTAACCATCCTATCACATGTCGCAACGCAAAAGCCGTTCTCAACATTCTTTTGGCCCCTTAGATACAATGACATTCAGCGTGGGAATTTTACGGATTCGTATTAGACCATACAGAAAATTCGTATCAGCTGGGTTCCTATCACCAAGATTCTACTGTAATGTCATTGTTACTATTGTCACCGTTGTTATCATTGTTATCGTTATCTGCCAATACAGTAGACTCTCGTTAAATGGAACCTAAGGGACCAAGGAAATATGTTCCGTTCAACAGGAGTTCCATTTACTGAGAGATGAACAACTTTGCATTATTCCTGTACGGAACCAATCATATTAGAAACAGTTGTTCCATTTAAGCAGCAATTCCGTTTAAGAAACTTCCGTTTGCTAGGAGCCTTCTGTATTACGTCCACTGCAGAACGAAGACCTCTCCCAATGATTGCCTAACTGCCCTGTTTTAACAGAGCTGATTCCATTTTATGCCTGCATATTTCCTTATTTCATCCCCTCATGCAACTCACTGTCACCCTTAGCCACGTGTCCCATCTCCAAGTATCATTCCACAGCTCTAACTGACCAACGATTATCTGTCCTATGCATTAAATGGCCTGTCCGGCTCAATTTTCTCCTCTTAATGTCAAATAGGATTACGTCTGTCTGCTTTGTCATCCACCTTGCTTTCTTCCTGCCTCTTAAAGAACCCCTATGATCATTCATTCCATCACCTGCTGCAAAGTTCTGAACTTCTCCCGTCTATTTGTTGGTAATATGCATCGGTACACATGATAACAAGCCTCTAACAGAAATTATACGGAACACGATGTATCACAAGAGGAATCATTTTAGGAAGTCAAGGGTCTGGCAAAATCTGACACGGTCGGGATGAAACATTGACACAAAAACTTCTTTTTTCACAGACGTCGACCAAGGTGAAAATATGTTTATTGACGTTTCAACAGCCAAGCACCCTAACCACTGCACCATCGCAACAGCTCCATGTATGTCACTCAAAGTTCAATAACATCTAATTAGCGAATAGTGCAAGAATGCAACCAGGGTGCACTCACTTGGGTGGCTTCTCGACCGTGCGGTACTCCTTGAATTTTAGCAGCTCCCCCTGGATTCCCTCCAGGGAGTTCGGGAAGCAGTGGTCCTGCAGCTCAGCCGTCTTAGCTTGGATCCACTCCAGGAGCTTGGACGTTAGCCGCTCGTACATGTACTTCTGCCGGTCGGCGTCCATCATTTGTGCGACAATCTGTGGAAACGATAAAGTGCGAACATATTGTTAAGGGGGGAGAACAGAGAATATACTTACATAATGTATGCAGTAACTTCGGCGACTGACAAGATTGCGTCTAGATCACAAAATCCAGAAGCATCCTCTTCTTTCAAGTCATATTCATCGTCCCTTTTAATGATAATATCTGGGGTTTAACGTCCCAAAACCACAATATGATTCCGAGAGAAGCCGTAGTGGAGGGCTCTGGAAATTTCGACCGCCTGGGGTTCTTTAACGTGCACCTAAATCTACGTACACGAGCCTCAAACATTTTCGCCTCCATCGAAAATGCAGCCGCCGCAGCCGGGACTCGATCCTGCGACCCTCGGGTCAGCAGTCGAGCGCCATAACCACTAGAACACCATGGCGGGCCATTCATTGTCCCTTTCAGCCCATAACATTATGCAGCTAATTAAACCATACAATCTTTACTCAATATGTGGACCATACATGTATAATTCAATTCTTATGTGGACAGCTTGCTATGGGATAAAATTTTTACACGCTTTAGGCTGGCAGGAAAGCAACATTACTCACTATGTAACATATCAACGTTCTTTTCTATACTATGATTTGGAGTGTACTAGTTTCATCACATACCGTTATCACTGCCATAAAAACTAACGATAATGAGAAATTATTGATTACACAGGAAAGAAACAGGTAGGACTAAATCTACAAATCATTTTTCACAGTTATATTCACTAACATAACGCAACGTAAAAAAAGTTTGTAGACGCATACGATTCCTGAAATGAGCACGAGTTTTCTATCATGTCTCATAATGGCTTAATTTTTAAAAGCACCTTTTATATAATGGAGGATGGCTTTAAAGAAAGGTTGGGATTATTGAAATAGGAAGTATTGAATTTGCTGGATTACGATGCAATTCATAAAAGGTAAATGAAACGAACAAAAACTTGTGCAGAAACGACTGTCACTGAAATAAATAAATATTTGCACAGGAACAAATGTCACTCACATTGGCGATACGCCTGCCCTGCTTCATCTCGTTCTTCATGCGGGCAAACGTGTGGTAGTAGGATGCAACGTACGTCATGACTGATTTCTCGTCAGGCTTGTTTGTGTCGATATCTGGATGTAAACAAACAAAGAAAACAGACAACTTGGTAAATGTAAAGAAAAAGCTCCCACTTATCACCAAACCTCGCAGAGAAAGTTCAATTCTCAGAAATGTTGCAGAAGTCATTACTGATGTCTGACTCTGAGAATGCAACGGCAGTTTTGCATTACGGCATACTGTGACATCAATTTGTAAGTGTGTATGTGTTTATTGTGTCTGCAGCACATCTGTAATATTTGGTGCTACCCTGGTACTTAGATGATTTGCTGTCTGAACAACAACCAAGCGTAAACTATGTGTTAACAAATTATATCTGCAATTTTCAAGTTTTGTATACAGTACTTCATTAAAATAAGACGTCATTCACACCTCCTGATCTTGCTGTAGGTATTAAGTCGAGTATTTAATTTACATCACAAAAGAAGAAATGTCGCATTTTGTGACATTGCTCTCAACGTGACCTGTTGAAAAAGTCTGGTGAACTTGGAGAGCAGATGTTACTTTTTTTTTTCGTTTCTGGGCAGTGCAATGGCAGTTATGTAGTAGTGGTACAATGTCTACTGATAATTAAATTGCCTTCTGTGGTTTGACGTTCCAAAAACAAGATATGGGTATGAGGCACGTCATAGTCGTTACCAATATCGTCAAGGACTGTGAACTAATTTCGGCCACTTGAGACTCTTTAAAGCGTGCTTAAATCTAAGTACATGAGGGTTCTTGCACAACACGTCCTTCGTAATGCCGCCGCCGTGGATGGGAATTGAATCCATGCCCTCATTCTTAGCAGCCACCATACTATAGCTGCTAAGTTACCAACATGGGTTCTTGTATAAAACAATGTTTTCGTTAAATATGTAAAAATCTGCAGGCATACTGTGCAAAATGTGTAGATCCTGCACTACAATTACCTTCAGCATCAAGAAGCCTCGGAATCCCCAGCTCTCTCTGGGCAACGTTGAAGGCATTGTTGAGGTTCTCGATATGGTCAGCGGGTTCCAGAGCACCGTAGTCGATTAGATCGGGCCGGTGCGAATGGATCAATGCGTTGAAACCCATTCCGCTTCGCCAACTGGAGCTGAAGTCTTGGATGTTGACAGCGGGATATCTAAACCATAGGGGAAACATCTCCTTTGTAGCACGAGCAGAAACTCTTTGGAAGATTAACTATTACAAAATCAGTACGCCATTAAGCAAAATTTTTTTTGTGATTTAGAAAGATAAACAAGCTCATTATACATGGATTCTAAGTACCAACTGAAGTACCGTAAGGCAGAGAAAAATAAGAAAAAGCACGAAATTATATCAACACATCACTTCGACGAAAGCAATGCCAATCAGCAATGGTACATATAGATATGTTATCTCCTTCTACAGACACTATCAGTTCAAACTCAACCACCTATCCTTGTTAAAGATAACCAATACACCACTGGAATCATTAATGTTGTTGTTATTATCGTTATTATTTTGTCTTCACTTTTCCTTTATACTTTTGCACATGGCATTTTCCTATAGCACGTCATTGATTGTTTTCACCATGTGCATCCACCAACACTCAGACACTAGGCTTGTTCCTGGGCACATTAAATACAATATTGGTTAATTGATTGATTATTTGATTAATTCATTCATTGAGTGATTGTGGGCAGTAATATTAAGGATCATAAAGCAAAGTTTCTGGCTATCCTTTGAAAATTGCCACTTCTTTCTTCATGTCCCTGTTTGGACCCCTTCAAATGTTGCTCTTCAAAAGGTGCAATCAAAAGCAATGCGACATTTTAAAATATTGGCAAGCACTTTCAATGTAATGGCCAGTGTCATCTAAACTGCCATGCTTGTTTTCCTCAACTAAGAACGTGTTTCTTCACTCTTATGTAATTCCCTGCGGCAAAATAATACACTCAGCAACTTACCCCGATGTCTTTCTTTGGCACCAAAGCAGCAAGGCATCCTTGGCTGATTTCTTTTCACTACTTTCGTTGTCTTCATCCTGAACACATGAGCATACACACATAATATAGCTCAACTCTCCTTAAAGACAAAACAAACAAATGGGCAGATTTTTTTTCTATTAAGTTAAGTTGGGTATAGTGCATTGCAAAAACAACGAAGACTATGCTGCACCAGTCATGGCAAAGTAGTTTAGAGAGGCTCACCACGTCGATTTCGATGTCTTGGATTTGGAACCGCAAAATGATTGTCCATATAAGGCCAAGAATGAGTCGGGGGTTCCCGTCCACAATGTCTTCGGCTCCTATACTTTCCAAACGAACCTGTGCAAATGTGAAGGCAACGAGGAACATCAATGCACATCTAGCCAGTCGAAGAGGTTCACTAATGAGGCATATTAATCGTTGAGTTCATCCATCGTGAGGGTCTTGTTCTGGCAGATTTGATGCCTTCAGGTAGTATGCGAGGGATTATTGGTCAGCTGCCAGCTCGTAAAAAGATCACGTGCTACGCGATCCTAGCAGCCAAAAATGAGCATTCCACATAGCTACAAGCGGCACTGACTAACGCTCCCAGGTTTAAATGGACAGACATAATAATAATAATAATAATATCTGGGGTTTAACATCTCAAAACCACGATATGATTATGAGGGACGCCGTAGTGGAGCGCTCCAGAAATGTCGACCACCTGGGGTTCTTTAACGTGAACCTAAATCTAAGTACACGGGCCTCAAACATTCTTGCCTCCATCAAAAATGCAGCCACTGCGGGAGTGGACAGACATACCCGATAGAAGTGTACGGGAAGACGACGGCCGCTGTAGCTCAACAGGTGGAGCATCAGACGCGTCATTCGAAGATTGCAGGTTCGACCCCTGCCGGCGGCAAGTTGTCTTTTCGCCCACTTTAATTTCTTCACAATTCTATCATAACTACCGCAAATAACATCCCCTCTACCTTCCTTGGCTTGATTGTCTGTTAGTTCTCATTAATGCTGTGTCTAACAAAGAAACACAAGCTCTTAAAATTCCCCTTCTATCCTACACAGCAGCAGTGGTGTTTTTTTGTATTGTGGTAAAATATCTTAGCAATAAAACCGAAGGAATCTTTCCTTTTCCTTTTAAGTGGTTCGAGCATTCTGCTAGCTGTTGGTAGCAGAGTGACTGCATCGAATGCATACCTTGGTGTGCAAGAATGCCAAGCTCTTGTTGACGTTCTCGATCTTGTGGACGCGCATCTTGCCGTTGTTCGGCTTTCCCAACTTCTCGCCCGAGATGATCTCGAGCAGCTTGAGCAGCTTCTTGCCGTCGGCCAGGTCGACGAACAGGTCGTCGACCTCCATCCGGGCCTGAGAGAAATCAAACAGAAACAAAGCACACTTAATTGCTGGGTAACCAAGAAAAAACAATTCACAGTTTAACTGGCAGAGTGAAATATTGGGAACAGAAAATTGTGGTTGTGAATGGGCACTGGAAGACTTCATTTCGCCAACACCGATCTGCAGGATTTATTCATACTGTATATATACACACACATACATACACACACTCAAAGCTCGTTATAACAAAGTTGCATCTAATGCCAAAATAAGTTCGTTATAAACATATATTTGTAACATTGTATTCATGAAAAGACTATTCTTCATTTACTTCGTTATACCCGAGTTCGCTATATCAAGGTGTGTGTGTGTGTGTGTGCGCGCGCGCGCGTGCGTGCGTGCGTGTGTGCGTGCGTGCATGTGTGTGCGTGCATATGTGTGTGTGTGTATCTGAAGCATGCTTTTTAATTTGGGTATCTTGAGGGGCTAGTTGATGCATTCTAGAAAACGATTGTTAATTGTGCAAAATTTGGAAAAATGGCATCATGAAGACACACACAAGAGAATGATTGTATACTACCAACTGATTTATGTCAACGCAGGGTGTTACAATATTAATAGCATAAAAAAACACAAATGCATATGCGCAACCTATCCAAACGAAAAACCCAATCAACTGAAATTTGTGGAATTGATGAAACTGATGAGCTGAATTGATGAAATTGTGCCTGCAACTGTGAGCCACAATTACATCTTACTAAGATATTGGGAAGGAGAAAGAATGCATGCGCACAAGAGATTTTGAAAGCACATTTTATCAAAAGAGAAGGAAGCGCCTCAGAAAGTGACACTCACTGCTGTATCGCTCTACAGTGCTGATATGTATTCTTTAACTAATCGGGTGCGTTAGGTTGGATGTTTCATTTGGATTGATCACACCTGCACATTTGTGTTTTTTGATGCCACATATTGTAATGCTCTACATCGAAATAAATCAATCGGTAGTATGCACTCAATCTGTTGTGTGCGTCTTCTTTCGTGATGACTTTTTCTAATGTCATGCTGCCAACAATCGTGGTTTTTAAATTTTGCTCGTACCACATTTGATCATGACACTCGTTCTTTCCTAACATACTTGTCGTGTAATAATTTCAGGGTTTTTCCACGTTGGAGGATGAAGGAACAACCCCAGATTGGGAAAACACATTTCGGCTTTCGGCCAAGACAAGCCGGTGAACTTGAACGTCCTCCCAGCTTAGCATGTTATGGGGCGCCTTATCAGCGGCATTTCTGCGGTAAGACCGTTGAACAGACGGGAAGCAACACCAGGTGCAATAGGCGCCCACGCCTTTAACGCAGCCAGCATGCAATAGGAGGGTGATAACGGGAAAGTGTGGATTACAGAGTGATAAGGAAATGGCTGTGCTGCCTCGTTTCCCAAACACTCCAGGTATCACTGTCACCCGTGCCAAGTTTGCTGATGGCGTTTGCGGTGAAAAGATTACAAAAGAAAAGAATATATACTTCTTCCCATGTTTTTTCTTTCTTTTTGTATAACCTTTACACAACTAACATAGATGGCTGTACATACCCCCCCCACTCCTTATTGCTTGTTTAAAAGACGTTTGTGCTTTCACGCGGCATGGAATACTCCTTTCCACAAAATATAGAATTAGTGAAAACAGCTCATAGAAAAAGCTACATAAAATCCCACCTAAGGTCAGCTTGTACAAGTCGGCCAAGCCATAAGAAAATTGCACAAGCATGAAGTCAATTTATGTAACGACACTAAAGGTGACACAAAATACCGTCCCGTCGCATAACACAAAAGTTCACATAAAATGCTGTCACACAGACACCGAATATGTCGACACATTATGTTACACATGAAGTCCAGTCATATAACAACACTGATGCTGACAAATAAAACAAAAGTTGTCATTAACAACGTCAATGTTGACGTATATGTTGACAATAAGTTTACACTGAGTGACACACAACGCAACGTGGCCAGGTCAAAGTATACACATGTGAGCTTTCACTATGTATAAAATTCTATCACTCCCTGCAACTAGCTCAACATTGTACTTTGATAAACTGAAAGTTCACAGTGCTATTATTTGTTAGCAGCTGTGTGGCAGAAGCCACATCATAATCTTTATAATGAAAGAAGTATTAGCAAATGTACTCGTGAGTGAGTGTGCCAACCCACATTTTGAACCAAGCTATTCAAAGTGTGGTGGCACTGGACTCTGTTCAGTATGAAGTACAAAGTAGGAAATCCTACTGGCAACTGGCATTCATCGTTATCATTATCATCGTTATCACGTCTATGCCCACTGTAGATAAAAGGATCCTCCCACCTATCAACAATTACCCCTGCCTTGCATCAACAGACTTTACATTCTACACCCACCAATTTCCTGATCTTATCACTCGATAAAATCCTCCACCACCCTCGACAACATTTCCCCTGCTTTAGCGTCTAACCTTTTAATCTCACAAGCCAGAAGTTATCTGCACTACAGATTGTGTCCTCTGTCCTCGATACCACCATGAATAGGATAATCAAAAGTGTGCAATTACAGCGATTTCACAGTTTCGCTTAATTCTCCATGAAATGCCTTTACTAATACAGTCTAACCCAAGTATATCAATCCCAAATGCAAAAAGCTATTGTGTATATCAAACATCTGTCGCAACCCCTTGAATATATTTCTCATATATAAAATATTTTATATATCAAATTACCTATATATAGAACACTTTTAAAATCCCCTTCGGATTCGATATATCCAGGTTCAACTGTACAACATATAGATAGCAAAGCAAGCCTATTAACTTGCTAACCGATGCTTCATTCAGCATTATTCACTTAACACTCAGCCTTGCACATGATAACCTTGTAGATTTGCAAAAATGAAAAAATTTGAATGGAAAAAATCTAGGGGTTTGAAATGTCTTCAAGAAAAGATTAAGGAAAGAAATTTGAGCTGTGCCTGTCACTAAAAGCTACCTTAAAGAAACTCACATGGCCCACTTTATAATGCAGCTTATAACTCCAGGTTTTAACTAATCATAGAGTGCTTGTGGGAAAATAGAAGAAAGAGTATAGAATATAGGATTCTAATAGACAAATGCATATTTTGCTACAAGCAATTACTACAAGAATCTAGCGTAAAAAAATTACACATACACAAGAAATGCCACAGACAAGGATGAGCACTAGTCCCTGTCTGTGGTGTTTCTTTCTTGTGTATCTGTAATCTTTTGTGCTAGATTCTCGTAGTAATAATGTCAAACCTACTAGCCCAACAAGCAGTCCTTCTTGCACAAAATGTTCCTCTTTTTAATAATGTCTGTTGTTTGAACCATAACTACTTGTGCTTACTATAACTTGTTTGTTTTATTTGCCCACTGTCAAGCTGACCTGTGTATGAGGTGGCCAGGTTCACCTCAAGCTGCTAATCACAGCTTTTACAACTTGGTCATCCTTGCAATTCAATTGCAAATAAATTCACTTCAATTCAATGCCTAGGCATGTTTCAAGCAAAACATGCACCCCAGCAACAGGCCACCTTCAAAGCGGACGTCGCAGCACTTGACGAAAGTTTGCATAGCAAACAACTCAATAATAAAGACGACAGCTGTCGCCAAATGTCGCGACGACGTCACCTCTGTTTCTCACCCGAGGTGCAAGTTATCTTGACAGCTGGCAAACGAATCCTCTAGGACGACAGCTCGGGCAAAAAAGGACACATTGTTACTGCGCAACTGCGCTGCAATAATCAGGAAAGATAAACTCAGCCTGCGACAGATGATGCGCCAATGACAGCACAATGCAAAGAATGAAGGGGATGATGGTGCTTCAGTTTAACTGGTCGGGAAGGTAGAGGTGTCAGCCCTCCTGCTCTAACTCCATTATGGGGGAGGGCCCAGCCCAACCCCTTGCATATCACAGCAGCAATAATAAGGGCTGCATTTTTTTTCTAGGCATGTAGTATAATGCTACGATGTACAGTCGTGCCCAATACGAGTTGCAACGTGTCGTTCATGCGCACAGTGACACCAACAGTGCAAAGCGGTGCCGACATAGCAAACATCTGTGAAGTAAACACTGTTTCAGTTACCGGTATTCTCTAAATCAATTTAATGCTTGCCGGTGTCACTGTTTAGGCTTGGGGCCCCTTCAACCATGGCCATCATGTTGCAACTTATATTGAGCGAGACTGTACCTTGCACAAGCGTTTAGATACTGACCACAACAATGACAGATTTAATTAGTGTGCCTCACTCTTAACGCACAGTTAGTATGGGTTACTACTACACTACAAAAACAATATTAGCGAGGCTGCACAGCTGGTAATGGTATAGCTTTCTTGTTAGGGGCTTCTACGCAGCACCTAAGCAAATGACGTACGCTTTGATCCAGGTACGCTGCCTCCGAGATGTTCCAGCAGCTCTGTGTCTCGACAGACTTTCCATAGTCGTGCGTGACTTTGAGCAAGCGGAAGTGCCAACATAGTTTCTCTGATTTTGGTATTGAAGATGGCTATTATTGCTGGCTTTTCACGATGCTTCTGTAGATATCGCAAATGTTCACTTGTGCATGGATGCTTGTATATATGCCCAGCCGTGAGCAATATGAAAGCGGACACTGAAATGACCTTCAAGAGGTCGTGATGATTAAACACAGTTGCCAAGAGTAAAAGTGCTCATAATACCGAATGTTAGAGCCGAAAGGTATGCCTTGTAAATCAAGGCGGATTCACATCTCGAGCAATCGTTGCTTAAACACGATCTTGGTGTTCCCTTTCATATCGCACATGACTGTATGCTATCTGAAACCGCAACTTGGGCTAGTCTGTTGTATTACATGACTGAATGGCAGTGCACCCACACATAGACGAAGAAGAGAAGGACCACAAATACACAGCGCTGACTCACAACTGAACTTTTGATTTATTTAGTAATATTATTATATTTATTATTTTTATGGATCCTAAAATTTTTTCGCAGGCATCCGCTAAGTTTGTTGGTTTTGACCTCCCTGTCTTTCCTATGCTTTCCTCGTTCTCCCTGTAAGAAACTCCATGAGAAGGAGATTCGGACTGACCTTCTGCAGAAAGGAGTTCATCCATTTGGTGAAGGTCTTCTTCTGGATGTGCAGCCGCTCCTCCTGAAGGGCCCGGATGCGGCCCTTCTCGAACTCCATGGCGTCCGCTCGCTGCGACATGTCGACAGCTGTCGCTGGTCGCTCCCTAGTCACTCCCTCTCTGGGCCGCGTGCCGTTACCTCATCTCAGCACCCACACCACCTGAAACACACACGCAGTGGAAGGAGGGCGTCACTCGACGGAGACTATGCAACGCGAACGTAACACACGTACTATGTATATTTCACAGAATGCATCACCTACTGAATGCTAGCTCACTCGTCTTACGGGCAGCTAGGTCATGTGTACGGAGATATTTAGCAGATAGCGTCATGCAATGTCGAAGTCGCGGTCAAGTGGTCCTCTCGGATAAGGCATGTTACGGATAAAAGAGGCAACATCCTTTTGTTGATCATTTCATAACAAAAAGTCCTTTGTACTCTGTGACGGCCTCAAGATAAGTACCAGGAATTCTTGGCATAACAGACACGGTCATCCGCAGTTGCACCTTGCCAGCGAAAACAATTTGTCTGTGGGATGTCTAGACCCCGTCCCGTTAGTACACTTCTTCAGAGACAAATACAGTATGTTTGCTGGATGGCATGTCCCCTAATGGAAGCCTGGTTGGCTTTGTTTTTCATTTTACTCATGAGACAAACTTTCTACTCTTTCCAATATTCTCAAACGATAGTTCAAAACCATTGTGTCTGCAGCTCATGCATGGTATACACATACTTTCTGTATTTTATGACATTATTCACCTCTCAACCATGTCTTGGTTGGATCTGGGATTTGTGCATGGCGGGGAGACTGGGAAAAAAATTAAACAACAATTCAACGTGTATGGCGTATCTCATCAAGATGTAGAATCCGGCGTATTGCCACATCGACATTGCACCTGCAATGCAGTGCCTGCTACAAACGCAACAGCAATCGCAAGAACTTGAGCAAAACATCACGACATATATAACCCTTCAATGCACCCTGTATACACTGAAACCTCAATATAATGAGCACGGATATAACGAAATATCGGTTATAACGAAGTAAATGACAAATAGTCTTGCAATACATACAGTGTTAGGAGTGTACGTTTATAATGAATTTTTGGATATAACGAAGTTATTTTCGTGTAAGATGCAACTTCATTATAATGAGGTTTGAGTGTACATCTGTTCCCGCAAAGCTGTAGAATGTCCACAGGAGACGAAATGTTCAACCAAATTATCATGTGAAGAACAGCAAGTCCAAGAAATATCCCTATACCAATCACAATGGATGTTCAAAGGATCCACTGGATGTGACTAATTATATTTATTAGATGCGAAGCAGCTTTTGCTCAGGGCTGTGCCCAGCGGTGGCGTCCGCTTTCTGCCACCTAGCACTCGCGCCAAGGAGAAGTCTTCTTCCTCTTGTTCTTCGACCGCCTTGATGATGATACGTGCAGAGCACTTTAGGGGCCCGGGCTGCCGTTTGCTGTCCTAGCTTGGCGTAACGCAGACAAAACCACGTGTGCTGGCACGCGCTAGCGCGTTCGGGCCTGTGTAAGACGCTGTGGCCTCTCCCCCTTACACTCTCTCAGCAATCACGTGATGGCGTCGGGGAACGATTCTGCAGACGCACGATGAACCCACGTGGCGTGCTCCAACAAGAGTTCGGGACGAGTAACAGCAACAGCAACTACAGTGAATTCATGGTGGGCTCCACTTGCAATGACGCGTTTAACATCGGGCAAGGTACCCGTGATGAAGGGAACTTTAAGTCACGTGGTTCCCTTTAGTGGGAGATGGTGTAACTTTTTTTTAAAGTACCTTTTTCACGATAGGTAGAGCGATAGGTTATTGGAAGGGGGGAGAGCGGGTTCGGGGCCTTCAAAAGATAGGTACTGAGTGCGAGAAGGGGAGGGCTTGTACCCTCATTTGCCTGGTACATCCTACCCTTTTCACAGACACGTATGCATACATGCAAGCAGCTGATGTGGATATGGGTGTGTGGAAAGAATTCATTCGAGATATTTCGCTTATTTGTAATCGTACCGAGGATTCTTGGGTGGCCAGAAAAAAATATATCACGCTCATTTACATGACAACATCTACTTCATATATACCTCATTTGAGACAGTCATCAAAAAGACATTCTAACAAGGGCATCGCCTCCATGGTGGATCAACGGTTATGGAGTTCAGCTGCAAAGAGCGGGGTAGCGGGTTCGATTCCCGGCAGCACTCCTATGTAGATCGAAATGCCAAGAAATACGTTCCTGCTTAACACGTCTAAAAATTCCAGGTGTCTAAAGTCAATCCGCCGCCCTCCACAACGTTCACCGTATCATGCACTACTTTTCGTGACGTCCCCTAAAGTCCAGAGTCACGTCTCATCCTCGAAGCCCAAATACCTTCAGGTCGAGCCACGGAGGCGAGAAAGAATGAGCTAAGAATGCCGGATGTGCCCATTTATTTCACGAGTACTCTTTAGAATGTACAGCAAGGTCTCGAATGATAACGGATGCAGCTAAAGAAGCGCGTTTAAGCCAATTACCAGGCAGACGGTTATCTCTGTCGGAACGCGATCCTCGGCATTGGAACGCGCGCACGCATCAGCTAGGCCCCATTATCGCCGCCTCTATTGTTCGCAACAAATGTTATGGCATGCGACCGCGATAAGCGTCGACGACCGACTGCCGCGCACGATCGTTTTAAGAGGTGCGCGCGCGCAGCGAGGCGTGCAGAGCGCGCGTAGTCCGGCACGGAGTTGAAAAGTCACGGTCGAATAGTCGCGAACATTGCGAGCGAGACTTCACAGTTACTCTGTGGTTACAGGCTGTGTGTGACGACGAACGAAAGCGTTCGACCGCAAACGCAAAGCGATAAATTAAATTAAATTGTGGAGTTTAACGACAGTGACGTCACTGTGGAGGACTCGACCAACTTCCACCACCAAGATACTGTGACCAGGTGGGTACGTTAAAATGACACTAAAGTAAGACACTAAATCAGTTTAGAATGATATAAATTATTCTTTGAAGAAGCTCTATCATCGTTAATTTCGCGACCGTAGGTTCATTAGTAAAAGAAAGAAAACGAAGGTCACAGTGCCGAAACTTGAGCACCTGTACGTCGTCTGACGTCACGTGATCAGAAATCGTTGGACAGGGAATGGCTGGAGCCATGCGGGGTTGAGGCTACCCCTCGAGCACACTCGCAACTCATCTGCGGACGTAGACACAAAGGGTGGGGGGATTCACCCTCTTCCCCTTCAGATATTTACATATAATATGAATACATTTACAAAAGCACGCAAAAACACGCACAAACATGCCTGGGGAGGGTCGGATCCACTCACAAACACTTCTCGAAGCCCGGCTGCGTCCCTGCCCCACCCAACTGCGCCCTTGATCACAGAGAGATGCATTAAACACTGGATAAAATATGACGTGTCACTTATCGTAATATTTGTCAAGAGAGTTAAGCCCTTTTGTTTTTCGTTCTTGCTGCGTTCGGCTTAACGCTGTTCCTTCAAAGGTATAGCGTAAGCAGCAGCAACGAATGAAGTCTAAGCTACGGGAGGCCTAACGACATTACGAAACGATTGCTGAAACGATTAGGTCGGTCAAGAGAGGGGGTAATCATGAAGGCTGCTTGATGATGGAAGCGGAAAAAGAAACTAAGAATTAAAAAAAAAAAGACGGCAAGCCGCAGCAACATATAGGTGTACCCGAACACAAGCGAGCACGGATAGCCGCGGTCCAAGACGGAAAACGAAAAAATCGCGTCCGTCGAAACCATGGCACGTGCTGCGGCGGTCGTCGAGAACAAAGTCATCAGGAACTCGTCAGCGGAAGATTATCCATCAAAAGGAAAACGCAGCTCTCAACGAGGACCCTAAATGATCATCTCTCATCAGAAACTGAACAAGCCTCTCTTTTTACTCATTCTCTATATCCCCCCCTTTATATTTTTACACAAAAGGTGTTTCGATGTCAGTTCCAAGAAAAGCAGACGGGAGGTAGTACATCTTGACTGTTGTCTGCATAATATCCATGTATGTACCTTCCTGTCTGTCTATCTGTCAGTGCCTGTCTATCCGCGTCTATCTATCTATCTATCTATCTATCTATCTATCTATCTATCTATCTATCTATCTATCTATCTATCTATCTATCTATCTATCTATCTATCTATCTATCTATCTATCTGTCTGTCTGTCTGTCTGTCTGTCTGTCTGTCTGTCTGTCTGTCTGTCTGTCTGTCTGTCTGTCTGTCTGTCTGTCTGTCTGTCTCTCTGTCTGTCTGTCTGTCTGTCTGTCTGTCTGTCTGTCTGCATCTGTTTGTTTGCGCAGCGCTGGTCTGCGTCTGTCGGTCTGTCTCTTTGCCAGGTCTCTGTCTGCGTCTGTTTGGCTGTGTATGTGTCGACCTGTCTGTGTCTATCTGCTCCTGCTGCCCGTATGTCTAGCTTCTTTTCTCTAATTAATTATCAAAATAACTACGTCCCCTATGATTTGCCTGCATGAGAAGCCGAATCGAACTGCCACATCTACTCGCATACTGTCAGCTTTCGCTAATGCTGACTAATGGTGGCCACAGTGTCGGCAAACTGTTCACTAATCTTGGCTAACGTTGGCGGCTCGCTGTTATAAAAGATATACGTACTACATCGTCTACGTTGGATCCCCATTCAATGACTGCGTTGTCGCTTTTTTTTTTATTATTGCTTCTGTTGAAATCCAGCGCTTTTGGCCACCTCTACCTTTTCTTTGATTAATTCATGATGCCTCGGGCAAGGCCGCGCGCTGCCTAGCGTCTCCTGCAGGGTGCGACGATTAGCCGCGGAGGTCGCTCGCTTTCTGGCTAGGCGCGCGCACGCGCAGTTAAGCCTACTTTATAATATAATACACTACACGGCTGCGTGCCGCGTCGCGAGGGAATGCCGCGGCACGCGGGTAATTGCTCGTTTTAAGTATACGCGTGCTGCAGAGACGAAAGCACGGCTGGAACGGGGATTAACTGTTGGGCGTGGGCGGGGAGGATGCTGAGGCAAGGAAGGACCACGTAAAGTTCCGTGACGGCATGCGGAGGAGCGCGGGAAAGCCGCAAATGAGGTGTCAAGTAAATGTTCGTTCACACCTACGCCGACGCCCCTTGAAGACGATACACCGACGCGTCTGCACACGAACAGCACGCGATCTAAAAGACAAACAACAGTCGAGAAACGCCAAAAGCTTGTAAGTATGTATATAGAAAGTGTATTTGTGTGTGTGTGTGTGTGTGTGTGTGTGTGTAGGAGGGGGGGAGGGGGCAACGCAGTTCTCTAATAGAAATACTATGACGGTAACGCACCTGTTCTTTTCGCAGACTAACTCACGTCTTGGCGGACCTACTTACCGCTGTTAAAGTTACATTGAAATGACTAATTAAAAACTTATCAGCAGTTGACGGGATCAGTGAAGGCATGCAATTATTAACATAGAAAAGTTGTGGGGCATCAGAATATATGGCATATTCATTTTTTTAGAAATAAAAAAACAATCGCACGTAACTTGAGATTTGTGCGCAACCAAGCCAGACCATGGTTATCGTTCTTTGACAAAAAATACGCCCCAGGGGTGCTACTGCATTTTGTGTGTGTACGGGGTGCATTTCTTGCATTCCTATATTGTACACCGCTATAGGAGTATCGCAAGTACACTCTTTAAGAAAGGGCGTATTTGGGATGCCTTTGATAATCGTTTATCTTGCGTTATCGGCGCGGGTCCGGTACTTCCAGGTAAGCGCTTATCAGCGTGCCATGTATATTCCTGAGAGAAATGTGGCGACCGCCGAAGTCAGGGAACGCCAGCAAGACGATAAGTATTGTGGGAGAAAAGAAGAAAAAAAATACTCCCCAGAAGGTGCAGAAAGACGCCCCTAATACACCGTTCTTAGTGTAGTTATACTTGAACGTCGAGATAAGACGTTCGGCAACTACAGGCCGTCTGCAAACAGACTGAACGCAATTCCGCACCGTTTTCCAGGAAGCAGTTTTGAAAACCACGAGAGCAAGGAGGATGAGGCGAAAACGAAGTTTCACAATCGAAATAGAGTTGCACAAACGGATGCGACTTTGAAACGGTCGCGAGGCGTCGAGCCGCGCCCTCCCGGAACTACGCGTTATAAATTGCAGCCGGGCCCGCTCGTCCGATGACGAAGTGCTAGCTACTACGTAATGCGGTAGGCATACACGGAACGCGCCTCGTGCTGTCTGCATGTTTCATCTTCAAGTTTCGCAATGTCGTCTGCTTCCATTCACCTCGCTCATTCGCCTGTATTCTTAAGCCTATGTCGGTCTACACGGTTTACTAGATCGACTTCGGAGTCGACGTCAACACTGGTGTAGCCAGGGTGAGGGGGTGGGTAGGTGTTTAGGGGGTTTAAACACCTTCTGAAACTTAAATTTTGCATGTGTATACGTACACGTGCAAACGCATGCACGAACTACATAAAGTATACGATTAAGCCCCCCCCCCCCCCCGAAAAAGATATCGGGCTACGCTACTGGACGTCAAAGTAACGGTACTCGCAATACTCCTAGAGCGATGTACTGGTAAGCTACAATATGAGCATAGGCGTACGGACAAGAAGGGCGCACAAGAAGGGCACCAGGAGGGCACAAGGAGGGCGCCAAGTCAACCCCACATCTTCACACAGTCCGACCAGTCCCGTCATTGTCCAATGTGCAGGTTTATGCCCATGCAAATTGTCGACAATAGTGGCAGTCAAGAAGCACTGACGTTGCATTCCAAATTCCAAGAACGGTTTACTTCCCACCATTATACCCCCAGGAAAGCCGGGGACCAAAGGCAGGCCGGTGTGAGCAGGACGTCATTGCTTCATTTTCATTTTTGAATCAATTGAGAACCTTGTTTTCTTTCGAACCCTTCCAACAGGAAGGTGGAAGAGGAGGAGGGGAGAAGGGGGGGGGGGGCGTGCGCTTCGTTGGTCCCGGTTTCATACGGTCACCCTCCTCAAACTGTTTTCATTCCCACGTTTGGCGCCAAAAGTTGCCACCGGCGAGCGCGTTTATGTTGAGAGCACTTCGGCTCCCGCGTAGGTGGCGCTACCGTAGGGCGGCACAAGGAAGTAGCAGAAGTGTTTCACTTCAAGAAATAAAAGAAACCAGCACAAAAGGGGGCGTGCGCATCGTCCATTACGTCGGTGCCCCGTCATCGATTCAGCTGCCCTCCTCCGAGTCACGAACGAAGAATTGTCTCTTCTTCTCTCTCTCTGCAGCGGTGAGATGGTTAATGGTTTTCGTGGCCTTCCTGAGAGAGAGAGATTCGAATCGGGTGATCGCTCTCCGCATCTGACGGGTTGGGGCGGGGGTGTCGAGTCAGGCCGGTGTCGATACACCTTCACCCCACGCACCGCACACGCAGAGCACGCGCATGCGCAATGGCTCGATGCAAGTGACGCATAGACACCTAAGGAAACAATACGCTCAAAGAGTCAAGAGGGAACGTAAGAGGAAATTCAACGTTTTCCTTCTTTCGTTTGACTAGTTAACACACTGCTTAAATCTCTGGCGACGTAGTCAGATACGAATAAAAGAATGGTGGCGAAAGGGAGTGAAAGAGATGTCAAGGTACGGTGCCCAAGCAAAGGCACTGTACTTTGGCACCCGTGGTGTTACGGCATACGAGCCGAACTGGTAAGACTGGTGGTAAACTGGGCTCGTTGGCGTCGATTTATTATGCAAAACACGAAATTAAAACTATAATAATTGTTGGGATTTTACGTCCCAAAACCACCATACGATTATGAGGGACGTCGTAGTGGAGGGCTCCGGGTATTTTGATCGCCTGGGGTTCTTTAACGCGCACCTAAATCTAAGTACACGGGCCTCTAGCATTTCGCTTCCATCGAAATGCGGCCGCCGCGGCCGGAATTCAATCCCGCGACCTTCGCGTCAGCAGTCGAGCATCATAACCACTAGACCACCGCGGTTAGGTTAGGTTAGGTTAGGTTAGGTTAGGTTAGGTTAGGTTAGGTGCGTCGGCAGGAGGGTGCAAAAGGGGCACTTGCCTCCCTCAAGCCACACAACCAGTTGCTCCCCCCCCCCCCCTCAAGCTACGCCAGCACTCTCCTCCTCACACAAGCGATGCAACACGGGTAATTAAAGGTATTTGCGTAACTTCAGCATTGCCTAACTTTTGGAGCATAACGTCGGCTAGCGTTGGCTGTGACGGTAATTACCAGGTTATTAAAAGGTAATTACAAAGCATTTTCCACGCATTTACCGCTAAATCCCACAGATTTTTTTTGTTTGTTTGTTCTCTTCTTCAACAGACACGTGCCACATCCTGTGACGACGGAAAGTGCACACGACAGAGATGTCTTTCCTGCTGTCGTTGGAACATGCTGAGTGGAAGTCCAACGCACAACAGAGGCGCCTCTTCCGCGTCGCCTGCTCCGAAACATCACCACCCACCCTCTCCCCTCTAGAAGCAACATAGCGTACGTCCTCCTCTTTTGTGGAGGGAAAAGAAAGGGGGACGTGTCAAACACAAAACGGAAGAGAGAGGGAGAGAGAGTGTAGCTCACAAGAAGTCGTGAGTGAGCGATTGAGAGAGAGAGAGAGAAGCGAGATGTATAGATACATAGATGAACGGAAAAGAGAATGGCGATGAGAAGAAAAATGGCGGAGGAGACCAGGACACGTCGGACGGCGTCATTGTTGTCCGCGCGCGCCGTCCTGGACGCGAGACAATGCGAGAGTTCTGACCGCCATTCCCTCTTCTGCTCGCATGCATGCCTGTGCCGGGAAGACTACATAGGCCTCCCAAGCTCGGCCAGGGGGCGCTGCGGCGCACGCGTTTCGCCGCCTTTCTAGCGAAAACCGGTCGCTCCCCTCTCCGCGCCTGCCTTTTGACTGCGCTGTCTCCGCACGTTCAGGCACCCTGCACGCGGTGTTCTCTGCTCGCCGTGCACGTGCAGCTTCACGTGTCGCTTGCTCTGAAGGTTTAGAAAGATCCCAGAGATGGAAAAAAACGTTTTAACGGTGGGAATCTTACCAGAGGAGGACGGTTGATCGACCACCTTTTCGGGACCGAGCAGGTCGTCAAGGGCGATGCTGTTTGTGCGAGCGCTACGTGCGTGCAGATGCTGAACGGGCACATTTCTTTGACATGAGTAGGGAGGTGACTGCACGAGTTCTGTAATTATGTTACCGGTAAAACGCACATTCGTTGCGGCAGTCGTGTATACTCGGAGCTGTCAGCAACCAACCAGCACGCTTTCGAGTGCGTTTTCTATTGATAACTTTTCAATTGCTTAGATGCCAAGTTTGTCGTGCGGCTTTAAATTTATTATGAGCTCAGTGTGAAGAGCATAAATTTACAACTGCCCTGTTGAGTCACTGGCTGCATCGCAATGCGCAGTGTTCAGTTTCGTGGGAGTTTCACTTTTGCCGAGGTTTGCATCGAATGATAAAAACGTCGGATTGCAAGTTTAATGTCGCCTTGGATTTTTTTAGAGCTCCCTTTGACAGCATAATGATATACGCAAAAAAAAAATAAATAAATATTTCATGCCCACTTCGACGATGCATGTTTCTTGCAGAGGCGTGTTTCATTTCGAATAATATCGACGCCTCATCACGCACCGTGTTCGCTTATTCGAATGTCGCTTTGGTTGTTTCGACAGCTCGCTTGGTCAGCATCATATTATACAGGGGCGTAGCCAGGGGGGGGGGGGGGGGGGGGGGTCAAACCCTCCCCGAAAATTTTCAATTTTGCTTGCGTATATGTACACGCACACATACAAACGCACGCACAAACATACATAAAGTATGGTTGGACACCCCCCCCCCCGAAAAAATTTCTGGCTACGCCCCTGATACTATACAATACCCACTGGGATCGCGCATGTGTATGATTATGCCGAGATTTGTGCCCAATAATAAGCGCATCTGAATTCGCGAAGCCATCGAAAATTTAATTGCCACCTTGGTTCTTTTTTCAGCTCGTTTCCAAAGCGGCATGCAAGGCTTTTTATTACGTGCCGAACGCATGACATTAATACGAGGCACGCCGTGGTGGATTAATTCGGATTAATTTCGGCCACCTGGGTTTCTTTAACGTGTACGTAAATCTAAGTACGCCGGTGTTAGTGCATTTCGCTCCCATCGAAATGCAGGTGCTGTATGCGTGAATCGAACCCATGACCACGATTTTAGCAGCGCAACACTTCAGCCTTCTAAGCAATCACGGCGTGTCGCATGCAAGGCCAATATAAACGCTCAGTGCAAACATACAGCTTAATTCTGTTTACAGGGAGCCGCGACGGGAAATGTACCGCAATCAGCTGAATTAAACACTTAGTACTCACGGTACGTTATTTAAACTGTGGTGTAATAAGCCCAAATGCTCCGCTGCTGTAACATTACAAATGGTTGACTCGGAAAGTTAGCGCGCAATCTCGAAACGTACAGCGGCTGTCTATTTGTTGTAACTTCGGTTCACAAACGCACTTCCCTTTCAAATGAGCACGATCATCGCGTTTCTCCCCGTTAAAAGTTCGTAATACTGTGTACGACAAAAACTGCTTCAAGGTGACAAGACCGCGAAAGCATCGCGGCGAACTGCCATAATCCACTCTTGACGCCTCTGCTCCTCGGACTGCTTGCATTGGAAACGGTAGAACATGACAGGAAGTTTTCGGCTCTTCGACATTTTTAAACTTTTGTGACAGTTCACAATGCAGCAGGACTGCGTGCCTGCTTTCGAGTACGACGAAGGAACGGCACCCATAGCGTGAAAAATGCGAGATAAAAGCCCCGGGGAGCACGTTCTCCGCGCGCGCGATGGGAAAACCAAGCAAGAGCGACCCGTCCCAGCTACCGGCGTTTTCCCCTCTCTCCGCTGGGGCGGCGGACGGCGCTGCGCAAACTTGAGCGTTGGAGGCCTATTACAGTAGGAAACCAGAAAGAATGAAAGGTCCCGTTGTGTGTTAGACTGACGGAAGAATAAGAGAACCAACATAGAAGAACAAAAGGTGAACGTACGTTCTGTTCTTTTTTTTTGTTTCTTCTTTCATTGTTCCCTCCGTGTAATGCCATGCTCAATACAACCATAAACGTCCACCAACTTTGCCAATTTGACTGCTTTACTACAGAGACTTCAATCATCATGGGAGACTCCCAAATAATGTGTTTTGATGTTGGCGGGTCTATGCACCACGGGCTTCGTGGTGCGAGCTGTCGTAGCAGCTTGTCAGTGAATCTCGTGGTGCGTGTATTCGCTGAGATTCAATGAAGCCACAGCGCCGAAAACACAGGGACACAGCGTGTCAAGAGGACAGGACGCGCGCTCTTCCTTGGACAGGACGTGCATCTTCCTTGGACAGGACGTGCATCTTCCTTGGACAGGACGTGCATCTTCCTTGGTTCCTATATGTTTTTGGCGCTATGGCTTCATTGGACGTATCGAACCAATTAGCCCAAAAGTCCGTACTCTTGGTATTCGCTGACAACGCGCCGCCGGTCCCTTTCCTGTAGGCCGTTAGTTGGGCGGTTTGATACGTACATCTTTTGAAAATACTGCAGCGCAGTAAACATACAATGACCAAACAAGACGACAGCGCTCGTCCTTATCGTCTTGCTTCGTCCTCGTATGTTCATTGCGCTGCGGCATTTTGGCTGTTTGAACTCGAGCGGGGATATCCGAAACGTCTCTCCGCTCCTGACTTTGCTGTAAGAGCACGTCTCTTGACGTGCTCTTACAGCGTCTGTCATTTCCTATCCTTCTTCTGTTTTCTTTATTTTTTTAGAACTTTGCGCTGCTACAATATGTCTAGTAAACACCAATCCTGATCCTGATGTCATCCTGTTCTATCCTGATGCCAAGAGAATTCGGTGAGCCGAACGAAAACCCAACCATTTTATCAAAGTTTCCTCTCTCGTTCTCGTCTGCAGGAAACAGAAAGCGGAAAGTGTCATAGTGAACGTGTACTTGTGCGTGTGTTTCTGCGGCGGGAAAGGAGGGGAGAGTGTATAGAGTCAAAGAAGATCGGTCACGCTGACAACGGCGCGACACAACAGCAACGCACGAGAGCTACTGCAGCTTCGGAGAAAGCGCGCGCGAAAAAATCGGGTCAACGGCCCTTTTACGCGCGCAGGAGGGCGAGCGCAAGTCCAAAGGAACGCGAGCGTGCGAGACCGGCGGCTGTGTGCGACGCCGCTTCTTTCCTGCCTGTCGTACACACAAGAAGGTTGCTGGCGCGTCAACTTGGCGTTGGTGCGACGCGCGACACTTTTCCTACATATACACGCAGCCCCAAGAGCCCTGTAGGTTTTAACGCGTTTCAGACAACAACACGCGTGTGGAGGAGAAAAGCTTTTCCTTCGGACGAGGAAAACGCGCACAAACACACGCGCACTGCACGCACGCACGCACACACACACATACACACACACAAGCACAGAGGGAGATAGAGGATCCCACCCGTTACCCGAAGGTTGTAGGTTCGGTTCCTACCGGCGGCAAGTTGCATTTTCGCCCACTTTAATTTCTTTATATTTATATCATGATTACTACACTCAGTTAAAAACCCCCAATAATATACTTTCCTCGGCTTCACTGTCTGTCGTGTTTCATTTGTGACACACACACAAGCACAGGTGCGAGCGCAATATAACTAAATCGTTTCGGAAGGGGCGCAAGTATTCTGTTGGTTGTCTGCGTGAAAACTGGAATAATGTATGACCTCCGAGATCGGTGACCACAGAAAATGTGTAGCTGAATCACGGAGGCCATGCGTAATTTTAATTCCGAGAGAAATGCCGCCCCGAGGCGGATCACACCGGAAGAGCTAGTCTATAGCGGTGTATAACACAGTGTGTGGCCCCGTTTTCCGTAAGTGACACGACGCAGACGACGACAGCCAACAAAACCTGTCCCGCGAGCAGTGAGGGGGGGGATCATCTCCTCAAAGATCCGTGACGCCATGCGGGCTCCGCGTCGCTTCCGTAGCGCACAGGGCGTCGTGGTGGAAGCAAGAAAGCGCAGGAAGAAGGAAACAAGAACGTCGCGGTGCGCTGATAAAAGGACTGCGCGTCAAAACAAACTTTTACAAGGCTCGCAAAGCGTCGCCGGTGAGTGTAGAGTGCGCATGCGCCGTCGTCACGACCAATAGGAAAAGCAGGAAAGTTTCGAACAAGCGAGCTAAACAGCCGAAAGCCCGGCGAGTCGAACAATCAGCAAGCCGATGCGTGAGATACTCTATACTCCGTTTCATACAAGTCCGCCTGCCTCAGCGATCGGCTCCGGCTGTGCGGTACCGGAACTAATCGCGGAGGCCACAATATGAAAACAAAGAGAAGCTAAGCGATCCAGAACAACCTATTGACAGCCGTATAAACAATGGGGTTTGTTTATTTCTAAGGCACAAAGCATCTCCATTTATTACTCAGTCTAAAAACGAAAAAACAAAATCCCGTTACGGGTGACAAAATCATTCAACTATTTCTTCGTGTGGACGCACCTACTGCAAGAAGTCTCGCTCGCTTCCATATAGCGTTGCACCTGATGCATAAAACGGAGTATAGAGGAGGTGAAGTCAGTCTATAGACGACAATACCGAGACTCGATCATGCGTATATATGCACAGAGTAAACTCCCGCTTTGGCAGAAGATACAGACACATCGGAATAGCCCAGACCACGCAGACTCATGCAGAAAGATGGGCTATGGTATCGAGAAAGAATGTTCAGTCTATAGACCATACTATCAACACCAGATAACGTGTACGGACAGGCACAAAGAGCAGGTTGCTACTATAAAGGAAAAAAGATGAAGTTCAATATAGACAGCACAGAAGGAGCAGAACAGGCTAGGCCGTGCGACCGATTAACATGAGTATAGACCATGATCTATAGAGAACAGTAGCGCAAACATGGACAAACAAAGATACACACAAACACTGCGGCTGTGTTTGTATTTTTCTACATGGTTATCAATACCACGTACAACCAACTGGCCCGCGAGTACCGCTTAAGGAAGTATAGACCAGACGAGGCAGGCAAGACACAGCGAGACAACCGAGATCAGAATAATAATGCAGACCACGGAAACCAAACCGTAACCAGGCGCACGCGCGCCAGACGAATAATCGTAACAAACAAATACAGCCGTGTACTAATAATGCGCTCGGACGGCTGCGCTATATAGACCAATTAGCCAACCCTAGAAAAGGAACGAGGAAAATGAGTCGGGGAGATACCGATCGATAAGAGATGATATCGTATCGCGCCCCACCCGCGGCAGCTGATCGTATATACGGGTCGTCGTATTAAACGGCCCACACGTGGAGGGTTCCTACAGATCGTTATCGACGGCCGTTTCCAAACTGGTGGCGACCAAATACACACCTCGGCGAGAGCGCGCCCTCTGGACAAAGTCACTGCGACTTATTAAGCGGGAGAAATTATTAATCAAAGTGCGCCGCCGCAATTACTAGAAAGCGACGAAGGCGAGGTAGGAACTTGATCACGTGACCCGATGACGTGTACAGATTTAGCAAAGACGTTCGTCACGGCGTGACGAACGGGAAGTGGTCATCTGACAAGCTAAAAGCTGCTATGTATACCGAAAGAATGTAAGCTTGGACAATATGGCGTTTCGTTTGAGATTTTAGCGCTCGAAGTTCACACGGACGACGTAAGCGTGTTAATGCTGCGTGTTCGTGCCTATTTTGTACGCCGAGAAGAAGCCCTATACTTTTCAACAATCACGTATACGATGACGTCATGGGGTCCTGTTAAAAGAAGAAGCTTCATCTGAGGTGCATCTATAATTCAAACGACCGGATGAACGGTGTTTCTTCTTTTTTTTCGGCAACCGCTGCCACCGTAGTCACTTAATTAAGTATAAAACTTACGGGGAATGGTTAGGTTAGATTACACTACGTTATAGTAGTTCATGAGATGCATTAAGAAAAGATTAATACTGCTGCCTATATAGGAACTAGGTTTCCCCTTTGCACGCCATCGTTTCTTAAAATTGGAAATCGCATATTTTCAAGAGAGACTGAAGTATACATCAAGTCTTTGAAGGAGCTCCCACACTGCCGATTCGATCAAAGAGCCGCACACTACAACGATCGACTCATTTACATAATAAATAAGCCGCGGCACGAGAGCGCAATTCCGTGTGGGTGTGGTCGACGGCCGCCGTGATTCTGTCCAACCTAGCTTCTATATAATTCATTGGGCGGACGAGATTTAATACTTTAGAAGCTACATTACGTCTCGCAAGGTTTGTAACTTTCCTTCGATCGTAAGCCTGCATGGTCTATGTAGGTGCGTAGTTCGATATCAGGGTTTTTTTTTGTTTTTGTTTTTAACGTATGATGTCTAGTACGTGGTGGCGTCCAACCACAAACAACAACAAAAAAAAGGCCACAATGTCCCTAATCCATTCGCCTAAGACGACTCGAACGCGAAAGCAATGTTCTTCGTTCTGTTTTTCTCCTCAGTCGATTGCATTGATCACCAGGTGACGTCATGTTAGGTGACGTCATAGTGACGCCTCGATGTCGTCACAAATTGTCCGTTTCTGACGTCACAGATCACAAATGTCATCGTGACGTGACCTGTGACCACGTGATACTTTTCAGACCGTTCGTGGAGACACCGACGGTCACTTTTCGCGTTTAATGAGGCATCTAAGGCTTCAGCCTTAAAAAATTACGCAAAAAGCAACGAAGCTGCTTAACTATCTGCTGACACGGCTGAGTTATGCGTGAAATTTTGCTGGTCGCTGAAAATGCATCGTACAAAACCAGCAAGTCTACGAAGATGGCACGCTGAAGACTTGCATGTTATGATGGCGAAATCGTGAACATGACGTGTAATGGTTTCGAAGGAGCAGAGGTAAGAATTGCTGCTGCCGGGAGTCGAACACACGACCTCGATCATTCGCAGGTGTTGCCCGCGGTAAACAAGACACTCCAGCGCAATTAATATACCCCGTTTCCCACGTGACCCTTGCTTACGCCCTGTTATCGTCAGTGGACGTATCCACAGCACCCGTGATACGACAAAAAGGTTTCTAGAGCGTGCGATTTCTGCACAATCGCTTGTTGTTATGCACGCGGTCGTTTACATTATGGCTCGGTAACTGCGGCGGTCACGTGACTAAAGATAAGCGGCAGACGGTAAGATAAAACGGAAAGCCGGAACAGGGTCGAGGAGGCGGATTTAGGAGTAATATCGCGTTGTTTGGATATATGACACCTTTCCGAAACCCCTTCGTGTCATCGGCTCTTGACGGAAACACTTTACAACAGAAAGAAGAACGAAAAATTGGGGGACGCTTAAGCTTCGCCTTTAAGAGCTGAACGCGATAGCGATATTCTGTTCCTCCTGCGCAGTTCGAACACTACGAGGGTTTAACAGAATGCGCCCACTAAGGCGTGTGCCTTATGTAATGGGTAGCATGCTCTAAACCAGGAGCAATTATGCGCGAGAAACTTCTTCGAAGATGCGATGCACCCACTACGTGGTCTCAAGGGAATACGCGCACTAATGTGTGCGCCTTTTGTAATGGGTGGCTGTCTTTAAACCACCAAGTCGTTATGATATTGGCATGGTGTGACGCCCTATGGCAATGTACACTTGTACCACGCAATATTACTGCGATATTACATCTCGTACTGTGACACCTGTATACAGGACGCGTATTTTTGGGAAGCATGAAAGTTACTTTCAGTGCAGCTCCAAGCAGAGGCGTGGCTGTGTGGTAGAACACTTGCTTGCCACGCAGACGGCCTGGGTTCGATTCTCATTCGGACCCAACATTTTTATTATTTATTTTATTTGCAGCTTTTTCGATTTTTCGGTCACGGACATGATGATGATTTTTCGCTCACAACCAACGGCCCCGACGCCGACAGCGCAATTTCTGCGATACGAGCTCTTTAACGCTATCGCGTTAATATTTGCGTTTAGATAGCAATAAATAAACGATAAGGCGAGCATAACACTGAAATTTTGAACAGGAGCAGGTGGTGGTGAACCATACATGGAGGGTATTAGCCTGAAAGAGAGAGAGAACGGCGAAATCTTCGGTCAATAACCCCGGTGGAACACCTGCCCCGAGAACTTGGCTCTTTCCCGTTACTTGACGAGTATGCAGTATAACAATATCGGTCTTATATTTAAAAAAATAATGCGTGATGAAATTCCCGAGTAATGTTAATATATGTTTAGGCAAGCACAACTTATTACTACATGCTCTGATTCAACATCGCAATTCGCAAAGTGCGCCCCAGTAAATTGCGTGTATTAGTTAATTAGTCAAACGATCGTTGAATTTTTTGTCTTGCTTCAAATGGCCGCCCAGATTAGTAGCCTATATCAGAAGTGAACTGAAGCCACGCCAGGGATACATATATATATATATATATATATATATATATATATATATATATATATATATATATATATATATATATATATCAATAAAGTGCTAAGAAAGGACCCGGAAGTAAAAGTTGAAAAAAATCAAGCACGTAGGAAAAATTGTTCAGTCAAGGACTGACGTTTCGGCCGCGGGACCGGCCTTCGTCACTCCGACGAAGGCCGGTCCCGCGGCCGAAACGTCAGTCCTTGACTGAACAATTTTTCCTACGTGCTTGATTTTTTTCAACTATATATATATATATATATATATATATATATATATATATATATATATATATATATATATATATATATATATATATATATATATATATATATATATATATATAACAAGAAAGTTCCATGGCTTTTCGGTTAGTATACGATTCAAAATCTAAGTGAGAAAACATTCTGACGTTTAAACGTCAGTACAGATATTTTGTAGGGGTGTGCGAATATTCGAAAGTTTCGAATATTCGTCGAATATTACATTCGAAATATTCGTATTCGATTCGAAAATAGTGTATTCGAAAAGTTTCGAATATTCGATAACTTCGAATATTCGAAAAATTCGAATATGCGATCGATTATCATGCATAAAATAACTCGTCTTCCACATTTCTGCTGCGTTCGCATAGCTAAAAACGTTGCCGAGAGGAGCGATAAACATCGTAAGTACACGGAGGCACGATATCTGCCTGCGACGAGCGCCCCAATACGTATGATTTATTGCTGGTGCATCTCCGACGTGCAGCGCTGTTGGCGATCATGTAACCGTACATTTTCAATATTATGCGGCCGTAACGTGCCGCACTACCACTCGTTCACTATGCGGGATCACTTCTGAGGAAAGACAGTGACCCATCTGACTGGTGGCGGACTGTGGGCATCTTCAGATACCCCAGTCTGGGAAAGCTTTGCCCCATGTACCTCCCTATACCAGCCACTTCTGTTCCAAGCGAGGGTGCCTTTTCAGTGGCAGGGGGGGGGGGGGTTGTCTCAAAAGGGAGCGCCTGCTGCCTGATCATGTGGAGCAACTCATATTTCTTCATTATAACATCTAGTCATTACTTTCATTGTGCCGTGATATTTGCTTGCGTTGTGATGTGCATTGTGCTAGCCTGGACACTGCCTTCTAGAGATAACAGTGTATGTATTGTTGCCAGTCAGGCTGTTAATATTTTTTTTTTTTCAAATAGCTACATGTTAAATAAAATATTGTTACTGCGGAGGCATTTTTCCTTTGATATTCGATTCGATATTCGAAGGTGGATATTCGTATTCGATTCGTATTCGAAAATTTTGATATTCGCACACCCCTAGATATTTGTCTTGCACTACGATTTCTAATCACACACACACACACACACACACACACACACACACACACACACACACACACACACACACACACACACACACACACACACACACACATTATATATATATATATATATATATATATATATGACACTTGATGACAAAAAAAGTTGTGTCGCATTAAGAAAGAGACACCTGGTTTTCGTCTAACGCGCGAGGTCCCTCCTCCAGCACACCACTCAGGCATGTCGCGTCATCCCTCCAGCTGGGCTTAATCGAATCGCCGCGCACCTGCCTCACTCCATTACGCCGCCTTAGTCACCGGCGCCACGCAGAGGTACACGCACTCAACGGGAACATCCGCGGGCGCACCACATGTACTACGGCAATAAAGAAACTATAGCAAAAAAAGTACAGTATATATACATTATACATGTATACTGTATACGTGGGTGTACGTACACACATTTCTATCTGGCCGCGTCATTTTCGCCGCCACGATCGAGCTCTCGGCAAAGTCATTCACATGCTTTCCATTCACGCTTTCCACGACTGTGGGAATCTTTCTCTTTTTTTTTTATTCTTTTTCTGTTCTTCTTCTGATACTGCTCTTGCTTACTGACTCTTAGCGTTCTTTTTTTTTTTTTGTCACCATTTCTGCTCTTTTCCTAACTCTTTCGCTAACACTCTTCTTAATTCCCCACCTTGTTAACGTATATCTGATAGCATGAGGTTTGAATTATTATTATTATTATTATTATTATTATTATTATTATTATTATTATTATTATTATTATTATTATTATTATTATTATTATTATTATTGCTGTTGTAAAAAACAGCTGCGGGCGTCACTGTCAATCGACTTGGCAATAATGAAATTAAAGTACTTAAATTACTTTTTTGCTGTAATGAGTAATGAATTACTACAAGCGAGTAATTTCAAGAAAAGTATACTAATCACTCTCCCAGTCACCTTGGACTCAAATAGAGCATGTCCGCTTCCACTGTGCCATAAAAATTGACTAAAAAAAAAGAAAAGAAAACTGGGCAGGGGCGAAGCATGCAGTGTGCGCCGGTGTTTCTTTCCCGCAGCAAAATCTTTACTCTTTACTGCTTTACTCGCCACCGGTCCACTAATGCACCATCACTTTGCAGATATGTTTCAACAAGTGGTGTTTCAAATAAATGGCTTTACTGTAGAGATGCACGTTTGTGTCTCTGGTTTTAAAACACAAGCTTGAGCGCCTTGGTAAATTTCGTCGTCGGGGATTCTGACACCGCTGCTAAGCAAAACATAACGTTTTACGCAGTAACGACGAACCTTTAACTCATAATATGCATAGTATGGACCGGTGGCGAGTAGTGGGATTTACACAATTTTACTGGCGCATACCCGTTTATGATGGACCGTGACGACGACATGACACTCCAACGTGACGACGACATGACACGCCGACAAGGCGAGACCCTAAGGTGCTACGCCCCTAAAGAATAACGGATAAGACAGGTGAGTGACGAAGCTCAAGCGTGAGAACGCGGCAGGCCCACAGACGGAAGAACCACGTAGCAACCGAACGCTAAGCCTTGAATAACTTTGATTTTGGTAACGTTTGTTAAAGTAACTTCAATGTAATCTCATTACTTTTAAAAGTAACACTAATTTAATGACATTACTTTCGGCAAGCTGTAACTCGCAATGTAGTTTAATTACATTTTTAAAAATCTACGAAAGTAAATATTAATGGAATTCAATTACTTGCTGGAGCAACTTTGCCATCTCTGCTATTGAATGCATTGGCAATAATATTAATGCCTGTGCATTTATTATCAGAACTATATAAAGGAATTGGTACAAAACTCAGTTATTGGATTGTGATTGAACGAATAGAGTATTGGTGTTATAACAGCAGATGCAGCGAACATGAGTCATTATTTAGTCAACAACAACCAACGCTAGCTGACATTTGTCAGAATTTAGCCAACACAAGCCAAGTGATAAGCCAACACAAGCCAAGTCGGCGTTTGTGTTGTCATAACTGCTCTCTTGTGTCCGTGTTTGCACGCCCAGTTCTTGAACGTGATTACCAAGTGATAACTAGTGCTGGTGTGGGTATGCAAGTAAACACGACTGCAGTTGAAGACACGTGACTTAGTGAGGAGGAGGACGAGAAGGAGAATACAACCGCAAACTGCAATTACAAGAACACAGGCAGCGATTACAAGCGCGGCACTCGGAACAAGAAAGAAAAAAAGAGGCTACTATTCATAGCTACTAAAAAATTGTTTTTTTTTTAAATATTTTTTTCTTTCTCGAAAGCAACAGAAATGGACAGCTACCGGAACATAACGTACGCGACTTGCCTCGCGTCCTCCGAAAAGGCAATTTCCTTCGAGCAATATCATCACCTCGCATTCGTAAAGAGAGAACGCCCACTTCGACACACCCTCCTATCGTACACAACAAAGTGGTCACTCCGGACAAAAATAAAAAAAGGAAATAAGCAAAAACAACTACTTTATGTGAATGAGCGGCAGCGTAAGTGCGTTGGCTAACACATTTCACTCGTCTTCCAAGAAAGCGAAGATCCCCCCCCCGCAAGGTCATCTATAGCGAACGAGGCAGCGAGCGGCAAACAACAAAGAGTCGTCTGAGTTGTGTATAGAGCGAAGTCCAATATAAGTGGATGTGCGCGGTGGTGCCAAGAAGCAGGCTGCGAATGGGCCACGCCTCGAAATCATCCTCGCTTCGCCTTCGAAAACGTGGCGATCAAGGCCTGCTCGAAACCGTCGGTAAGTTGCAAGACCGGACACGCGGAAGCAGCCGTCATTTTCAATTTAGCTTTTGTTGTGGCCTCTTCATCCACAGCTTCTGCGTACACCGCGCGAAACCACCTTTTCCCGCGTTCCACAATAACAGCCCCGATTTCAAGTACTCGTGTGAAATGGATGAAAGTACACGCTGAACGACGTTTTTTATCTGCAACGTATACAATCGGGCGCACAGACACGCGAATAACGCTCAAGGTAAAGTATTCGCACTTCGCGAATCACAGTTGCGTAACAGTGGAATATAGGGGAGAAGGATAGACGCAGAGCTGCAGAGACACGCGTTTCCGGCCGACCTCGCTTTATTTTTTATGTGCATATAATGGAACATATCTCGTACTTGATTTCGTCACTCACTCACTCACTCACTCACTCACTCACTCACTCACTCACTCACTCACTCACTCACTCACTCACTCACTCACTCACTCACTCACTCACTCACTCACTCACTCACTCACTCACTCAACTCACTCATCCAGACTCACGAAGGGAAACAATGCGAACCGAGAATTCGACGGGGCGACGAAAGAGATCTGAAGACGCGAGACAGAATCTCGGTGCCCTTGACGGCGTGTAGACCCAGTCCCCCACGCACGACGATTATTACACCAGCCGTTGCGGCATGCACCAGCCGGACTATCCCGTCATCCTGTGCGTGCGCCGTCAATTGTCCACGTACGGACTGTAAGCGCGCGACAGAGACAAATTAGACGCACCCAGGAAAGGATTGACTCACCGCCTCCACCATCACCCGTTCGGCTTCCGGCGTCGCCACGTGACCAGGCATGACCGTGCACACACGTATTAAGGCTTTCTAGCTATTCGAACGATGAAGAAAGCGCGAGTCCTCTGAATAAGAAAGAAGTCTGAAGGAAAGACGGAGGCTTGACTGATGTGGTGAGAAGTCGCTGGATAGGGATAGTAGCTGTAGCCAGCGTTTCCCCGAGAGCCCTTCTTTTCGACAGCAAGGAAAGAAAGATCGACACAAAACATAGACGCATGCAATACATGCATGTACAGACGGCTCCACTGTTAAAGGGAACACTTGCATGCAGGGCATGTTTGGATTACGCTCTCTTGCAAAAACATAGTGACTTAGATTTGCATAAAACTAATCGTGGTTGACAGTTCTGGCTCTTTTTTGACAGACTCGTGCAGTGCACGAACAATGTTTCCCTGTCCACTTGCTGCTAGAGGGCCAGAAAAATGAAAGGTGCTAGGAGTGTTCCCTTCAACAGTGGACCGTAGTGTACAGCATGCGTACGTGCTGCACAAGCATTCATACATACGCACAGTCGCGCCCATTATACTAACGTGCTGCCCATGGTCGAAGCAGCGCCAACACTGCACAGTGGCGTCGACATAGAAAACAACGAGCGACGTAAACACTGTTTCCACTACTAAAACCAATTTCACGTTTTCCGGTGTTGTAGTATAGGGTTGGGGTCCCCTTCAACCATGGCCATCGTGTAGCAATTCGTACGGAGCGCCACTGTACATACATACATACATACATACATACATACATACATACATACATACATACATACATACATACATACATACATACACACACACACACACACACATACATACATACATACATACACACATACACACACACACACACACACACACACACACACACACACGCACGCACACCAGACAGACGCACATACAGAGCGAGGCATGGAGACACGAGTACTGGTTGCCGGCAAGAGAGCACGCAGAAACCAGTTTGCCCGTCGGCCGGACCTCGTGGTGGCCCACGACGCCGCTTGAACTAGAACTGTCGGCGGCGGCGACGATAAGACGACGAGCCGCAGAACCGGAATTCCTCCCGGCCACCACGCACTCTACTACGTCCACACACACTCTCTCTCTCAGAAGAAGAAGCCAGTACATATACGAACGTGCCGGTCACATTTGCGATGCCAACATCACGTCTCCCGGTCGGCAAGAGAAGAAGAAAGAAGAAGCCTTTCCCGATGAACGAACGCACGCGGAACGTTCGCGGGGTGGGCCAGCAGGCGGCATTCACTCAAGGAGTCAGGCGTGCCGACTCCTCGACGGCATCATCGTGGACACGTCATACACGCCGCATGCAGAGGGATCAGTGGAAGCCTTGTGCGCCGTATATGGGCTGCGACTAACGTTACTATACGTACAGGGAGGTGCGATGCCAAACGCGCGATGCGATAGTTAATATGATGTCCGTAGCATGTTCCTGACAGTTACATAAAAGCGAAACATTAATAATAATAATAATAATAATAATAATAATAATAATAATAATAATAATAATAATAATAATAATAATAATAATAATAATAATAATAATAATAGGAGTGCTAGTAATTGTTGGGATTTAACGTTCCAAAACCACGATATATGATCATGAAGGACGTCGCAGCGGCGGGCTCCGTAAATTTCGACCACCTGGGCTTCTTAACGTGCACCTAAATCTTAGTACACGGGCCTCTAACATCTTCGACTCCATCGAAAATGCGGCCGCCGCGGTCGAGTAGTAGTAGTCAAGGCTGTAACTAAAGGGGGGGTTGAGGGGGTTCTGCCACCCCCCCGGAATTTTTTCATGCTTTAACTTTTCGGATATACTAAAATACTTGCACGCTTTCACAGCGACCACCAGTTGCCAAAGTTAGCCGTTCTACACACAAACACCCCTCGAAAAAAATTCCTGGGTGGTAGTAGTAAGTAGTAGTAGTAGTAGTAGTAGTAGTAGTAGTAGTAGTAGTAGTAGTAGTAGTAGTAGTAGTAGTAGTAGTAGTAGTAGTAGTAGTAGTATATGGAGGGCTTGTCCTTGTTTTATACATTTTGTCCTTGTTTTTCCCGTAATAAACTATTGTAGGAAGCAGTGCGGTTTCAAACGACTTTGCGACTTTCCAGAAGCCCTACAGCTTTCTCCTTTTCATTAATACTTCTTCCCGAGCGGTAATCTAGATAGTCTGGGTCAGGGGAGTAGTCAGCATTTGATTTCGGGAGAGTCTGGGAAGGATGGGCGGCGTCGGGGGGGATGCAAGAAGGCCACTTTTGCAGCCCCCTGGCGGCGATTTTCTTTATCGTCCTTTCTCAGGCGTTCTCTTGTCTTTTAACCGTAGCACCCTAGAGTCGACGTATCTCAAATCTTCAAGATAACACCGTTCAGTTGTGCATGTTCCACACTTCACACCACAAGGCAGCATCCAGCTATACGCACCCTCCGACCACCACTGTCCTATTAACATAAAAATCGAGAGTACGGCGCCCGGGTTTATATGTATCTGTGTGATTTTCTTTCCTTCCTCCTTTCACAAGTTTCCTCTCACCCACTGTCATAACGTCAGAGGTAGCACGTGACTATGGTACCGCCAGCGGTACGTTCTTCAACGGGTACCCCCACCCCCCCCCACACACACACACAAATTCCTCGAACCGCCGTAGCATATGACGCCCTGCGCCCCATACGTGGCAGAAGACAAAAGATAAATAAAAACAAGGCGGCCACGCGTGGAGTTAGGCCTAACGCCGTTTCGCCAACGGACGCCCCTTTCGCAACGCACGATCGGACCTGCTGGTGGTATACGCCGCCGGAGACGTCGTAAAGAAGAGGAAGACTTCGGCGCCTTCAAAGTCGACGGCGGCGCACCGGACACATAAGTCACCCTCGCGGTTCCCCTAGACATTTTTTATTACTGCATTTACTTCTGTCTTCACGCAGCAGACGGCGGCGGCGGAAGAAGCAGAAGCAGCTAGCAGACGACGCGGCCCAGATGGCCGTTCGGAACATCCAAGTAGCAGCTCGGTTCAAAGGTTGCGAGCCAGAGAGTTGCGGAGACTGAGGGGAACAGTCCAAGGCTTAAGATAATAGCTCTCTCTCATAGTTGTTCGAACACATTCCCTCATTATAGAGGGAGCCGCGATCGAACGGCAATAACAATAACAACCCGCCGGCACAATTACTGCCGTGGCGTCCAATGAGGGCATGAAGCAGACGATCGGTCAAGGCAAACTGTTCGTCTGCTTCGAGGCATGCCGCCGGCATTGTATGTAATATATAATTAACCAGCATTGTATAGATGATATACTTCCAGCCATTGTGTGGGTTATAAAACACTGAAGCCAAATGGTGAAGTCGAGTTTGAAACAGAATGGAGCCTGGTGTCGAGAGTAAACGCAAGAAAGCGCCTGCAAGTGGCTGCAACTTTGATATCTTCATCAATCGCCGAGTTTTATCGTAACTGGCCAAGATGTTTCACTCATCATTAACTGCTGCTTTAAGTCAGATTTCTGCGGTAATAGGAGTGTTTACTACTACTATTACTACTACTACTACTACTACTACTACTACCACTACTAGTGCTACAACTTCTACTGCTGCTACTACTACTACTACTACTACTACTACTACTACTACTACTACTACTACTACTACTACTACTACTACTACTACTACTACTACATGTTAAGGCAGTCGGCATCTAGCCTGATGCATTGGCTTCTTATGCGTGGTACGGTATTTCGATAGTCAATGTTGAGTGCCAGCGAATGCACCTTATTCTCCGTCACAAAAAAAACAACCTACATTTGAAATCTAACATTCATGCACATGATCTATACCCAAAGGTATATCTAAAAGGACACGATCTATTTAAAAAAGAAATCATGATTTTAAGTACAGAGGCACCTCCTCACTCAGGCGGGAGTGACAAACAATCTAGCGAATAAAGCATATACATTTTAGAAAATTTCAATGCATGATATACAAAACGATGGCAAGTGAATTGGAACGCAATAATCATCAAGATGCATATCTTTACGCCCACAGCATGACAAAGACCTCTCAATGATCTGCAATCTACACTGTCATGCAAACTGTCATGCATCTACACTGCAATCTACACTGTCCATCTAAGCCTGCATTTTAAACCATGCAAATTTCATCATTCCAATAGCTCATCTAACCCTCTGCCGTAGAATGTAGATTTTCCTAACAGCGATTTCGATGAAACCAACGAGAAAAATAATTCAAGAAAGAAAGCATGGGACAATCGTTACGGCCTAACCGCGTACGTTAACGATGAAAAAGACCAGGAAAAGACGCTGCTAGCTCCGCATTCCAGAGGCAATTGGAAAATAGCGGCTGCCCTGTCATTGTTCCCGTTCGTGTAACGCCGCTGCAGTCAACGCTCCGGCATGGATGGGCAGTGGGCACCAGAGAACAGGGATGTGCGCAAGCACGCGCCAACGTGTCGACGTGTGAAAGAAAGAGAGAGAGAAGGAGAGTGTAAAATGGTAATAACGCAGAATGAGAAAAAATAAAAAAGAATAAAAGGCACGCTGCGAAGAAGCGACTAGAAGAAGACTGCAATGGCACAAGTTGCCACGGAGTACAGGCTTACGTACAGCTGGGCGACCGCGTTCCTAAGTGAACGCGTCGGCCTTTTTCTCACGGCCAGAAGGGAGTCATTCATTAAATAAAAGGAAATAAGAAGAAGAAAGAATGAACGTGTGAGAGTCTGAGTGTGAGGAGGAAAGAACAAGACGAAGGAGGCATTCTCCGTTACGGCACGAACAATATGGCGCCCTATGGCTTCGCCCGCCATTTTCAATGCACCCTCTCCATCCACACAGGACTTCTCCTTTCGTGCTTGTATAATAATAAGGTGGAGAGATCGGTGACGTGACCTCGTTCAATCCAGGAGCCCCTTCTTCCCTCCTCTCCTCCTATTGCCCCTTTCCCAGCCGGCCGCACCGTGGTGGCAGCAGCATCAAGCACCCATCCTTGTTCTTCGGTATGAAAGCCGTTGGAATGCCAACAATGCGAAAGTGAAAGGGGCAGCCGCTCGCCGAGTGAACGGGCGCCTGTAAGCGTTTAGTTCTCTTGCGCGTGTCTTGCTTTGCACCTAATTGCAAGCATCACAAAAAGTAGCACGCTCCTTCATGCATTTGCCTAAGACAAGTGAGAGGCGAAAGCCATCTTTTTATTCTCAGTTGATTGTACTGATCCCTCCCCTTCCCCTCCTCCCGATAGCTTTCTGCACCCAACGTGGTTTTGCACTGCCTCCGAGATCAGCTCACCTCTGACCAATCAACGATGTGATGTGATGACGTCACGTTATGTCAGGTCCTAGTAACGTCATAATGACGGCATCCGGAACCTCCGTCCTCTACCCCCCGCCCCCCCCCCCCCCCCCCCCCCCCATCTGAATCGGACCGTATTTTCAATCCTAATGCTGACCCATGTCCACAGGTGAGCAAACTCACCCGTGACTCGACTCACTCAAGACTCGGATCGAGCCGTGAGTCCGAGTCCGATTGAGTCCGGTTGAGAAAAACTTCGTTCAGTCTGAGTGAGTCAGGTTAAGAAGAATTTTAGTGAGCTTGAGTCAGAGTGAGTACGGTTGAGGAAATCTCTGGCGAGTGTGAGTCCGAATGAGTCCGGTTGAGAAAAGGTTTGGTGAGACTGAGTCCGAGTGAGCCCTAAGCGCAGAATATATCTCATAAGCGAGTCTGATTGCGCTCCAATTTCTTTTTTTTTTCACGACCACTGGTCATGTCCAAACTACAAGGGTCAGAGCTTCGTCAAGCTGCCTACAAGCATCTTCTTCTCTCACTTCTCATGTCCTGTACTGCCCATGAAATAAACCTCTACTCCTACTTCTAATAGCCTACTATAAGCAATCCTCGCTCTCTCCCTCCTTCCACCCTCAAGCTATTTCTCTCCCTCTCTCTACACACGGTGTTTTCCTCGTGAAGTAGTCACAGGCGGCCGGTTGACGGAGGCCCTTCGTCATGCTCGTCGTGACCACCGCCTCCGGTGGCGGCCAGGGGTCGCTCGTGAGGGAGGGTCAACGTCTCGATCATCGAGGAAAAGAAGAGACCGGAAACAAAAAAAGAAAAGACGCGCGCAGACCGACCTTGCCCAACGTGTGCCGGCCACGTTGTTACGTCACGCCTTTCTCTATGGACACACACACACACACGTGGACTTCCTGGTCCCGGACGCTGAGGTCCGCACGGTGGCGCCATCGTCTACGTCAATGTACACCCATCCAGAAGTCAAGGAGGCAGTAAGTTCGCTCGAGACATCTGCAGGTTTAAATGTCAGTTTTGGGAACGTGAATGAATTTGAGGTAGAGATACCAACAAGAGAAGACTCAAGATCGGTGGAGGAAAAAATATGGAATGCACGGAATGAAAAGACTGTACAGTAAGAGAATACTAGGAGGAGGGCGAAGGTCACAAGTGACAAATGGTTAGTACGAACTATATACAGAGAATGGTGAAGATCAATAATGAGTCTGGTGACACTAGCCGTCAAATGGATTTAAAGAGGGTGCTCTTTATATTCACGCATCCACCCATCCATCGTAACGTTCTATGAAGCTCCACGAGATTGATTGATTGATTGATTGATTGATTGATTGATTGATTGATTGATTGATTGATTGATTGATTGATTGATTGATTGATTGATTGATTGATTCATTCATTCATTCATTCATGCATTCATTCATTACTGCAGGCGCCGATGAACCGCTCTAGGCCTCAGTAAGGGTGCACTTTTATTACGCAAAGAACAGAAAAAAAGAGAACAAGCATATCATCTGAAGAAACAGTGGTAGAGCAATGCAGCAAAAGAAAAAAAAAGGAAAAAGAAAGAAGATGAAGAAGAAAATACGGAATTAATGGAGGTCAGAGATCAGAAACAAGAAGGAAATACGAGATCAAAAAATGACAGAGTGATAACGCAGAGTATTATTTCTGTTGCGTTATAATACGCGTAATAGCCTTAGAGGCTGCGAATTGAATTCACACATTGAAAACGGCGGGATTACGCAAATTAGATATTAGAGCGAGGCAAGGGAGGATTTATAGCCGACAGCCAAATAATTTATACAGGACTAACAAGGTAGACGGACGACTACAGCCTAGCGAAATGGTCGTGAAGAAGGACACACTAAAACCAGTTCCTAACTTTTCGACTGCCGACGCTGTAAATGGAATTTGAAGAAAATAAGAAAAAAAAAAGAACCAGGAATGCTGGCACGTGATTCGTATTCGACATCCTTGTACGAAAAACGCGCTAACCACGAGTCAGTTTCTGGTCGCATTACGCAAACACCCACCGCGTTCAAGAACAAGATATATTATCTCACAACGCCTCGACTAAAGACGAGGTTGACCATTACAGAGGGGCAAATAATAAATCGAACAACGCGTGGAAGCAATCTCGCTGTACTCGAACATTCCTTCCGTCTCTCCCACGGAGCATGCGCAGCCACGCACTCCTACCCTATCACGTCAAACGCGCGGTATACATTGCCTATATACTACACTGAGTCATGCCAACAGCGCCTCCGCCAGGAAAATTCCTCCTATACCTCCAAGTTTTTCTTTCTTGACTCATGTTCCGTATTGTATTTTTTTTTCTTTTCCAGGTATCCTCGCGCTGGTTGGGTTGGATCGAGTTAACGCGGCGTAGAACAGGCAGCACACACACTCACTCACTCACTCACTCACTCACTCACTCACTCACTCACTCACTCACTCACTCACTCACTCACTCACTCACTCACTCACTCACTCACTCACTCACTAACTCACTCACTCACTCACTCACTCACTCACTCATTCATTCATTCATTCACCCACTCACTTATTGGTTCACACACTCACTAATTGACTCATTCATTGTTTCACTCACTAACTCATTAAGTCATTCGTTCACTCACTCACCCGTTCACTCTCATTCACTCACCAATTTATTCCTTTATTCGTTCACTCACTCACTCATTAATTATTAATTCTTTGATTAATTCATTCATCCATTCGTCCACTCAGTCAGAAATTCACCCGTTCACTATATCACCCGCTTATTGATTCACGCATTTACTCCCACAAGAAAGAAACAAAGAAAGAAAGAAAGAGTAAATGCTAACCGCTAACGCATGGCTAACTATTCAGCCGCCATGTTGGCAGGCGACAGAAGGAGGGTATGCAGGTACAACGTTCGCATCTCAAGGCCGCTGATTTCCACTATGGACACATTATCCCCCCGGCTTATTTGCATAAAGCGCGCCGCCGCGGCAGCGAAGCCATTGCCAGCACCTTCTCTCGCCATCACATGGCGACGATCATTCCAGAGACGGCATGCAGGCAGAAAGGCAGCCACGGTGCCTATTTAGCTTTGCAGTCACGCTCTGACACAGGCATCCGTGCATGTGCGTGTGTGTGTGTGTGTGCATACCACGCGCACCTACGGGAGTACCTTCCCACACACACGCACTTTATATCGCACGCGCAAATAAGTGCTTTTGCAGCCCACTGCAGCTCACACTGAGAAATGAACATTCCTCGCGTCGCTATGCATCGATACAGCGCGTAGCGAAGCTGCTACTTATCGAATCTATATATATATAACAGATATCAAAGGTGCAGCCTTACGCTCTATATAGGTAGCGCAAGGCTTTCGCCTTGATATATTAAGGCGAAAGCCTTAGAAAGTTCGGGAGAAGATGAGAGCTTGTAGAGACGAATGTTCTTGAACAAGGGGTATCCCAGGAGCCAAAGTTTGGACAAGTGGACCTTGTCTTCTACCTTGAATTATACTCCGCCAAACGCATTCTTCTTGGTTCATGCAAGTTGATTCAGGCAATTTTTCTAAGTAATGCAGCGATCTTTCTCTCTCTCCACTACAAAACCAGCTTCCTCCTTTCAAAGCCACGCGTGTACAGTAAATAAAAGCCCTTCCAGTACACCACGACTGTATAAGATGACTATAGAGACGCGCACTACTTCGCACGCCAAAAGTCGTACCTTTGCGTCGTACTCGAGAAATGACCGCTACGCGGCGCAACGAAGCATCTATATATAGAGTTACTGTATATGCTACCTTTAGGTAGCAGAGTTGCGCATCTGTCTTCCAACGCCGCTAGCAACCATGCATTGCGGAGAAGCTGACTCTTGGGCCAATTTTTTTATTTCTCGACGCCGCCGCTTCAGCGAGCTGACTTAACACTAGCCATCGACTGGCAATGTTTATCGTCGGTCTTCGACACGAAAGACAGATTAATCGGCGACACGGTAGGCATGTCGCCTGCAAAAACGGAGTGCGACTTCACCGCATAGCTGTGGTTGCTAGCCGGACCTATGCGCAACTCTGCTACCTAAAGGTAGCATATACAGTGACTCTATCTATATACACACACGAGGAACTGCCCCACAAGGGGGTAGGCCTAACAGGCCACTCGGTCGGTCGGTGCCTCTCTTGTTTTTCAAAGCACGTTCGCTTCCCTTCCATGTCGACCCTTCTCCGGCATTCTTTTTTTTATTTCTTGTTTTCGTGAATTCTCGTTCCGTTGCATCGGCATCCGCGCTGGCCGGCGTTCAAGGCCAAACCAAGTCCAGTCTGAGCGCACGGCTCTGCTATGCGCGTTGCTTGCTCTTAATTCCTGCTAGACTGCTTGCCGTTTTTTCCCGTTACCTGAAACGTCGGTGAAGCTATCTCAATTCGAGAGGCCGATGTGTGCAGGAGCGGGACGTTGGGGCAATGTTACGAGCCAAAAAAGAGAGAGAACAGTAGGCCAACATGGGCCATTGCTGGTGTTGTGTGCGGGTAGATACGGTAGCTAGTTAAGGAAGACTTCTATAGTCCAGACAAGTTGAAGATCGGTCAAACAACTAATTAACGAAGTCATTTAACTGAAGCGTTGCACTAGTCAGGCGCCTTGCATAAATTGAGTAGTCAGGAGAGGCGTTCAAAAACTAGAGCTGTTCATTGCAATATCAATCAATCAATCAATCAATCAATCAATCAATCAATCAATCAATCAATCAATCAATCAATCAATCACTTTATCTAGCACTTAAATGAACGGAAGGCATTGGAAATGTTCGAAAAAGCCAGAGCGGTCTGTAGCAATATCAATCAATCAATCAATCAATCAATCAATCAATCAATCAATCAATCAATCAATCAATCAATCAATCAATCAATTTATCTACCATTTTAATTAGCGGTGGACAGGGGAAGAAAAAGGTCTAGTGAGCTTCACTAGGCTTCTAAATCCCAGCCTATTACAGTTCAGAAGCATGCAGTGGCAGCATACTATAGACTGCGCACGTAAACATAAGCAAAACACGTTATGTTAGTTGCGTAAGGCGTTCGGCCTTGGGCACTATACAACCATTGTACGCACTTTTAAATGGAGACCGACTGCTGGGCTTTGAGCCAGCTGGTCTAGCCGCATAAACTCGCCTTTGGCTCGACCGCGCGCGCGCACTTAGGAGTAAATCGAATCCGGCAGCTCAAGCCAGACTGGACACACCTACAGCACACGGGCACTCGTCAAGACTATGTTATCTAGAAGCCTCCAAACGGAGATCCGAGAAGAAAAGTCGACCACACCGAGTGACAGCCAATCAAAGCGATGCAGCTACGCAGACTTCGACAGACAAATGAAGAGCGATGATGTGTGTCTGCGTGTGGTTCGCGGAACGCGAAAGAAAGGCATGCGCAGATTGACGGGGTAAGGTTGGTTTAAACGACGCGTCGAACAACGAGCCAGACACAAACAGACGGGGTGGTCTGAAGTACGGTGGTCTGAAGCGAACACGCTGTAAAAGCTTTCGCAAACATTGGCGTGATTTTCTGCGAACGCGTAAGTCTATGTCCCAGCAAGCGCAGAGGAAACACGTGTACTTATTCTACACCCTAAGAAAAGAAAGTGTCTTTTGACTTTTTTGTGTGTGTGTGTGTGTGAAGGGCTCCGGAAATTTCGATCAATCCGTTGTTCTCCAGCGTGCACTGACATCGCACAGTACACGGGCCTCTAGCATTTCACCGCCATTGAAATGCGACCGCCGCTGCCGGGAGCGAACCCGCGACCTTCGGGTCAGCAGCTGAGCACCTTAACCGATGTTCCACCGAGGCGGGCGCACTTAAATAAGTTCACGGGTGTATTGCCATTCTAACTGCCTGTAACCAGGCAGTGGTGCGGTCGGCATATAGTGATGTCCCTCACCATAATTTGTTCGTTATTGTGTTTTCTCGTGTTCGTTTTTGTTGTTGTTGTTGGTACGCAATGATTGTTGCTTTCCTTCAGTTTGCGCATGTTCGGAAAAATACGGGGTTTGTCTCTTATAATTGTTGTTTCTGAAATAAAAAAAAAATTATTTGTGAGTTGAAGAAGAGCGAACTATAGCCGAAGTTTCAGTTTTGTTATATAGTAATGTCCTTAGTTGTCTTACTGCATTCGAAATTCGAGAGTACAAGTATTTTCTTCTTTACTACCGCCGTACTTTCGCACGTGACCTTACAGTAGACCCCGAATGTGCCAATGCCACCGCACTCACAAGGCCAAACATTGAGATTTCACTATACCGCATGCATACGAGCCACTGGATGGACAACGCCCATCCCAGGACACGCTCTGGCGCACTGTCGGTCATTCGAGATTACCTTTCGCTTTCCCGCGCTTAACGACGTGGGAAAACGAGGCAACGCGCCTTCTACATCGTATGTATAAATATAGATACGCGTTCATACCACGCTTTAAAAAGGAAAGAGCCACGCGGCCATAATAAACATTAGCGCGCGGCCGAGTACGGAGAATTGCGTAAAGCGACCGCTGTACACCACGGCCAAGAAACTTAATTTTACGCTACGATGGCGGCGCTAAGTGGTTCTGCCGCTTTTTCCATGCGAGGCCAAGTCGAGCCACTGGCCTTGCCAATGAAGGAGTCACGGTTGCTTCCTCGAAAATGCGCTAACGATTATAAATTAAGGCATCGTTGAAAAAAAAAATTTAAGCGTAATATAAGACACGGACAAGAAATGGGAACGACGCCAGTCCGTGTCTCAGTCCGCGCTGAAATTTTTCGATGGTGCATATTAACAAACTAGCTAGGCCTTCCGTTCTATAGTTCAGTATAAGCTAAAGGCACGCCTCCGAGTGGCATAATATATACAGGCTATTTACCAATGACACCTTTGGTTTTTAGCGTCGCGCCGTTTTATATCTGCAACAACAATAGAGAAACGGCACCATAACAGAACCGTATATTTTACATTAACTGTCGAGACTGTCCATTCATCGCCTAGGGCAACTATTACAGCACCTGCATTTTATTCTTTTTATTTTTTTAACATATACTTCTGCCCACATTTTGTCCACACCTCCCTTCTCAGGGCAGAATCGCAAGTAAGCAAATATACGCTGGATGATCATTCTGCTTTCAATAAAGAGCTCTCTCTCTCTCTCGTATATAAGCCTCACTCTCTTTCTCGTATATTGCCTCATTGGTGTAGCCAGGGGGGGGGGGGGGGGTGAGTGCGCCCCCCCTCCCCCGAAGTTTTCCAATTTTGCATGTGTCTATATACATGAGGCATGCAAAAACACGCACGAACATACGTAAAGGGTGGTTGAGTTGTTGAAAGGAGTCTCTAAGGGACAATAAATGATGATGCAGCACAGAGCACCTAAACAAATGGCTACACTGCAAGCGCTATACGGTACTACAGTTGACTCCAAACGGTGCGCATGCCATTTACAACGAAGCGACCCACATAACGAAGTATTCCGAAGGTCGCGCGCACTTCCGTTACGAAGACGTTTCGACCGCACACCGTTATAAACACACTCCTAACGCACCACGCTGCACCAGAAGTTGCCCCTATTCTTTCCGCTAGAGTGCGCGCATCCGAGATGGGTTGTCAAGTACGCGACCTCCGGAAGCCGCACAGACGACGCTAAATAAAACCACAAAGCGCGCACTCCGTTTGCGCATGCGCGGTTGAGAACGCTGCGGTGTTACTTCCTCCAACGCGTACGTCAGCTTCCCGCGACGTCACCCCTTTCGACCCGGTAAAGCAACTAAAAAAAAAATAATAAAGCCGCAACGAACACATGCATATGGGGCTCCGCCCCGTGGCCATGCTATGTATGTATACGCATACGACTTAGCTTGCCATTACGTAAGGTGCACGCGCGAATGCACCCGGAGACGTGAGAAACACGCCAAGCGTGAAAAAGCGGTGCAACGGTTGTCTCGCTTCCCCCGCCGCCTGCACCCCCTATATTCTATTGCGCACCGTTACCCCGGAGTCCTTCACACTGTACGAGAGTGATATCCCGTCTCCGAATATCTGTGCAGCATTGCCCGAAGCGAGCACAGATGCCATGATCAGAACGCCGGGCCTTCATTGGTGTTCATGGAGAGCATACAATCTTTTTAAAAGAGACACTGAAGCGATAAACTAAACCAATTTGTAATGAATTTCGAATTAATGCAGAATTATACTGTCGTTACTTTCGCCCTCATATGTTTGTTAACTGAAGAAAAGCTGAAGTTCAATGTCCCGTCTTTGAATTTCCGAGCCCAAATCCCAGGGGCGTTCCTGAAGGTAGGAAGGGGGTTGGGGGTTGTCATAAGACGTTAAACGTTTTGTATTCGCAATTATATTAATTACTATCCGCACACACACACACACACACACACACAAACACAAACACAAAAGTCTCGAACACCATTCGTAGTCTGAAGCTACACGACATAAGGGTCTCACTACTCGTCTTTTCTTCGTTTTATTTTAGTTCTATAGGGATTCACGCAAAGCAAATTGCGTTACAACTTCACAAAAATGTCTAACAAATGCATGCAGCCCTGTTTGTATTGTAGCAATGAATCAGCGAATATGCCATCGGTTTGCCGGCGAACAAAGACGTTCAAAATAATCCGTTTTCAAACTTGGCCTTCCCGACATCCCTTGCGTAAACGTCCTCAGAACCAGAGAACAGCCATCAAACGTGACTAACATGCGCTGTTTTGCGGAAGGCACACTCCTTGCTTCTTGAGTTTTTAATGCAACTATGAATGAGAATATTGTGACGCCACTATACCATGGTATAGTGACGTCACCACCACCGCCGCGAAGGAACCGGAGCCCGCTTGCCTCGTCAGCGGGTTACGCTGCATCGAACTACTAAGAAAGGCGTATATGCGGCGACGTGTCATGCGTGGCCACGACGCGACGCGCAGCGCCACCTGTTGTAAGCAGGCGCGCGTGGCCAGCGACCCGTGCCAAGGATCGCGACCGCGTCTAGACGGTGGGGTAGACGACGAGAAATAAAAAAGGAAAGAAGTAATAAAAGGAACGATAAAAGACATGTGAGAAGACTCCCTAGCTGAGGGGCGGAATGAACGAATAATAAACATATAAAGGGTTCTTCACGCGAGGCGGTAGACACGGAAGCCGCATAACATTTATGTAATAACACGGTACTGCCAAGCGAATCCGTTACGCGTCCTCTTCTTCACTTCGATGCGGAAATACGAGGCGCGTATGCGTGTACGCGATCGTTTATTATACTCAACACTAGGTGGCGTGGACTGCCGACATTTCAATAGAGAGTTTTAGTTTAGCGCGCGCAACGGCCTTGCGCACGCAACGGGTGAGAGAGAGCAAGACTGCGCATGCGCTGAACCTAAGAGAGATGCGTGCGTTTGCGCGCGCAAGAGATGCGTACGCTAGATCTCGGCGCTTACGTTGCGCCCGCTACGGTCGTTGCGTACCTTACGGGCGCTTCTCTCGCGAGATCTCGACCGGTCGAGACAAGCAAAATGGCTGCGTCCGACAGCAGCACAAGCGGCACGGCGGTCATGACAGCGAATAAATCCCGCGTCCATTTTCGGAATTGCTCTCGATTATGGAGCTCCTTGCCTACGTGAGTAGCTTGAATCCGTTCGCGGACCCAGTGCAGTGGACAGTGATCGCTGCAAAGATGCAGGAGATAGATATTCGATGTCGTCGAGACTGCAGTCGCCCTTCAAAAGCCATCGCTCTCGGTTTGTGAGCATAAAATCGTCTATCTCTTCCCATGAAAGAGTGGCCAAAAGGCGCTGATTAGAAAGGATGCTGGAAGGCATTTTTCCTCCCTCGCTACTGCTGGCCTCGTAGAAGTCGTACCAACCGACACCGTTCACCACAGATCACCTCAACAAAATTTGCGCCATCGTAAAATCTTGCCTTGTCTCGTGCCTTGACTTGTGTCAACTATGATCGGCTATTGTAGTTTATTTCTTAGCCACAAGATGGCGCAGAAAAACACGCCGAGACGAAGGTGCTGACGCCTAGACGCAGTCCACGTTTCGGTTGTTGCGTACGGTAAACTAAAAATGTAAGAGACAGCCTCAACTCTAAGGTACGCAGCGCGCAGGCCGTTGCGTACGTACAGGTTTGCGCGCGCTAAACTAAAACTCTCTCATGTCTTTTTAGGTCTTTAACATCCACAGTGTGCAACAGGGAGCCAAACAAGTTTACACACACACAAACACACGTACACGCCACCGGCAATAGACAGCTTGTACCGATTAGCGTCTCTATATTGTCACATGTGTGAACAGTAGCGTACCGTACTATGCACAGAGTACAGTACCCCACACTGCACTCTGTACAGAGCACGACACAGACTCCGTACAGAGTACACTACGCTGTTCTCACACAGCACAGCACGAAGTATCCGTACAGATAGTGTACACTGCTCTGCAACGCGAGCTCGCTACTTTTACCCTCTGTACAGAGCACAGGGTATAGCGTACTCGTGTGGTAGAATGGATGACAGATACTCTTCACTACTCTTTACAGAACACAATACAGACCGCAGAGCACCTGTACGGTGTACAGTACTTTGCGCGCACAGTGCACTAGTACTTACACCCTGTACTCTCCACAGAGTTTGTAGAAGCTACTGTACACTATTCTGAACCCGGTTCCGCGTACCTTTTCACTACGATACAGGAACTGCCAAACGAACCAATCATCTAGGTCATGTGATGAATTAAACTTCTTTTATTTTTTCGAAGCAAAAAGCCTTGGAAACTAAAGCTTCCTTCAGTTCGTGTCAAGGCCGCGGGCTGCCGCTTCAATTGAGAGGGTATCAATACCAGTCAGGTGAAGCGTATGAGTAAACGAGGTCGCACGTGTACATGAGACTTTGCGGTATACACTTTAAGGTTAAAAAGAAAGAAAAAAGTCCTTTGGCTCGACTTTTTGAGCCCTAACTTTCCACGTATATATATGACTCTCTTTTAGGAGACATGTTAACACTCTTAGGAAATCATTATGCTCTCATTGGAGAGTCGTGAGACCCAAAACAGAGTTAACGAGTCTCGTTAAAGAGAGACGTCATGTGTGGAAAGTCAGTACTCACCGATGAGAGTCACAAAATTTGTTTTTCCCCTTATAGTGTACAAATCAGGCCACCAGGAAACGCATCGGTGAACTTTAGGATAACCAGTGATGAGTAGACGTCACTGGCATCCATACGGTCATATGGTGTCGTCAGTAGTCGACAACGACTCGACAGCACACAACACGACGACGACAACACAGTGGCGGGGTGGGCCGAGATGTACTCGTCCGATAGAGGAAACGGTCGCCCGAGCTTAAAGGAGCTCCCGGATTATTTCTACTTCGGCGACATTTTCTTCTTCTTGTTTCTCTCTATCTTTATTTTCATTTTCCCTCTTCCTTGTTTTTCTAGCCGAGTGCGGTCGCGCAAGGTCTCGCGGTCACAGCAGGAAACGGCGGCCTGCAGGAGCGCATCCGACGACGACCCCCAACGGCCAGCGAACGTAACACGTCGGCGGCCCGCATAGCAGGTCAAGAGGTCGCACGGTACATACAACAACACGTGCCGCCTTCCAAACTGCATGCCTGTCCGTCTGTGGGTGCGCGAATGCCTTTTACGTCGAATGCCGAATGCTAGAGATTGAGCAGGTCCGGTATTCCCGTAAACGCAGGGGCGTTTACGTAATACTGGGCGACCGGACGATAGCGGCGGCATCTTGCGATGTTTCGCCTAACCGTAATTGTTGATACTTTGCTTATAATGATGATATTAAAAATTTCTTAAGTTTAACGTACCAAAGCCACGATATGATTGTGAGGCACGCCGTTGTGGAGGGCTCCGGAAATTTCGACCACCTGGGTTTCGAAACTTCGTGTGAGGGGTGGGGAGTGCAGAGCGCTGGTGTGGCGGCAAGTGCCGCTTACTTCTGCAGCCCCCTACCGACGCCCATCGGTGCACCTCATCCGGGGCCACTGGAAATCGAACCCAGTACCTCCCACACTGGAGGCGGTCGTTCCAATCACTCAACTACCGCTGCGATGTAGCGCGTCACCTGATTACGCTATTCTAAGCGTCCGTCGCGGTGGTACAGTGGTTACGACGCTCGACTTCTGACCCGAAGGCCGCGGGTTCGATCCCGGCCGCGGCGGTCCCGTTTCGATGGAGGCGAAACGCTAGAGGCCAGTGTATACTGCGCCATGCCAGTGCACGTTAAAGAACACCAGGTGGTCTAAATTTCCGGAGCCCTCCACCACGGCGTGCATCATTTAGTGCATATAGGCACGTCAAACCACCACAAATTATTACAGAAAGTTGTAACCGTACCCCTTATTTTTTTTTATCGCACCAGTCATTCACGGCAGACGCATGCAGCACCCTGTGGCCTTCTTCGTTGACGGAGAAATATTGGCGGCGTGCTTATCTCCTCCGAACGCGTGAGATAAAACTACATATCTTGACGGACAGCCCACCGCGTGCACGCACCATATAGACCACTCAGCGCTGTATCGCTCCCCGCGTCGGATAAATGGCCCGTGCCGTTATCTTGTTTGTCTTGCGCGGACGGGCGCCCCAGCAGCTTCGCCAGAGTACACCACCACCGTAATCCGGCCTGAAAGAAGGTACACACGTGTGCCTTGCGTGTTCTATAAACAACAGATTTCACAGCCACCGCGCGTAGGGCTCCGGAAAGCAGCTTCTGTGTGTATGTCGTGCACGGAATGTCAATCCAAGGCGACCGCTTTTATATATATACTTGCTCTGTATAACATGTCAGACCCAAACTGAATCCTCTTCAATGGACTTACAAGGTTAAAACTTGCGCCTGGGTTACTGTTTGAATATATCGTACCTATATATACTTGAAAAGCAATGCTGCAAAGTTGAGACAAGCACAGGGATGATACCACACACACGAAGCGCATCTCTAAACTAACCAGCAAGCATGACCAAGTACTGCCTGTAAGGTGAATATACAAATGTAAACTCGATTCTTTTTCCTATCACCACATCAGCAGAAAGGCGAGGTTCATAAGGTATAGTGTTTAGCAATGAGAACGACCTTTTTTTTTCTGTACAGATTCGCCCTTAGGGCTTAGGGTGTGTGTGCGTGTGTGTGCGTGCGCGCGCGCGCGCGCGCGTGTGTGTGTGTGCGTGTGTGTGAGTGTGTGTGCGTGCGTGTGTGTGTGTGTGTGTGTGTGTGTGTGTGTGTGTGTGTGTGTGTGTGTGTGTGTGTGTGTGTGTGTGTGTGTGTGTGTGTGTGTGTGTGTGTGGTGTGTGTGTGCGCGCGCGCATTACATGCGTGCGCCGTAAGGCCGGTGTTGTGCACGAAGTGAAGCACTGTCTTGTGGAACCTGTTATCACGTATGACAAGACCACCTAAGAACGATTATATGCGATTTCGTTACGTACTGTCGGCCGCAAAAGTTTGCGGGATGTGCAGCGCGTGGCGGAGCGACGGAAAACTGCATTGCTGCGTCACCTACCGTGATGCGGCGGGTGTTGAGGCTATCGGCCGCAGCCTCCGCGATTAGATCCGGCAACGGCACGTTGTCTAAACGCGACGTCGCTAATCGCCGAGGCCGGTATCCTCAACACCCGCCGCATCACGGTAGGTGACGCAGCAATGCAGTTTTCCGTCGCTCCGCCACGCGCTGCACATCCCGCAAACTTCTGCGGTCGACAGTACGTGGCATTCGTCATTTCTCATCCACTAAGAAAGAAAGAGTAGTCGGCGCTGACATCTGCCAAACAAGAGATGTCAATGTTAACAGAGTGCGCGCTCGTTAACTCAGGATCCAACTACATAGAACCATGATAAGGTCACATTACTGGGAACGCGTTCAACTGCGCACTGGAGTAATTTCTGTCGCGAGCTAAGTGCAATTATGGGGACGCGGTGCTAAAATACGAGAATACACGGTATACGCGGCGCATGCGCGTGGAGCGTCGGCATCGCGGAAGTCACCAACGCACGCGGTGCGTCGCGGGAAGTGTCGACTGAAGTGAAGAGAGATGGTCAACGCTGATTGGAAAAGAGAGTATAGCTGCTGGCTAGACAGATACCACTCGGGAGGGAGGGGGGGGGGGGTGTAAAGAGTCCGACACGCGTCGCCTGCTGTGCCACGCGTAGACCGCGCGAACGGTAGGAGGAGGAGGGAGAGGAGGAGGAGATGAAAGAAACAAACGAAAATCAGGCCGCGCCACTAAGTGCTTCGAGGGCCGACAACTCCTGGACAGTGTGTATACAGTCGCGCTTCATGCCGATGGTAGCTGACACGCTGTGTACACAGTACACACCGCGACAATATAAAAGAGAACAGTTCTTGGGCGTTGCAAATGGCGATTCATGTTAAGCAATTCAAGTCGAAGCCTTATTCACCGAAATTTGTTGACAGTCGCGCTTCGCGCCGATGGTATAGCTGACCCACGGTGTACACAATATAGAGACCGCGACAATATAAAAGAGAACGAAGGCAGCCCGTGTGGTGAAGGGATTCAGAGACGGGAGTCATAATTGTGAATGCGTACATACTCAATAATAGAACGAACTGGGATTCACAAGGCCGGCTCGGGCGGTGTAGGTAATCGGAGGAGGCAATGCTAACGCCATCTGTGCTATCACTAACCCATCTATGTTTGCAGAAGCCATTAAAAACACCGTTTTATACAGTTCTTTTTTTGTTATACCCACCCCTTATGTAATACCCCTAGAGGGGGTCTTTAAGGAAATAAAAGTCTGAAGGACGATCTCGCGAAGAATGACAACTATGCGCGCGACGGCGCATAAACACTGACGCACGCAATTATATATAGTGCGAGGTTGAGATCAACGCATACCCCGGCCGTCATAACACCGGCGCCGTCGCGGCGTGACAGTCGAGCAAAACAGACCTCAAGGTCGCGCGAGACACTGGACAGACGCAATGCTATGCAGTCATATACAGACTGGGTGTGGATATAATCACTTAGAGAGAATCATCGGACTCCGCTTAAATGGACACTAACGATGTCAACCTCCAAGCAAAATAGCACGGCTCGCCAATCCCATAGGCCTGCGTCAGAAACGTTCCATTTGGGCCAGTGTATTTTATGAATATTAGGGTACACTTCATACAGAAAGCAAATGCGTAAAGTTAATTCGGTGTATGTTCAGAATTGTATAATGTTGTGATCGTGTGTTTCATGTTATGTGTAATTATTTGTTGTGTTTTCCTATGTATGTCAAGCCATACAGAATGTCTGACTCATGTGAACTTATTTTACCTCTTGCTCGACTACTTGTGACTCATGTGCTGTTGGATTGTACTGTGTTTGTATATCTTGCGTCCTACTACTCTATGACGTTTTGTGCCCTTCTTCGTATTATTATCGCTTCTTGATATTCATATTTAGTATGCCGAGCGAGGAGGAGTAGGCGATGCCGCCATAGAGACACGAACCTCTCCTGTTCATCATTTCAATAAAAAATAAAAACTGCGAAAACCTAATATGTCTCATGAGTGCCTTTGCGAGATTTGGCGAGACGTGACGATACTTCGCAAGACCTAAACCATGAAAAAAGCAACTAAATAATAAACGTCGATCAAAAGTCACGCGATACTCAAGTGAATGTATGTGTGCCGTCGGCGTACCAAAAGACACGCGACCTCAATGTCAGATGACTTCATCAATGACGTATTCCTGTGACGTCATCATGACGTCACTACGATGTTACGTAATGCGAGGATGCAATCTACTGAGTATAAGAAGAAGAAAGATGGATTTCGCCTTCTGGTTGTCTTAGACGAATGGCATAAGGAATCCTATGACTTCTTACGCTTAGCATTTCCCGAGAACAAACGCTATTTTCGTGGCCCCCCATGATCAGTATCGCGGGTCACTTGGGAGTAAGAAGAATCCAACATAGCTGTAGCACGCCTGCTCGACAAAAAAAAAAAGAAAGAAAAAACTCCCAGGGTCTCCTATGCATTTGCCTAAGACGACTTCTTGAAGGCGAGAGCCATCTTCTTTTTTTTATCAGTCGACGTATTGATCCTCACTTGCCCGCCTCCGAAAGATTTCTGCACCTAACGTGGTTTTACACTGCCTCCGGGATCGGAAGCATTGCAAGCTCTATACACCTCACGTGGTTTTGTAGTGCATCAGTGATAGGCTCCCCTATTGACCAAACGACGATGCCATGTGAAGACGTCACACGATGTGACGACACGATGACTTCACACATTAGCGAGTCCTGTGACGTCATGATGACGTTATACGGTGACGTCATCACATCATTTATCCCATCACTCGTGAGGACGGCGCCGCCAACGGTCACCTTTTGTGTTTGATTAGGCATCTAGGGCTATCGCCTTCAAACAGGGTGTAGCCAACCGGCCATCCCCTCTGGTTATCCTTTCCTGTCTTTACCTTTCTCTCTGTTTCTCTCTCTCTCTCCAATCGTAAGCCCACACCCACTCCCACTTGCTGCCAGTCTGTCCATGCACCCACCAAGTGATAGAGAAAGAAAGAGAGAGGGGGGGAAAGAGATGCACGGCAACGCAACGCAAGGACGCGGATTCCAGAGCCCGATAAGAGTGGCGCCCAAACCGGCGTAACTGCACGTATACTCCCACAGTCCGGTCCCATCTCGATGCGCGCGCGAGCGCACGTACTCCCACCGAGTCCAGACAGATATATCCAGGAGGACGAGCCGTCAAGAGGGACAATCCGATAAAAAAGAGAAAAATAAAAAAAGACGGACGAAGTTAGGCGCGCACGGAATGCGCTGCCCTTTTTTTTGCGTCGAGTGTGTGTTACTCGCGCTATCATCCACTCACTCGCTATCTCTACATTCGTTTATCTCTTTTTCTTCTTCTATCTTTTTCTTCGTTATTTTTTTCGCACTGACCTATTTCGTTAGTGTTTGGCGAAAAGAGCAGCTGCGGCGGAGCAAAGGCCTGTACGTCGACAATTCTTATCCGTGTGCTTGTGTCCCTGGAATGCGCCCTGGACGTGGAAAGAAAGAAAGAAAGAAAGAAAGAAAGAAAGAAAGAAAGAAAGAAAGAAAGAAAGAAAGAAAGAAAGAAAGAAAGAAAGAAAGAAAGAAAGAAAGAAAGAAAGAAAGAAAGAAAAAGAAAAGAAGGCGTGTCCATCCGGTGATTGACAGTAACGCCTGAAGAGACAAGCGCGCACGCAGGTAACTCGAATTAACAGACCTGTTATTTTTTTTATTGTTTTGCTTTCTTTTTTTTCATGCCAGAGAGGTGTACGTGCAACGTAGGGAATAAACATCGCCTTGAAGTATAGCAAAACAGGTTAATTAACGACGTTTCACCTTGCCCTTAGGGGACAAGTTCACAAAAGAGAAGAGAGCTTTTTTTTTTGTGTGTGTGTGTGTGTGTGTGTGTGTGTGTGTGTGTGTGTGTGTGTGTGTGTGTGTGTGTGTGTGTGTGTGTGTGTGTGTGTGTGTGTGTGTGTGTGTGTGTGTGTGTGTGTGTGTGTGTGTGTGTGTGATTTTGGGGGGAAGGGGAATGTTGCCCTGTAGATCTAAACCATGTCTTATTAAAAAAGTAATTTGGTAAGCAACTTAGGCAGTCAGTTTAGATCGAAAGACGACAATGCTGGCGTTAAGGCCCGAACACACGTACGCGTTGCAGCGCGTCAACGCGTGACTTTTTGACGCGGCGTCGCGCCCTCTCCCTATGGAGAGGGAGGGCGCGCAGCTTCGCGTAGCCGCGCGCCCTCTCTCCCCATAGGGAGAGGGCGCGAACGCCGCGTCAAAAAGTCACGCGTTGACGCGCTGCAACGCGTACGTGTGTTCGGGCCTTTAGAACCAAAACAGCCTACAGTGACTAACATTAATTAGCCAGTGCTATACGTGAGCCCGTATACTGGTGGCGCGTGATTAAATGCGGTGGTTCTATTTGGTCACAAGTTCTTCAGATTATCACAAACCAACTTTTGTTTCACTCCGACGAATTAACGGCGCATTCATGGGTGAAACATCAGTTTACTAAAACACTCTTTTTACGTTTCGTTCAACCCGCCACGGTAGTCTAGTGGTTATGGTACTCGACTGCCGACCCGCAGGTTGCGGGATCGAATCCCGGCCACGGCGGCCGAATTTTCGCCTCCGTCGAAAATGCTTGAGGCCCGTAAAGAACCCCAGGTGGTCGAAATTTCAGGAGCCCTCCACTACGGTCTCTCATAATCATATCGTGGTTTTGGGACGTTAAACCCCAACAATTACATTAATCCCGTTTAATTCATACTCAGTTGACCCTCGTTAAGCCGAAGTCTCATCTTAGACGAAAACTACACTTCTTTGTATCTGACGTTCGTTACACACGTATAAAGCTAGTATAAATTGTATTTGTTTCGTTATACACAACTTCGTTATATCGAGGCATGACGGTGTGCCAATCCTCGCGACAGGTCACGCAACCTCTCGCCACCGGTCGCCACCGCACAATGCACAATCGATGCAATCCCACCTCAGGCGAACGTCGTATGTCGGAGGAGTGACGTGTACGAGGAGACGAGACTTGACGACCTCAAGCGGAGAAGAATGCGACACACAGACCTACACACACACGGCGTCGCATTCTTCGGTCGACTGACGCGTGCAGCGTGCATCGCACAATGCAGCGTCAATGGCCGCCTCGGAATTCGATGCCGGCTACTAAAAAAAAAAAAAAAATAAAGCCACGCGGCCGCCGTACAGAAGTGCACACGTTTGACGTGCAGCATTAACGGTACATTACACTCGCGTCACTCGGTGCCGTTACGTCACTAGACCGTCGATCCCACGCTGTCGGGGAACGCCTACGGTATAGATTCAAACGCCTATTGTGTGCCACCCCTTCTTCCCAGTAAGTGACAATAATAGCATACCTCAATCAAGAGGTCTCGATGTCAAGACTTCGTATCATTTTTAAGAAGACAGCTCTGTGGAGCTGGGACACCTTACAGAGAGCACGCGCGGAGGAAGGGCGGGAGCAGGATCACACAATGTCAACCAGACACGTGACGATGCCACGTGACCTAGTTTATAGCGAATAAACCACGAAGCATCGAGTGAGACAATCTTTTATTTTTTCGGGCCAATATTCGGGCCAATGTAGGCCACACATATGTGGCCAATACTGGCCTTAACGAAGGACCAGTATTTCTTTCCTTTTATTGTAGTTTCGTGCTACTGGATGACATCATCACCATTTCATGAGACTTCCTACACCTAGCGGATTTCCGCAGAACTATAGTTTGCCACGGGGAACAACGTTGTTACGTTGTTTACGTATATGCTATAGAACAGAATTTAACTACAAGCGTTAGAATGCCTGCAATACAGTCGAACGCCTTCAGACCGAAGTGACCTTTATAACGAAGGATTGCTTACGTTCCGGCTACAACGCGGGCGTTACGGTGCGCGACCTTCTACAACGAAGTGACCTATACAACGAAGCGTTCTGAAAGTCCCGACCACTTCTTCATAAAGGCGTGTGACTGCGATACAATCCCCAGTTCTTGCCTTTGTTCTTAAAGTCGAAGGACAAAGCATCCGAGGCCATACAGGACGTCCCTACAGTGCAAACAAATGCAATGCCTCGTTACTATAGATTATACAAAAAAGCAAGGATTCGACCCTGGCACATGAAGCACGCGCGTGCAGGATTGGGTTTAAGTGTACGTGCATTCGAGCGTTACGATGCGTCTTCAGCGGCTGTTGTTCCAAAACTGCGTGGCTGGTATACAAGAAGAAGATGAAGAAGAAGGCATCCGCTCGATACAACAAACAGCAGGGGGAGGTCAGACCTTCTTCGTACATACGACACAAGGTCGCCGCAGGACCTCTCCTTTGTTTTCTACGGCTCGATGGAGTGGGAAGACGCGCCTGCCGCAATACACCCCTCGCACACATACACAAACAACAGGCAAGCATTCCACCGGTTTGACCCGGATAGCAGGGAGCTAGCGCTACGAGATACGTGTAACCACGCAGTTGCGTTTCGATTGCGGGTCAGTAGGTATAGGTGTCCGCGGCTCTTCTACGAGTGCAACGTCCAATGCTATACTATTGCAACGAAGCGAAACAGCGCGTGGAGCGAACCGTAGTTGTTTGCGGAAGGATACGGAGCGCGATTGAAAATGTGGCCGAGCGTGACTTAACCACGAGGTTACGACCTCTGGGAAGCCTCTCGTGCTTCATACGATAATAACGGCGCACTCATTGTTCGTCACATAAAGAGTTAGTCGTGACGAGCCAGTATATAGTGTCAAACGGATCACAGACATTACTTTAAGCTACCTGTTTTTCCCTCTGTTTTCTCTGCCGTTTTAACTTAATTTAACTTAATTTTAACTTAATCCTGGTGTTCTCAACGCCATAACCTGGTTCTCGTAACGAGGTAGTTCGTGACTCTCGCCCTCTCTCGCCCGTTGAAGGTTACCTTTTTATATTTATTTTTTTGTTCGCAAGAAAGAAAGAAAGAAAGAAACAAAGATGGAAGGAAGGAAGGAAGGAAGGAAGGAAGGAAGGAAGGAAGGAAGGAAGGAAGGAAGGAAGGAAGGAAGGAAGGAAGGAAGGAAGGAAGGAAGGAAGGAAGGAAGTTACGGTGCTGAACAAGCTTGTCACATCCCTGCCGCTCGTGCCACATGGGCCAATACTGACGTTTAACGAAGGGCCAGTATCTGTCCAACGTTGGCGATACTTTCCGTGCAGATATGGTTGCGGGCTTGGTTTATTCATTTATTTCCAATACCTCAAATGCCCCTATTTAGGGGTTTTACACGAGGAGTGGGCAGTAATTTAACATAGCACAAGTTTTACAACGCCTTCATTGAATAGTATCGAACTGGAGTAGTGCACGGTGCTGGCAGGGAGAGCGTTGCAGTCCTTTGGCGTGCGCACGAAAAACGAGGACGAATGAGCTACGGCCCAAGCATGGGGTGCGTGAACAGATTTGGTGTGGTAGAGTCTGCTGGAATGGCAGACTCAACCACACCTGGCAAGTCACGTTAAGGCCGTCAAGGTAAACGCGCCGCACCTGCGGTCGACTTGGACTGTACAAACAGCTGCTGATATTATCGCCAGTTAAAGAACGAGGAAAGTTCGGTTTGTTCCGAAAACGCGTCCACGTTGTGTACGCCTTTATATGCAGAGAGGCGCGCAGATCATACGTTCGGCTCAACAGCTGCGTTTCACGTACCCTTCTCACGTTCTGCATAGGCTAAACGACAGCTGCTCCGCTCCAGGTTGGATTATAGATGTCAGAAAAACCGGTCATCGAAACCAAAACAAGGCACGCATCACATTTAGCTGTTCCGGACGCTTCTTTGCTGATTCTAATGCAAATTACTCGTGCTCGCAATGATCATTCTACGCAAGGTCGCCTTGTAATAGTGTTTAAAGTTGAAGTTTGAAGTTTATTCCAGTATTTTTTTGAAGTACATGTATTTTACACTTCTAGGGACCCAACAAAATTGTTAAACGGTCCCTAACGACATTAGTGCATCAAAAACACTGAACGGCAACAACATGGAAAGACGATAATTCGGAATTATTAACAAAAGCACAAGTAAACATAGATATTAATACTTAATATAATATGACACCAAATGGTTATTGTTATCAAACAGTAAAAACATAAATGTCGCGGTAATTTGATGTAATTAAAATAAAATGAGTTCATTATGTAATATCTATTTAGGCGCGAATCTAGACACATGTGAAAGTAATGACGGCCAATTATTATGGAAGTATGAATTAATATCGTGTGAATTCTTTAGTTGCTAGGAAAGAGTGAAGAGACGGGGCTGTCCTTAGATTAGTAGTAATGCTATTCCAAATTACAGTTCCTCTGAATTCTAAAGCCTGACGACAGTAATTAGTATTTATTTTAGATAGTAAAAGTCGGTATCGTGAAAAAAACTCGTTAAGTTGTGGTGACTGACGAAGGGACACCGACAGTAAATTGTCCTGATTACGTTCTAATTGTCATTATAAGACAAGGTTATAATACGGCGTTTTAGTCTGGGCACCTATTTCAGCAATATCTATCACAATTTCAACGCACTTTCATGTATAGACAGGTTGAAGTGCGTCGGTCAGCTCACGTTGCGAGCAGACGACACACAATGGAAGAGACAGACGCCGCGGAGTCGGCGGTTTAAAAAGCCGGACGTCGTAATAAATGACGCTAAGACAAATGCCACGCACATGTAACCTGCATCGTTAAGAACGTGTGACGTGGGTGACACGACGTTAAGCGCTGCCCTGATGGACTCTGCGTTGAAGTGTTCGGTATCGAGGAGACTACGTTAACGTCGTAGTCACGGCACTCGCTGCAGGCGATTTATTATTACGATTTATTATTACGCAGCAGACGACGTGGAATTCGGCTACGCAGCGCAAGTAGCACCCTTTAACGCACGGCGTCTGCTACGCAGTAGGCTTTCACGCGATAGTGCTCGCTTGCAAGGCTGAAAGGCGTTACGGGGAAGAACCAAGGATTAAAATCCTCATAGGGATTAACAAGAAAAAACAACGGAATGAAAGGTGGAGGGATGAACACACACACAAACAAAAGGAGTAGGAAAGAGCGCCACCGCCATAGAAACAAAGAAGTTACATACACACACGTTTGTCTGTAGAGCCAGGTCGAGCAAACATCGAACTTTGGATACACGTCTTTCGTATGCATGTATGTATGTATGTATGTATGTATGTATGTATGTATGTATGTATGTATGTATGTATGTATGTATGTATGTATGTATGTATGTATGTATGTATTGTATGTATGTGTGTATGGTATGTATGTGTGTTGTATGTATGTAGGTAATGTAATGTATGGTATGTATGTATGTATGTATGTATGTATGTATGTATGTATGTATGGTCAGCCAATCAGCGCGCACTGAAGGCGATAGTAGGACGACATCTCTAAAGGTGATCTCTCAGAACACGGTCCTTGGAGAAAGTCATGATCACGCGCCTGTATAAACACGCATGCGCAGACAGCCCTGAAAGAAAGAAAGAAAGAAAGAAAGAAAGAAAGAAAGAAAGAAAGAAAGAAAGAAAGAAAGAAAGAAAGAGAGAAAGAAAGAAAGAAAGAAAGAAAGAAAGAAAGAAAGAAAGAAAGAAAGAAAGAAAGAAAG